>NW_020799110.1:14794322-14796285 GCF_003259725.1 Athene cunicularia | reverse complement strand
CACTCATCAGACAGTGAGCACTGAGACTCACAGACTAACCAGAGAAGAAAATGCTATGTTACAGAAGAATATTCTGTGAACCAGTTCCTGGCATATCACTTCGTTCATCAAGGTTACTATAAATCTGATGCTCTAGCAATAGTAATTACAATTAAACCTATCCCATTTATGATAATATGAACAGTCTCTTAAATAACCCTGGCTTTTGTCCTTCAAAACCACAAGCTAGTAGTTTTTAAGGTAGTATCTTGATTTTTAAAACAGCATCAAGTACCTTTTTATAAATAAAGTCCACGAATAAAGCACTAAATCAGGCTGATGAGGTTGTTTGACAAAAGACATAAAAACATTATTTCCACCACTACCAATACTAATAGCAAAAGAATTTAAGGTGACAGGATGGTAACCTTAAAGGAATGTGATAAAACTGTATTCTTTAGAAAGCAATATCCCTTAGGGGAAGGACCCAGATGCAGAGAGAGGACTGTCTACTCATGTGCTACTGCTGTGCTACTGCTGCACGGCATGGCCTTGGGTGAGTCACCTCATTTTACTCATTTATACCTCTCAGCTGTCTCTTGGGTGTTTGGGAAGATTAAAGCTCTAAACTTCAAACATTCTACCAGAATGGTAGCTTTGATTTCTGACATAGATTTTTTTATGCCCCCTGTGTGAAAGGAAAGTAAGCATGGAGAAGACCAGATAATCTTGTGTCACAGCCTATCCAGTACTGAAAATATCCACAGTTCTTTGCAATAGCTACTGGAAAAGTCTACAATTTTCTGTTAAGAAAGTATCATGTGTCATCTGTTGCAAGAATCAGCTTTCCTCCTATGTAGCATGTAGTATGTAAGAGAGTTACCAGGGAAAGCTATTCCTTACTATCGCTTAATTCTATTTTATCCTATATATCATCTTCATGTTGCTGGTCTTGCAGTTTCCTGGGGTAATTCAATTTTTCCAATCAGAACTCCCAGGAAGTGCTGAATAAGTGACAAGGACATCTGTAGGAGTAAGAAGGAGATTAAGAATAATTTCTACATAGAGGCTCTGCCATACCAATAAAGCAAGAAAGGAAACTAATGGGCTGGGATTGAGAAGGCTCTATGTTCAAAATGAAGGAGTGCCAAGAGACGTCATATTTCGGAAAAACTTGAACACTCTGGGCAGATGGAATCTGGTGAACTTCTTTGATGTAAAGCAAGTTAAAAATTTGAGTTATATTCTCTTACAGAAGGTTCTAGGAGGAACAGGATGGATAGAAATCTCATAATCTTGATTTGGATTTGGAGCTGGAAAGTAGATAGTATTTTGGTTTTTAAAAAAGAAAGCTTGTTATTTGATACAGTGGTACTGAACCTAATGTTGGAGACAGAAAATAAGACAACAGCAGGACTCTTGATAGCATCAGAAAAGCAGTATCTATTTGGTACCCAAAGGATCAGCACCTATACCCTGTTTGACTAACTTGGCTTCGTTCAACTTCAGCATTATAAAGTGTAAGTGCTGCTAATCTGTCCAGGAGAGGTTATACTTCTATCTCTGTGATTAAGAAGGTTGAATATCAACTGTCTTTAGCACCTTCAATCTCTTATTAAACTGAAGAACACTGATGCCATCTGGTAGTTTATGAAATGTAAATAAGTAATTGCAGGATAGCACTCAGAAGTGCCTCCATCTTACCTGCCCTACAAGAGGGGAACACCATAGCCAACAGCTGGTAGCAGTACTGGAGACTCATATGTGAGATGCATATGTATCAAATGCAATCCATACAAAATGCATTTTTATTTGATTACAGAAGCACCAAAAAAACTACATACACACCTCTAAGTTTTTAATCAATCCCTGTAGTAATACTTTACTACTTATTAACTGCAGGGAAAAAAAAAAACCACACGCACAAAAAAAAAAAAAAAAAAAAAAAAAAAAAAAAAAAAAAAAAAAAAAAAAAAAAAAAAAA
>NW_020799110.1:14695205-14794272 GCF_003259725.1 Athene cunicularia | reverse complement strand
GGGGAAGATTAGTATATCCTGGAAGATTCCTTTGCTCTCAAGCTCTTAAAGTGATTTTGCCTAGAAAAAGGTAGTATGTCAACATTGTCAACATTTACATTAACAGAAATAAGAGCTTCAGAGAAAGGGTCTGAGCAGTGAAACTCTCCTGGACTGCCTATCTAGTGGGCAACTAGAGGACAGTGATACACACCTACAGGGTGAAAAAGCAGGGGAAGGGAAGAAAGGCCACAGTGAAAAATAATTTGGTCTAGAACACATGTTCTAGCAAATGGGGAAAAAGAACATTAGGGATGGAAAATTCAGCAAACAGCACAGAAGGAAAAGAAACTCAAAGAAGCATGTACAGGGAACAGATGGCAGCACAGCACTGAGCAGTAAAGATTCTAACATATACTGAACCCACGAAGAGCTGAAAAAGTTCTCTTTGATTAAAAAAAGTATGCCCCTTGCTTCCCTCTTCCCATCTGTCTGTGGAAAGCCCTCCTTTAGCAGGACCTATTGGATGTGTCAAAGCAGGACTCTTGCGCTGACAGTTTTATATAACCACTGATTTATATTCTTTCCTCCACCCTCACAATACTTGCTTTTCCTTTTCATGGTACCTTCAAACAAACTGTGAAACAGAGCCTGCTAGTTAAGTTAGGATGGCCACCATCACGCTGATCATGTATTGACCTTCCGTTTGTTTTCAATTCTAAGGTTGTGAGGAAGGACTGCCAGAGCACATAGATGACTGAAGTTGTATTTATGACTTCCAGTCACGTACTACTACCATCCCTTGATTATCTATACTGGTATTTGATAAATTCATAGGTACCATTCATGTTTTGCACATCTTTTCTTGTTACAGACTGTAGTATAAATTCCAGTTGGTAGAGGAGGTTGCGGAGTACAGCATGTTTAGTACAACCAGTCAAAACACTAGCAAAGAGGTTACCTATTAAAATGTACGGACCACAATAAAAACATCATAAATAATTTTTGAAGAGATAATACACAATGCATTTTGCATGCTATTGGTGGCTTTCACGCACTCTTAGCGTGTAATGACCCTGTACCTCATTAATCACTTGAAAAACTAGGCCACGAAATTTCAAAACAGACAAGAAAAGTTGCATTTGTATTTAGTTAAAAACACCTCCTGCAGAATCTGCAAATCTCAGAAAGAGACTAGGTCCAGTCACTGCTGAAGTCAATTCACCAAAAATGTTGTCGAAGGTTTACCACACATTCACAACCTGTAAAAGGCTGAACTGCCCTTAAAAAGAACAGTTTTATTTACTATATTCAAGAGCAGGAATGAGGTTTTAAAGGTTTAAAACATGCATAAACTGCCTTATAGTATCTATCAGGACTATATACAGCAGAACCCTTCTCCTAATCTTAATGGGACCTATTTTAAAGGTACTTTAATTGACTAATGTGGATTACCTGCAAATGAGTAGAACCAGGTACAAAACAAGCAGGAACAAAAGTTTAGAAGACTAGACACCACATACTCAAAACAGGGTAAACTTTTAAAAAATTATTTTTAAATATTTTTTTCATTTTATGAAATTGGGCTGTATTTAAAAGACCATTTATGAAATGATCTTTTAAACCACCTTTGGTGAAGAGAATACATGTTTTCAGCTAGAAAGCAAGGGAAACATCCTCTTGATACAGAACAAATACTGAAAACTGAATTTTGCAAAAGCATTACTGGCTTTCTGCAACTCCAGCTGGACTTTGTTACAAACAGAAGTTTTATAATATATTTAAAGACAAATGCTCAAAAAATAATCTTAGTTTATAAACATGAAAGTGCTTCCATTTCCCAGAGCTTAGTTATTCTGTTTTAAATTCCACTAGAAAACAGTGCAGAAATGGTCACAAACAGAAAAATTGGCCAAATACTGGCCATTAAAAGACAAGCTCTAACAAAGTGGTTTTTGGTTTGTTTGTGTTTTTTTTTTTCCCTTTTAACTCATTTTTTTAAAGACAAGAGAGAATAAAAAATACAAAGTTGTCATACTTGGATCTTATTTTCAGTAGGTGCATACATTGCTTCAAAATAAAATAAAAAAAACCCACACATGAAAATCCACCTAAAAATCTGGCTAACCAAGTATGAGGAGTTTTGATTGAACTCTATATCCTGAATACATTTTGCAATGGAGAATCTTTTTTTTTTTTTTTTTAAATAACCTGAAAGAAAAATGTGTGTTACCTACCTATAAGTTCCAAAGAAGCGATTTTACAAAAAATACCTTAAAATCTTCTCTTGAAGTTTTGGCTTCGCTTTCTCCTACTCTTACACTGATCCATCCAGTCCACCAAGAACATGGTCACTTACATCTTACTACTCTTTCAGAAAATAAGTGGATATATATAGAGATGGACTCAAGCAACTGAATTACAAAGAGAAGACCATTGTAGATTCTAAATTCTAAATAATAGGCAGCTGATAAGTCACCTGAAAAAAAAAAAAAGACCGCTATACTAGTTAGAATTACAATTTTATTTTGTCAGGTGGACCCTTGGGAAACAAAGTGCTGCCACACTTTTCTGTCATGACAGGGTTATCTGAATTTTGCTCCTCTTTTGGGGGAAGGGTCAGATGATTAATGAATGACTCCTGATGCCAGTACACTTTGCCAGTTTTTTTTTCCAAGACCCTCCAAGAGCAGGCTTTACAGTTAATTTATATCTAATTGCAGTTCACATTACAGATATACTTAATTGCCCACTTCTGATCTAGTAGAATATAACTACAAAAAAACCGTTTAATCCACAAAATTATATTCTATCTAATTTCAACCAAATATATTTTCATACTTATAATGTATTGCTTTGGGTAATTTTCTTATTTTTAAACACTTAAATGCACTCAAGCTATAATACGGTTAAGGTAGACTACTGGCACCTTGTACCTTTTCAGAATGACAAAATCTAACCTTCCAGAAATTCTGAATTTTGAGGTTAACGTTATTATTGTCATACTCAAAACACCTAAGAACGTTTCAAATGACCTTTTAATTTGAATGAACAGTCTCAAGAACTGACACTCTCACATTCCTGTATCTCAGCTACATAGCACGATCGTAATTCTGACCATCTCCGAATCCCCACCTCCAGGAGATACTCATCTATCCGAATTGCCTAGAGCTTCCTCTCATTCTTTCACCAAAATATCACAACTCTTCCATGGCACCCTACATCTGTAGAAAACCCAAAGAAGGGAGATGGACGTGTAGCACTGAGGTGTCTCAGAAAAATGAAATGGCTCAGGAATTATCTGCTCGAGAGTAGGGAGGCTCTGCAGAGAGACCTGGACAGGCTGGAGCCATGGGCTGAGCCCAACTGGAGGAGTTTCAATAAGGCCAAAAGCCGGGGGCTGCCCTTGGGCCACAACAACCCCCAGCAGCGCTACAGGCTTGGGGAGGAGTGGCTGGAGAGCTGCCAGTCAGAGAGGGACCTGGGGGGGTTGATTGACAGCCGGCTGAACAGGAGCCAGCAGTGTGCCCAGGTGGCCAAGAAGGCCAATGGCATCCTGGCTTGTGTCAGCAATAGCGTGGCCAGCAGGGACAGGGAAGGGATCTGACCCCTGTACTCGGCACTGGTGAGGCCGCCCCTCAATTCCTGTGTTCAGTTTTGGGCCCCTCACTACAAAAAGGACATTGAATGACTCGAGCGTGTCCAGAGAAGGGCAACAAAGCTGGTCAAGGGTCTGGAACTGAGGGAACTGGGGGGGTTTAGTCTGGAGGAGGCTGAGGGGAGACCTCATCGCCCTCTACAACTACCTGAAAGGAGGGTGCAGAGAGCTGGGGATGAGCCTCTTTAGCCTAGTAGAAATCGACAGGACAAGAGTTAATGGCCTCAAGTTGCGCCAGGGAAGTATTTCTTTACAGAACAGGTTGTTAGGCATTGGAATGGGCTGCCCAGGGAGGTGGTGGAGTCCCCATCCCTGGAGGTGTTAAAGAGTCGGGTCAATTTAGAGCTTAAGGATCTGCTGTAGGTGGGAACTGTGCTAGGCAAATGGTTGGACTAGATGATCTCCAGGGTCCTTTCCAACCTAGATGATTCTGTGATTCTGTGAACCTTGTACTGGGTCTGGCTGAGCTGGAATTGGTTTTCCCCTATAGCAGCCCTCATGGTGCTGTGGTTTATGTTGGGAGCTGGCAGGGTGTTTGTCGATAGCACCCTGGTGTTGTGGCTACTGCTGAGCAGTGCTTACACAGCACCAAGGCTCTTTCTGAACTTTCCCCCCCACAGTGGGACAGGGTGGGCAAGATCTTGGAATGGGACACAGCCAGGACAGTTGACCCAAACTGACCAAAGGGATATTCCAGATCATATGACCTCTGCTCAGTATAAGCTGGGAGAAAGGAGGAAGGGGGTGGGGTCACCCTTGGTCCTCCGAGGCAACCACTCCGTTTTCCTGAGAAGGCCCGACATTGCCTGGTCATGGGAAGTAGAGAATAAACCTGTTTTTTGTTTTGCTGGGGTTTTTTTTTGCTCCCGTGCATGGACCTTTAATTTGCTTATATTAAAAACTGCTTTTGTTTTACCCACGAGGGTTGGTCTACCTTATTTTCTTTCCCCTCTTAGTCCTGTTGAGAAAACAAGGGGAAGTGACAGAGCGACTTGGTGGGTACCTGGCATTTAGCCAAGGTCAAGCCACCACAAACCTCTACAAATTAAAATGGCTTATCAAAATGCTTTTGTGTACTGGAGAAACATCGCTTTCTTTGAAACTGATGCAGGTCATGGTTTCCAGCAAACCTCATGGTAAAGCAAACCCCCTTTTTAGGGATTGATGAATGATGTCTTGAAAGGAGATAGAAATTTGTACTACAAATGGGGGAATAAGGAAAAGCTTCCAAATGAAGAGAAAACCAAGAATGACATCCTGACTTCCTCACCACACTTCTACGAGATAATTGCCATTTCCCAAACTTCTGCTCTTCTTCTACCATGAACACCTCTTCTACAGCATCCAGCCCCAGCAGGTTCGAACCCAGTGATCTCTGCAGCTACGGAGATTTTGTATACACACACATGTATGTGTACATACCACAAAAGTATGTACAAGTACAACCCAATACAGGACTCAACAGTTTAGAGAAGTAGCTCCTAGGTAAGCTGCAAGATAAAGCACAGAATCTACAAAAAGAAAGCATAAGTCAATTGACTACAGTTGTAGTACTACAGACGTGGTGCCTGATGCACAAGTCACCTTTGTAAACAGGAGAATACCTTCACATTCCCTATTTGGCTTTTAGCTATCCCAAAGAGTGCTGGTAAGTTGCTGAAATCTGATTCAGTATCGTAGGAAACTTCTGTAAGGCATCCCTCAAATTTACTGAACACTGCTGGAAACTAAATGAATTCTCAGGCAGATATTTTTAGGAATAAGATTACATCTGTTTTCACCGGATTCTATAACCAAGGAACATTTTGGGACATTTAAGGGAAAAAAAGTCATCAGTTATGTAATCTGAGGATGGATATTATAAAAGCAGTATCATTCAGACATATTAGCCTACCACAAGTCCAAGAACTAGTGTTTGGATTAACCATGGATTTGAAGAGACAGATATGGAAAATTAAACCCTTTCTATCACAGGAGTTTTTCAAAGATAATTTTTTCTGTAGCCTATTTGGACTTTTCTACAAGAGAACTGTTTGCAAAAATTCTCTTTTCCCAAAAATCTGAGTAGAAATACAAATGGTGAATTTCTGATAGAGCTAATGTGGTAGGAGGTAAAAACACAAACTAGGATTCCTGACGACATCCATGAACATACAAACTGTCATATACAATTACAGGGAGTGAAATGAGCTGGTCCCAAGTGTCTTCCAAATGCTCCTATCATACTGAATCTATTTACCCAGTTATAATGAACCCTGATAGATGTCTAGAATCTCCTTGATCTGTCCTAGTTGTCAGCATGTTTTATAAAATCCTGTTGGATTTATAAATATAAATAAAATACATATGCAATACAAGCAGTTGTAACTGATGTTCTTCATCTTTATGAAGACATGTGAGAAACCCCAGTGATGAACAACAACTTTATGAACTCTTCATTTTAATACTTAACTTTTTTTGAATGGCAAAAACAAAAAGTGGAGATACAGATATATAAAATTTCCCAACTTAAATGAATCAAGTGAGGGAAAAGAAGACCATCTGCAGCTATAATTTAGGAAATCTGAAGATGATCAAAGAACATATGTACTTTTATCAAGTACACTCAGTCATATGGATGATATTTTCTATTTGGAAAATCAAATCTCAAACAGACTGCTTTCCTATTACAATAAACAAACAGTAACCTTTAAGGAAATATTGTCTTTACTAATCCAACTTATCTCCCACATCAAACCTGAAAGAAGCTGACAGCTGGAGTTCCATTCAACCTCTTTTCATAAGGAGTAAGAAAAAGGCAAGCAGAGGTGTCAAAGTCAGATATTAGTAACTAAAGCTCTTGAGGTAGGTTGGCCATGTGTCAATTCATACTCTGACTCTGAACAACAATGGATTTCAATCTCCTAGTTACGCTTTTCCTTCATGGCGTACTTCAAAAGGGTAGAGTAAGCCCTAACATTCATCAAACATCTTCACTCTGAATGGAGATTTTAAGCACCATTTCAGAAAGACAGACAGTCATGCAGACCAAACATCTTGGGGGGAAAAAAAAAAAAAATTTCCTTTCTTTAATTAATGTGTCACATGTCTGCCCATAATCTAGGATAGTTCAAGTCACATGTCCCATATGCATCCTCTCAAATGGGCCCTATAATTCTTTGAGAACAGCATTTTCATTACAGCTCAACTGCATACAGTCTTGTTCTGAATGCTTCAGTAATCATGAAGGAATGAGTACAGCTCTAGGTTTGAAGTCTACAAGTGACAGTCATTGAAAAATTTCTAAGAGGCAAGGTACATTGCTCTGGGCAAATCTCTGTGCAATGACTCAAAATCCCATCAGTCAGTCAAGCACCTCAATACATGTTTCAAGAAAATAAGTTATCTACTTGAACAAGTGGTGATGAGGAAAGATGTTATTTCCAATGCAGAATGAGCAGGAACCATCGAAAATGCTTACTTATGCTAAAAGGAAGAGAGTTCTGACTTTCAGAGTATGAAGGGATTCTTTTCTTTTTAAAGCCTGAATCCCAGAGAGGACAGAAAAACTGCTGCTTTTGCATGAAGTCTGGATACATGTTTGGCAATTAAAAAATTTGCTTGTGTCCTGAGATATATTCTACTGGAGAAACATTTCTTCTGCTACTAGAAGCCACATCTCAACATATCTTTCTGGCAGTAGAAATAGTGATGAGCAATAACCTCCTTGAACAAAAAGGTGGCCAGATGCTCAAAATGACAACTCATGGGCAAATAAAAACACAAGTTCTATTTCTCACTAAGGTGAGGGATCGCTATGCAAGGAAGGTGTAACAATTTGACCCACCTGTTACAACACTGGAGAGCTAAGCAGAGGATAGGCCAAATGTCTATCAACAGAAATATTTGACAATTCCAACACAAAGCCAAAGCAAATATTCCAGAACCAATGCTGACATTACTGTTCTTTCTAAAAGGAAGTCTGAGAGTGAGCACTGCTAAAAAACAAACCCTGGAACAGAGCAATCTACAGACTGAACACGTGAACAGGATGCACTCCCCCTCAAGATACAGGCATTCACAACATGGCCTGGCTGCAGGGATTTGACCAGGAACCAGTCACAAACCAATCAGCTGGTCTTATAACTGAGAGTTCCTAGATCAATGGAGATAGTTGACGTGGGTGGAAGGAGAGGGGAATGTGAAAGTTAATGCTTCAATGACTTTCAATGATCACCACAGTTCACAGTAAGACCTCAAAAATAAATATCTTATAAACAATAACGTATGGGTTTACAAACTCACAGTAAGCATATAATTTTAGACTACTGAACTTTTAAAGTCTCAAATAGACAAAGACATTTGAAATGTGCTGTAGAAATACAAGAGAACAAATGTGTGTATTTGGTGGTGTAGTATTATTTGGCTTCTGTAGAACACACAAGGATGGTTAGCAGCAGCAGCTGCAATCTAACCCAGACCAGATGATACTGTTGGATAAACAGAAATACCAGCTCAGTATGAAACAGAAGAATGAAAACCTGATGGTCTCCTTAGGTTATCTAAATCAACACAACGGCGAAGGGATTAGTCTTTTATCCTTCTATCATTAAAGAAAATAAAGCCATCGTATATTAAAGGGTGAAGAGAACTGTGAAATACAGAAGTAACAACATGGTATTTTTACTAAATTCTGGATTTACCAGCTTAATTTTCATGTTATGACAGTGTTAACATTCACTGAAGAAATCAGAATTATGAACATGATCAGAGCAAGAAATATCAAGCTGTGGCACCAACACTTATACATATTCCTATCTGGTCACTTGCAGTTATGCTAACAGGTATGTGTCAACATCTATAGCATTATTTGCTTCTCATCTCCTTAAAAGAAGTGTTAGGTCAAGTGGGAGGACACTGTAGATTACCCTTCTCTGAGTTTCAAATTGTAGAAGTGAATTTGAATGTTTAAGGCAACCCTTACCTTCTGGACGATACTGAGCTACAATAGTTACTGCTTGGCCTGCATTCTTCAGGGCTGCTGCTGCCTGTTCATGGGTTGCTGCTTTTAGATCTACTCCATTTACCTACGAGTAATGCAAAACAAGCTCTTTATCAAAATTAATGTTTGTGTTTATCATCACAGAACACAGACTCATGAAAAAAAAATTAACTGGACACTAACTAGTTTCCATGTCATGTGAATCTTCCTGGTTTCCAGTACTAGCAGCTAATTAATACAAACAAAGATTATTGATCCTTACTGAAATCCAAAGCCAATAAATCCCCTCTCACATATACCCCTCTGTTAAGAAATATTTTAGTTGTCATAGTATATCATTTCATGAATTTGTATTCACTAGGTCCATTTTCTTCTTAAGATTTTTTTCTTTCTTTTAAGGAGACACAGAGAATATTACTTTCTGTGATGGTTCACCTCACCTTTCTACAAACAGGCTTTCAGTCATCTCCTTAGCCAAAGTGTGCCTACTGACCATTACATTTAACATGCAGTGACAGACCACACCTATCACGGCTTGTTTTCAATGATGCAGGTATAAAAATAGTGTCAGAAAAAAACGAAGCAGAAACATGTGTCACATATTAGATCAAAAGCATTTGTCATAGTTCAACCAAAATAAAGATGCTTTTTAGTATCAGCATTTTAATAACAGCAGAGCCAAAATTTAAGAGGAAAAAAATCCTCTTAAATACCTACTACTAACTAACTAATTATAATGTAATTGTCCAAAGAAATGATTCTCTATAAATTAAGTAATTTTACAAAGAAACACACAAAATCTTTATGACCTTCAGTACTAATGCAGAAGCCCTTAGACAGTTATGAGATGGATCTATTTAAGACTAACAGGAAGTTTAGTAGTTATTCCAGGAAGTAAAACACCCAATTTTAGACACTGCCGAGTGTGTCTCCATCTCATTAGAAGCCTTATTTTTGAAGCCTGCATTTTTTCAATTTGAACACACACATACCCCTCAGCTACCAGACTAAGATTAAGTTAATGTCTTCACCAAATATTGCTACTGAATATCTCTGAGGAAAATGCTATTTTAATTGGGTTACAAATGAGAAACTGAGGCAGAGTGAAGTTCGCAAAGATACTTTGGAAGTATATTGGCAAGTGTTCCATTGTCTCAAATTTAGCTCTTCTTTGCATATAAATCATCAACTGGCATTAGTATCAAGTGAGGGAAAAACTTTTGTTGTTTAAATAAAAGAAGCAAGCAATCCTACAGAAATGATACGATCTCCTTTCCTAAGCTCTCCACTCAGGTCAGCTGGCCCTCCTGCAAGGATGAAAGAAATGAAAATTCCTTCTCCATCTTCTCCTCCAACAATGTTGAAACCAAGACCTGTTGATCCTCGATGTAGGACAACCTTTCTAGGCTCCCTAAACAAAAGAAAGGAATAAGAAATCTTAGTCACTAGATGTGAATAAAAGTAAAATAAACAATTAGAAAAACTATGTTTTCTCAGAGAAGTAGTGTTGAAAATTTAGATATCAAGTCACACACTTTTTAAGGCAATGATGTCATGTGTCCTACTCCCCCTCATATGTTCTCCCCCCCAGAGCTTAAGAGCTTTAAATAATCTTCTATTATTTGTATGCTTTCAATTCTGCTTCTAGATACAACTCAAAATCCCCTCCCTGTTTTTAGGAGAACTGAAAAATCCAAAAGTATGTATGTATCCTAAATTCCTATTATGCTACAATCCTATTCAGCACTAGATGTCATTACTTAACACCTTCCATATTGTTCAAGAGCCTCAATATAGCTCACAGTCATTCTATCTAATGGTAATAGCAAACAACAAAATACTTTTTCCTTTCTGAAATTTAAAGAACAAATTCTAATGGAAACAGCAATAATGAAAAATATGTCCTTACTGCTTTAATTTCACTCCAGTTGGTCAAGCAATAAATACAGCAAAGAAAAATTCAAGAAGTATTCATAAGCACTTTTGAAAAAAAAATCAGAATTTAGGGCATTCTCAAACACATTTGCAATTCATTTGCAGCAACTGCAATTGAAAAAGTTTGATCTAAACCAAACTGGTGCATTCTTTTTATAGGATCACCTCCAGACTTGGATGAGAAGAGGAAAGAACAAACACTGATTAAGTTAAGACAAGGCAAATCAATTTCTAATGCAGAAAAGCTCCTTCCAAAAATATACTAAACTGCTACTTGACCCAATGCAAGAAAAGTGATGATTTCAGAAACAGACATTTGTAATAAAGCAGAGCAACTGTGCACTGCATTTGAAAAATCACTAGAGAGCACTAAAGAACAATTAATGGACATTCTTAAGTATTTGGAGACATTAATTATTAATTTACAGGATAAACAAAGAAGCTGAATTTTGCCAAAACAAAAAATATCATCTAGTCCAGTCTTTAAAAATCACTACATTTTTGCACTAGCTCTTAAATCAACTTAGTATCAAATTCTCAAATTTCATCCTATTCATCAACTATTATATATTTCTTTTCAGAGTACTGTTCTATTACAAATAAATTACATTGTGAAACCCCATGTTTGTTGCTCTGGATTGCACTAGAACATTAACAAAAATACTTCAGTTAGAGAACATAAATATGCAGTATCTTTTAAAATATTAATCAAAAATTTTAAACCTCTTTTTGGGACGGAGGGAGTAGAAGATGAGAAGGTAATTTAAAGAAAATCACCTAAAGCCTTCAATGAATAGCTCTCGAGTTTCAGAAGAAGTCTAAAAACTTCCTTTTACGCTTATTTTAAAGAAATACCATAAAATCATAAGTTCAGCAATGCTATTAGCAGGACAGAATCACTTTGCCTTACATGCCCACCTATCCGAAGTAAAAAAAATATCTGCAAAGACACCTACTTTCCAATACACTAAAATTCGTTCTTCAACTTATACCATTAGGTTTCAACCCCAGGTAGACCCTGCCTCAGAAACTGAGTGACATTATCCATATCAGATGATGGTGTGACACAGAATTCAGCAACAACATACTGAAAACACAGTGTAACATCCCTACATTTGCAGAACAGAAGGGTAACAAAATTAGAAGTGCTTCCCTTTATCAGTGATTATGAATGTAAGATTAATGTAATCTACTGAATCAGTGAAGGAATGAATGATCTGTTAATGGGAAAGGATTAAGAGCTCTTTAGCCCTTCTGGATTTACAAATCCATCAAATCAAGCCTTTGGGGGGGTGGGGACAGCATGGGGGAAGGGGGAAACCAAATGAGAAAACTCTGCTTACAACAGTGTTTACAAGTTATTTCTTGAAATAAGTGTTTACAATACTTATTTCTTGAAATAAAATATAGTATTAGCTAGTATTCTGCCCATGAACGCATTTTATGAGCTTCCCTCATTAACTAATTTGACATGTAGCTTTGACTATTCATTACCTGGTAATCTCATCATCTCCAAGCATTCCCTTGGGAATTGGTGAATACCGCCCTGGTGATGCTGGGGGCAGGGACTGTCCCAAGTAGGCAGATGGACTGATATGGTTATCCACCGGCTGAGAGTAAGCTTCAAAGAGAAGAAAAAAAAAATAGCAAGCATTAAGGCAATAAGGAAAAAGCCTGGAGGAACTGAAACAAAGTATTATAAGGAGTGACCTCTTCTAAAAACCAAAATAGACCAGTTCAAATGATACATTATCAATACAATACTTCTAAAATACTGTGTCAGATCTACAGATTCCCCAGTCTCCTCACACTTTAAGTCAGTAATCAAATTTTTGAGTTTGGGTCTCAAAAAATCCTTTTTAGAAACTGACACTGTGCATAGCTGAAGCCCATGAGGACATGAGTCTGGAGATTTATCTGTTTTTAAAGTTGTCTTTAACTCGACTGAAGGTAATTAGAATTCCAGTTTCTTAAAATTCAAATCTGGGAGCACCAGTGAAATACACAACATTTGAATGTTACACTTCTTCCAAACTGTCAAGGTGCCTACCTCTTTCCTTCCAGTGCTTTGATGTGGAGCACCTAGCATCTCCAGAATACTCCAGGTCATTCTGATTAATAGGTCTGAACAGGGAGGGATGTTACATTTCTTATAGGCTGAACAAAACCATCTTTAATAGCACCGGTGCTGGTAGTGATGTCAGTATGTGCTCAGCCAACAACACATATCAGGAAACAAAGGTAGGATTATTCCACCTCCTGCTCTTCAAGGTAAGCAGCATCAACTTACTGAGAGGAATAAATAAGCTAGTGCAAAAAAAATAAAACTATACTGCAAGGGTCAGTTGATTGATTAGAAAGGAGAATCAAAAGGATTTAGTCTAAACTCTTGCATAACAGGCCATGCACCCTGTGCATGAAGTGCCTATGTTTTACCTGAACCACAACACACGTATTAGAAAAATTTAGCATTTTAATGATTTCAACTGATGGAAAATATTCTACAATTACAGAAGAGTTGTTCCAACAAATAATCAAGAGGGTGCATTATATTTCCAAGTTAGGCCCATCAATTTTAAGTGTTCATTCACCAGGCATAGTCAAAGCCACTGTCTCCTTTTGCAAAGCATATTTGACAATTGAAAAGTCTTTTTTCTGGTGTAGGTGCTTCAAAATTTTACACTTAAACATGGGAGTGTGGGGACATTTCACAGATTCAACATTATTAAAGTTGCCAGATTGTAGAAGAAACCTGTATATTCTCCTTCGTCCTTTTCTTTTTAAACCACTGGCAGAACATTTGGTTCACATACAAAATTCATCAAGAGTATTTTTATATGATAGATTTTCTAAATAGCCAGCTTTCAAACCACCAACCTGCACTGGATTGATTCTGTACTATTCTAGATTCCTAGTAAACCTATGTGCAGTAAATTCCATATGTTGAGTATGTATCACATGAACACTGTCTTACCCTGATCAATGGTCTAATAAAAGAGGTACCAAGCCAGCTAGGGAACCATCCATAGTACCTTAATGCTTGGCATATAACATATGGTATCATATCTGATAAGCCGGATTGCTTCTTACTCTTTAAAGCTTTGTCACAGTATTAAGAGTTCTTTCAATTTTCTAGAATGTGTTTCAGCAAGCATTAAAATCCACTATTAACAGCTTAGGTAGTTTAAAAGCACTAGCTGATAAAGTAATTAAGTGTGTTACTGGGACACACCAGCCCTCAAGTGAGTTGTGTGCTCTAGTCTGGCACTGTGCAGACTTCGGGGAATTGCAACGCTGGATTCATGGCAGCCTGTCCCCTTCTACAACACAGACAAAAGGAAGCTTCTTCAAGTTAGCTTCATGAGGTCTACAGCAAAGAGAACACTGCTTTTGCTAAAACCAAATGATCTGCATAAGCATTCATATTTGAGAATTCCCTAACTCAAGACACATGACTCCTAAAACCATTTTTTAGAACAGCTGTAACACATGTACACTGCACCTTCACCCTTCTGTTCCCTGCAAGGATTCAACAACTGTAGATCCCACTACTTAATTCTTTCTGTCTGCCCCTGCACACCATGTAGCTTCTATGCAGTGGTAACAGATTTAGACAGTTTACTCTCAATTTCAAAACTTGTTTTTTAGCCACACTGGAGTTTTGGCAACAGATTTCACCATCATTACCAAACCACACAGCAATATTTACTTTTCAGTGGAAGAAATTACGTATTTTCATGTAACAGTGTATACCCATGTTACTGTACATACTTTTTAAAGCAAGCGATACTTTAAAAAATGATTACATAAATAAAGTTGCTTTGGTTTTCCTCAGAAAATCTTACAGCTAAAGCACAAAAAAAAAAAAAAAAAAAAAAAAAAAAAAAAAAAAAAAAGAATATAGACTTTGAGCTCTTTTCCAATTAGTGGAAAATGGGTTTTGATTGAAAAAACCCTAAACAACTGTAGCACAGTATAGCAGCTGTGTACATTCTGTTCATGCACTAAATCTTCTCTTTTCACAAAATGAATTTACTGTTGCTTTTAACAAGTCAGTGGCAGCTATACCGATGCATTTTTTATAGGGAGTAATTAGATTTTTCATAACAAATTCTATGTTCATTGACTTACAATACTTTTCATTTGATTGTTTTTAAGGTTCCTAAAGCTTTAACTGCATTGTATTCAGAAACATACGCATCATGAAACATACGCATCATCTAATGCAATCACATTTACTCTTTAAAATTTGTATCCTTTCACCATGCAACTAAAACTCAGCTATCAAGCAACGTAACAGTTCATTATTTCAGAGCTGAGGACTGTTCCCCATCATCAGTGTCTACATCACTGAGAAATTTCTACATATGCTACTTGCTTGGAAAAATAAGGTCCTTTCTCGAGGCTGGTATTCTCAGCACTATGGAAGCAAACCTACAAGGCATAAAAAAGCTCTTTGTGGAGTTCCTGCAAAAAACTGTGCCTGTGCCTTTCCTAGAACTGTTTTAGCTGAAGATTACACCTGAAGAACACTCATGAGGAACATGATAGAAATAAAACGCAAGCCATCACTTTCTGAATCCTAAATCAGGTCTAAGTGTCTATTTCCAAGTAAATATTTTTACCAGTGTTAACTGATAAAGGAACTGTGTTTTGGATGAACAGAAAATTACATGTATAAAATTAACTTGCTTTGACAGGAGAAGTCAAAGACTCTTAAGAAGAAATTCCATTTCCAAATCTACATCCTCTTGAGGTAACAGTTCTACACAAAACGAAATGGAAGATCTCCTATTATTTTGTTATCATCTGCAAAATGAAGGCACCAATCATAGCACAATCTCAAAAATGGGAAATAAATTAAAACCTTATTCTCATTTACTGTTACTACATATTCTTCTCTTCCCGTATTTATGCTATTTAAGGAATGATAAGGGATTCATGTCTGTAGTGAGAAAACTGATTATTTGCTACCTTGCAGTATTTTATTTCTCAATTCAGAGTGGAAATACTGTACCAATGGACACACACACAAAGGAAAAATACTTAACATCATTTGTAATTGACATGTCCATAGGCAGCCTCTGTGTGGATTTAAGAGATTCAGTAGTGAAATAAACAGTACATATTACTTCTCCTTTATGATGGGCCTGAACTCCGAAGAACTTGGATAAGAGAATTCTGATGGACAGAAATACAAAGGAGGATTGCAAATACATGTCTCAAAACAGCTGCAGGGAAGTCAGTAAAGAAGACTGATAAGTGTTTTAACACTCACTCACAATCCACGTGATTCTAGAAAATACCTCTTTACTATCTGTCATCTGGGAAAACCTCTTCAGAGTCCCTAACCTAAAGCTCCTGAGCAAGGTACAGCTCTGATAAATGCAGCATCACTTTTGGAGGTCTCATCTGAGATGAGAATGAAGGTGCAAACAAACCTTGGAATGGTGGCTCTGAAAACATCAGCTTCTAAAACACTATGCCCGAGCCACCATTTTTTGCTATGAGTTCTATCTAATTGACCAGCCTGTTAGAGAAAGTGGAGGCTTTTTAGCTGCTAAGTTATAGTACTCCTTTATAAAGAAGCAACAGCCTTCAAGGAGATTGGTATCTCCCTTCGAAATTTCCATCGTAAATGTGAAAATATTGAGGGGTACTGAAAAAGCTTTATTCTGCCCTATATTAGAAAAATAACATCTAGCATCTTGGCCATATGCAGTTGCTTCTCATATGTGAAAGATTTAGGAAAAGGCTAAACTGATTTCCTTGTATTAAGCCATTAAACACCTCAGGCAAGACCTCTGGATCTATTCTGTGTGCAAAATTCAGGCAGTAGATCCAGAGGCTCCATGCCAGCTGCAGTAACAGGCAGCTGCACTTTGATCAACAGAGACACAAACATATGAAGCCTTGGGTAGGAAAGGTTTTCCTGTTGTAAGGAAAGGAAAGAGACTGAAGTTTCATCAAAGGACCCAGCACTTTGCAGAAGAATGTTCTTTGGTTAACAGTTGATAAAACCACCAGAAACAGCATCAAAAACCCAGAGTAACTTCAAACAGAAAACTGAAAGTTAAAGCTGAAGCTAAATGAAACAAAACCCAGAAAGACAAAACCTTGTCAAAGGTCACCAAAGGACAGAAGACAGACAGACAGCTGGAATCTAAGAAATCTTGTGTGATTTTTTTCAAAATGCATCAGCAGGAAGAGAAAGGTTCCCAGAAGCAGCTGCTGGAGCTTGAGGGGCACAACAGCTCAGGAGATTGGCTTTTCACTTCTCAGAGGACAGAAGTCCCACTTCACAGAGAGGACAGAACACTGGGTGCACAATCCCACTTACAGGGGGAGCAGCCAAATGGAGAGAAACCTGGGAGGGATGACTGCAATGGGGCAAAAGAGGGCCTACATGTATGGCCAGGTCATTTACCTCCATAAAATGGATGTGAGACTGTCACGGACACTGGGAAATTAAGGACTCAAGGCAAGATGGTAGTACATATCCTCATGGCAGTCATGTGGTATTACCCTTGAGAGAACTCTCCTCAACAGCCAACAGACATGCTAAGAAGGTGTTCTTGAAGATACCACTGTCTCTTTTATGGCTCTATGTTATGATACAATTAACTTTAATGAACTGAGTCTCCAGCTCATCCACCATTTGAGAGAAATTAATTTGCTACATGAGAAGGCCAGCGGCATGCCTTTATGCCAGACTGTAATTTGCCAGAACATTTGCTAAGAACAAATATTCCTCAGATAATGCTGAGGAATCCAAAATATTGCTACAGATAATGTGAATATAAAAACAATCACCCAAAGGAAAACACCAGCTTGTAGTCAAAGAGGAAATATGACTGCTGCTTTGAATTAGACTCTCAGCAGGCTGATCTCACCTGCCTAAAACCTACTGAACTACAGTACTGAGAATCGGCCATGCTGATTTTGGTATCCCTGTTCTTCTAAGTCTACAGACAGTCTTTTTAAGATCAAAGTATCATTTAACAAACAGTATCAAAGCACATAAAAATTCAAAATGAGAATCTACATTTCTATCCAACCATTCCTTCATGGTTACCTAGTGAAGAAGTAGGTTTTTCAAATTCTACTACAGGTTCCTTCCTCCACTGATACAAACTGAACAGATTCAGTTCAGATTTTCTCCCAAAAGACATTATCTGTCCTCTAAATTGCTAGAGTGCCTTGTTCTTTTCAATCTAAGCCTTATTCCAAGTTGTTTTTTAATAGTGGCACTGAGCAAGAGTTCTAAGTATGACTTTTGACAATAACAGTGTATCGATTATTAGAACTGGGCAAATTATCCTTCTCTACCCTTCCTCTCCCCAAACTTTCTTGAGGCTTTGCCTTTGCCCCCACAAAAGATTCATAAAGTAAGTATCCCAGTGATCAAGTCAAGATACAGTAGTAATAGGTAAGATCCTTCTATTTGTCGCATCACCATCCACAGCAGTGTAACTGCATTACTGCAATACTACCAGGAACACTACATACAAATCAGGTTACCTCTGTTCCAGAAATCTGAGTTCAAGGTGAAACATATAAAGAGGTCAGTTACAACAGAGAGTAAAAGAATTCTGCCTTCCAAGAAAACAATGGGAAACGTTGAATTATTGGACAAACTAGATACACAAGGGGAAATGACTGCTCTCCAACCATATACATGAAACTGTGTATGAAGAAGTGAAGGCTGAAAAGAAGTTTTATGCTAAAGAATGGAGCCTTCAAGTGCATTCTTCTAGTAAGACACTGAAGACATAAAACCCAATTATCTCCAAATCATAAGTCAATAAGCTTACAAACAGATTTAAAGATACCATAGCTATTGCCAATAAATGATGGGCTTAAGGTACTTCAGTCTGTTATGCTGCACTTCTGTTTGTTGTTCTTTACATACAGTTTTAGATACTGTTTACATACAGTAATACATAAATACACAGAAACAGTTTACACACGGTTTTAGACTACATAAGTGGCTTTTTAGTCCAAAAGTGTTCTTTTCTGGTGTGAAGTAGTATCTGAACAGAATGGTGCTACATATCACAATTACTTGTATTTAACAGCACAAAACAAAACAAAAGCCCTAAAATAAGTCTCCAGAACCATTTTATGTGATGAGTAAAACTGGTTATCCAGAAAAGCCCACCTATTCAGTCTTGGAAAGATACAGTTATGCTAGCCCCATCCCCTTCTCCAAACACTAAGTGGTAATATCCCTCTTGAAGAAACAGTATATTCAATTCAAATTTTTCTTTGCATTGTAGTTCAACCCCGAACTTTTCAGATTTGGATGTCTGACTTCAAAAAGATTCTTGTAAATAGTACCCTCATGTCAACAAAAAATTCTTACAAGTATTTTCAATGTAGCATTCATTGGTTTTCTGCTTTTATCAACAACTATGTCAAAACTGAAGGAAGTTTTCAACTAAATTAACATGGAATTTCACAACACATTTGCAGGCAGGCATCAGAGGTCAAGACCTCCCTCTCCTCCCAGTCCACTTTATTCAAATACATGCAGCTCATGAAAAAGCAGGAAAAGAGAAAAAAAAATGTCAGAAGATCACTAATGTCTACCTGAAACACTATTGTGTTTTTGCTCAGTTCACAGGACACTGAACATCTGTGTAGTTGTTTGCTACCCTTCACAGGCTTCAGGAGAGTGAGGCATATGTTCTCCTTGTACTCATCAGCAAGTGACCAGAAACATGGAGCCACTAAGACTAGGCCACAGCAGTCACGGAAACACACTAACCCCATTGTTTATACGTTTTCAGTACAAAAGCTATAGGATGTTATTCTGTTCAGCATACAATTTTCCTGATGAATCAACTTTCCTATTTCAAATTTTCACACTGTATCATTTTAAAAAGCTTGAAAATGTTAAAATACTAAAACCAGGGTATGTTAAAGCCTTAAAGGAAAAAATGATTACATCACAAAAGTCAGCTGAACTTACAGTTTGTGATGTCAGGAGGGGCATAACTGTCATTCATGAACATGCTGGTGGGTTTTGCAACTTTCAGATAAACAAAATCAGATGTGTTTTTTAAGGCAGTCACTGCTTCTTCATGAGTAACTTCTTCTAAGCAAACACTGTTCACCTAAAGAGAAAAAATAAATGAAATCTCAACACAAAAAACCCCGTAACTTTTCATAGGACATTCACTGAAAGGTGTTGGAGCACTCTGGCATTGAGGGTCTTTACTAGGATTCACATGCCACAGATATAATTGCTTATATAAAAGTTGTATGAGAGATGTTTTGTAGTGCTGTGAAATGTAATACAGTTATAATCCAAAGATTACAATGAACTGTATTGAGTATAACTTGTAAAGGAGGCACACAAGACTTTGGTAAACTAACAGGACAAATGTGACACTCAAAATGCCATAAGCGTGCACAATCACAGCCCCGACACAATATGTTACTGCAAGCATTAAACAGAATAAAGTTTCTTCTAATAAGAATAAATCCTACATGATCTTGTAATGACGTAATTAAGTTCTAGATATTATAATGGGACAACATATTCTTGCAAGAGGTCAAAAGTAGGGATCAAAACTGGAGAAGTCCCCAAAGTGTTTGATTTACATGCCACATAACAAGAACTAGCTTAACTTTACAGGCAACATATTTTTTAAACTATTGCTATTAAGGTGAAATACTTGCACTTGAGTTAAAAAAAAAAATCCTTTAATAATTAGTATCTCATATAAAGCCATATTAAACTGAGTTGCTGACCCTATCATAACTTCTGCAGATAATTCCAGGAAACACGGGAAATAAGGTTTGCACTGCACTGAACCTGAGGGACCAAAGACACTTTCTTCTGATTACGTAACTTTATATACTCTGTAAAAGCAACTGGACCTTGTCAATTGTTGTTTGTGGGGGAAAAATTCTACCACTAAAATATATTATTTCCATTTTCTAGAACTTTCCTAAAAGTTTTCCAAAAGCCTCTTAATGACTTTTTTTTTCCAAACAGATTTGAATTCCTACCACTCCTGGTGACTGAAAAGTCATTTTACAGTACATTGGTAATTGCAGCACAACCTAAACACACAGAAAGTTATAATCTGCAAAACATGGAAGCTTATCCCTACATTAGTGACTAAAACTCTAAGTGAAATTCAGCTAATCAGAAGATATTATAGATGACATTTTACTCACTTCTTTTCTAACTTAAGGAACTAAGGGAATGACTGCAGCTACAATAAATTAGGACACTATATTTACTATATCAAATAGCATATCATATATGCTCCTTACATCCCCCGAAACAGTATCTGATATTAATCCAAAACTACTTTCTTTAATTTTGTCAAGCTAATTTTTTTAATGGATAAAATAATACTGGACAAAGTAATCTGTTGCAAAAGTTTGGTATTTCTAACAAAAAATCCTTAAATTATATTTTTATATATATGAACAAGTTAGCATGAAATTTTCTTGTGCAGGTGACAAATTATAACACTGGAAAGCAGTTAGCCATTAACAGGAAGCTTTCCAGTGCCCTTCCATTGTGGGGAGGTCCTATAATCAAACCACTTCCTATGATGCAGATTTAAAAATTTTAAAATATTAAATATTAACAGCATTATCATAAAGCAGCTGGATCTTTGGGTTTGTGAATTTGCATGATATGAAGGTATATATTTATTGTGCAGTTCATGGTAAACATAATACATTCTCTCTCTCTTTTCCTCCCAACCATCATGCAACAATTTGCCTAGAACTATCCATTGTAACACTAAGATCTCCTTCCTAATGCTTCAAAAAGGCAGGATTCTTTAGATAAAGGAATAATCCCAGGATTCTTCATCTTTATACAGCTTCAGTTTTCATAGCTCTGTATTTGTAAGTGACAAACCCAAAAGTTCTTTTTACAGAAAAAGGGAAACTCTGCACTATACACATTTAGAGTCAAATCTCTTACTGTTTGAAGAGCAATAGAGCACACATTCTGCTGTCATGTACTCAAATGCACTCAGAGCTCTTACAGAAGCAGGTACTGCCTGACAGAGGTAGGTGGGTGAAGCAATTACACCTTACAAGAGTTGAGTTTACAATTCAGAAATTCATTCAGAAATTCCTGGCCCTGGACAACTACATTTGTGGATCGAATTTAAGGAAGCCAGAAGTTATTTTTACTTTGTGCATAGAAAATTCAACTTTGAAGTATTTTAAGCTTTAAAAAAAAAGCTATTTAAAAGCATTACAAACACTGAAATCCAATATAAGCAGCAGTTTCACTACAGGCTAGCATCAGTACACAGAGTTCCTTTCCATTCCTCTTTTTTGAGAAGAGAAACAGTCCCATTGTATGCTGGTTTAAATCCTGTCACTCAGATGCCAGAAAAATTATAGCAGGTGTCAGAAATAAACACGCTGATTAATACAAGTTTTGCATGAAACATTGTGCTGAGAAACAGATTTCAGATTTCCTGATGAGATGGTGTTGAACACTGTTGATTTAATTTCTATGATTGGTTTCCTGGCTATATCAATTTTTTTACTGATTTCTATGAAATAACACTCCACTGGCAGGCAGATTAGCCACAAAGCAAATCACGCCCTTACTGGGTCTCAAAGTGAATGACCATTAAAAAAACACAGCTCTTACTTACAGCTAAAAGTTTGTCTCCAATCTGAAGTTTGCCATCTTTATGTGCTGCCCCGCCTTCAATGATTTTGGTTACATAGATGCTGTTGTCTCCAGGTATATGCTGATTTCCTACACCACCAGCAATACTGAAACCAAGACCTGCTTGAAGATAAAGTCATTACTCAAGAAACCTTTTAGAATTCATTAGATTCAGATTATTACATACATCGATAATAATGCTATTTGTATTACACACATATATATATATTAAAAAATATTGGGCTTTGGCTGAAGCAATACTGGATGCCTTTCAAAGTGAACTCCATAATTTTTCAGCAAGTTCTGGAAGAGATACAACATTTAAAGAAATTCTGAAAATCAAAAGCTAATTATTTTACTTCATGTCTTGTGAAAGATGCACACAGCAGAAATATAGCACCACCACTGATATTTAAAGAACCATTGTCCAACGTTTACCCATATAGAAACAAAACAACACTTTCTCTAAATGTTGTTTAATTCCTTATCCTTTCTAGATGATTCAAATAAATATTTTACTCCCATTTGCAAGGTACTTAAAAATTACTAAATACTATCAGAAACACAATTTTATTATTTGAAAGAATGCATTCTACAAGAACAATTTCAAGACACATGGATGAAAATTCAGAAGCATCTGAAATGCCATTATCTTATTTTTCATTATTCTGCATTTCCTAGAACTTCATATGCAAGGTACTATTTTATTTTGAAAAATAAATGCAGAAATCTATCATCCAGTCTATCCTTCTTGTGAAACAGAAGCTTTGTACTTCCTACATACCTTTAGGGCCTTTTACAAGTTTGATTTCCACTATTTTTTCTGTGACTGGTTTTCTTCTTTTGACATACAATCGTACAATTGATCCTGCCTCTTTCAATGCTTCAACTGCTTTGCTATGGGTAACATCACGAACATCCACCTCATTTACTCGTAGAATACAATCGTTAACCCTAGAGACAGCAACATTCATGTTCAGCTCTTGTGTTATAGCAGAGAGGATACATTAAGAGCCTAACAATTTATCTACAATACACTAACATTCCTATTAACACATTAAGATACATAGATTTTGCTTCAAAAACTATATTGAATCAAGACAATGCTCTAAAATTAATTACTAGTGCTTAAAAATAAAACAAGGATCACTAGACAACATTTAATGGGAATATTTTGTTCACAGCCAAAGAGGACACCGTCTTGTGTGTGTTTCATATTTAAGTAGTATTTTGAACACAGCTTCATACAAACTACCTTTTGTTTAGGGCAAGAGTTTAAAAATCCAGAAACTAAGTGGCATACAATGAGAACACACTAGTTTTATGCCATGATATGAACAAGTCAAGCTCCATTCCTGTTTTACACAAGCTATTTAAGTGCTGGCCTTCCACTCCATTTCAGATGTTGCTGGAGTAACACTGAGCTCTCATTACACTAAGTACAATGCCTGACTCACCTGCCACCATGTTCTGCCAGATGTACCTCTGACAATGGCCAACAAGCTAAAATGAAGCCTTAAAATAAGCTTATCAGGACTACAAACCACAACACATCAGTGATTTGCACCAAAAATGACAGGGCAAGTTCTTGACAACACAAGGGAAACAAAAAATGGTCCTACAATCGCATGTGGGGTTTTTTCCACACAGTGATGCAGGAGTATATGTAAAGACTGTTCTGGATTAGAAAAATAATTTCTTAATGCAATTTGTTATTAACTTCAAATATTACTCTTCAAAGGAAGTTGCAAATATCACTTGCTACCATCTAGTAATATGCCAACATTTCCTCACTAAGAGTTAAGTAGTATTATCAGTCCACAATTATAATAAGGAAATGGGGTATATTGGTGAAGGAGTACTCAATTTAAATAAAAATTTGCTTTTGAAGATATGAAGTATCTTGGAAAAATTAAAACACAGTATTATACCAAGCATAAGAGAGGGCTGTTATTAAGCTCAACTATCTCAGATCAGAAAATCTGCACATGGATAATGAAGAGTTACCTATCCTACCTGTCTAAGCTTTGTCTATTAAGGACTACAGAACATACAGCATAATCAATTTATACCAGTGAATAGAAAAGATAAAGTTCACTTAATTTTACTTAACTGCAGATTTTATTGGTTGGGAAAAAAAACGACCACATGGTCCACTGAAACATTTTTTCGTTATTTACAAAATACTTCTGTAAGAAAAACTTATTTTAAATGTCATGTAGCATGATAAAACTACTAAAAGTAACAAAAAGTGTTCTATCCACTGTTTGAAAATATAATAATAAACATTTATCAACCCAACACAGAAAGTCATCATACCGTAATCTTCCATCCTGTGCAGCTGCACCCCCGGCTATAATTTTTGTAATGAAAATACTTGAATCATCCCCAATATGTGGGTTGTCTGTACCACCTGCAATGCTAAAGCCAAGTCCTGAATTTCCCTAAAGGTAGAGGGGAAAAAAAATTTACACATTTCTTTTTTGGGGAAAAGATATTCTAGTATATCTATTTGATTCAATATAGAATCAAATCCATATAATTTTCACTGATTAAAAAAAATATTAAAAGACACTTTAAGCAGTATACTACATATAACAATATGTAAAATGTAATTATACTTATTTTCACAGAAGGAGAACGTAAGTCATTGTGTGACTGTAAGAGATACAGTTCCAACACCACAGCTTTCTCACTGAAGTGAGCCTGATAAACTAGATATAAACTTCCCTCTCTAGTGAGCTAGATCTTTGAGATTATTCATATGAATATTTGTTCCTCATTAAAATATTAGTGATGAATTATTTTTCCCAGAGCAGCCCCCAAGTAATTTGTGTCACATATGTAATATACCCTCACAGATGCAGAGATTCAGACTGACATTTCCCCTTCAAAGTTTGCCTGCCCTTACTACCAACTGCAAGACCTCTTCACCCTCTCAGTAACCACCAGAACTGCACAGGTATCAAATGCAACCCTTTCTTTTTGTTAACAGTGCAGCTCAAGAAACAAGAACTGAGATAGGTCTCAATATTGTAAACCTAACAAAGCAATGCGTATGACAAGGTGTCACTTGTAATCTCAGCTGGAACCCTGAATATCAATCTAAAGCTTAATGGTACAAATATCATAAATGGCAATATAGTAAATGAAATAATAATTTGTTATTACTCTCTACAAACCTAGATAACAACATTAAATGCAGTATGTCACAGGGACATTGTTCTCGCATTCTACTCTTAATGGTCAAACATATTAATAAAAACTTCTATTCCTGCTCCAGCAAATGGGTGTATTTTTTTCCTTTAGGTTAAATAATCTACCTAGAGAAAAAAAAACAGTGAGGATTGTTTTGGATTGCCACTTAGTAGTATCAAGAGGTTAAATTTTCATACTAATGTATCATAAATCCCATCTAAAACAGAGTAGAAAAAGACATTCAGAATGTTACCCTTTCAAGAGTAATTTCTTCATACTCATAATCTGCATCCGTGCCATTGACCTATAATAAAAGAAGAGTCAGACTTACAGAGAATTTACACTTTAGTCAATAAAGTTTGTTCAGTTAGAGGTTCACTCCCATCAAATCTCAGCTGATTCACAGTGACCACTGAGCTCAGAGGGGACATGTGATTTTCACACTGCTCTGTACATGAATCAGACACTCTTTCTGTACGAGTTTAAAAGTCAAGATTTCAGAGGGTGGACTGTTCTACACAGACTGCTCTACACAGAGGCCCTCTGCTTCTGAGTGCCAGAAAACAAAAAAATGCTCTTGAGATCCTCAGGTGTTCCTCAGGCCATGTAAGCAAGTTGAAACAGGAAAAAAAAGGAAGGGGTCATGGGGTAGGGAAGAAATTGTATAGAAGAACAGAGCAGTATTTTCAAATTGCTGTTCCTCACAGAGCAGAGGAAAATCAAAGACTGATGCTTTACACCATTTCTCACCAGAAATGGGTAAGACCCTTCTAAAGCAACATTTAACAACTGCTTAGATTACTATTCATCATGTTACAGATATACTAAAAACCAACAAATTAAAACAGGACCAAAACCAGAAGACTTTGTAAGAATATTTTATAAAGCTAGAAGCCTTGTCACTGTCAAGTTAGAAAAGATACCCACTTTCTTTGCTGCCTACAGAATTACCACAGAATCAAGTAACAGAAGTAAGAAATATCTAAATTAAGTGAAAAGAATTAAATATCAAACACTTAACTATATTCAATATAAAAGTAACATTAATATTTTTTTTCAATTACTAAGATATCTTGGAATTCAAATTCTTTCCTCCAGATACCTACAGCAGCATATACAACATGGGACTACAAGCAATTCCCTATTTCAAGCCTTTTAGGATGAAAGATCTAACAAGATAATAAATAACATTTATTCTATGATTTGACAAAGCATCTTTTCTATTGTTAAGATATTCTGTATCTGGTAGTCTTCTGTTACATACTAGTCAAGATTTTATAAAGATACAAAATATATGTATAGAGGAAAGCATATTAAAATCCGTACAGTTCTCTAGCAGAGAATTAAGAAACATTCACCCCAAACAAAATTAAGATCATGTCTAATTCATTCTTAATGTTTATTTAACATATTTAAAAGCTGCAAAAGTTGGAGATGCCACAACTTTCACAGGCTAATATCAAGCTCATATATCCCTCACTACATTTTTTTCTCAATCTCTAATGATACCTCCCCTTAGCACAATAGAAGCCATGTCCATTCCAAACATAACAGATTACTATCATCATCTTTGCGCAGTACCTCAAAAATGATTATGTCCTTATGTTCAGTGGAAAAGATACTGTGGTTTTAACACATGATATTTCTCCATTAAAAAGGAAAGAGGTCTTGACCTTCTGAATACATGAAACTGTATCTATTACTAGGCAAACACAAAAGAAGGCACTGTGATGAAGTTTTTATGGTACCTTGAGCTATTATCTACAAGAATGACAACATGTGCTAACTGAACCAGGCATCCAGCATTACAGTACCTGGGAAATAGTTCATTATGACTGATCAGTATGTGGCACTTTCATGTTCTTCTAGTTGGTTTTGGTGTCTTTTGGGGTTTTGTTGTTGTAGTTTTTGGTTTTGTTTTGTTTTGTTTTGGTTTTTTTTAATAACAAGGACAATTAATAATCTCCCTATTCATCACCATTAGGAAAAAAAAAAAAAAGGTGATTCTCATATATTTAAGCAGTCTCATTTATTTTCATGTGCAAAACTCTGTAAACCAATTACAAAATTTCATCTAGATAAAGAGGAGCAAATATTGTCTTCTGCTTTAGCTCAGTTCTATACCTTTTTTTTTTTTTAGTTTACCTTTGAATTGATTTTATCTAACAAACAACCATTAGCAGAGACAGGAGCAAGGATACATCAAATTATAAAAATCACTGTCCTTTTCTACTTTTTGCAAGTTTCGAAGTGATCTTAGATCCACTAAGTCAAGCTTTATTTGCAGGGACCTCCCCTGGATGAAGGAAATTTCTACCCAAATGCTGTAATTATGCCACAGCAATCTTCTTGTAATCTGAAAACCTATTAGTAGTTCAGCAGAATTTAGTTAGAGCCTTTTGGATGTACTACAGTTAATTTCTCTGGTATAGTTAATCTTTTCATGTGCCACCAACTTGAATTTTGTTTGCGTTTCGTTGGGCTTTTACAAAGAATAAAAAAATATGCTTCTCGCTGTTTTTTTTTTTCCAACCCAGTTTGAGTCCTAAGAGGGAATACTTCCTCAGTAGTTTTATGATTCAGATAACGAGAGCTGTGTTCTTGACCATTTGTTCCTTGATGACTTTCTAGAATCATATTTTGCCGTTTTTCTTCTTTCAACAGAAAAAATTTAATAGTCAATGTTTTTGTAGATTCATGATGCAGTTAACTCATAAGTATGATATTACATTACTTACCACTTAACAATTCCATTAGCTACTTGGGGACCTAGAAGGGTATTCCTTTACTCAGTTTCCTATGCTTCCAGAGTAGGTTAGATTATAGATAGTTATGGCCTTGTTTGTTTTACAATTACTACAAACTGCTAATTTAGACGGATTATAATTTTGAGTGCCAGTTTGTTTTGTTAATGGTATTTTCTCTTCCTGTTTCTACTATCTACTGTCCTCCACTTGTCTCTATCAGATGGGGGCTTCTGAAATGTGAATACATATTTAGTATGATTTAGTAATCATTTTTCATCTTGGTTTAGGTTGTGTGTGCAGGGAGACACCTTACCCTCAATATTTCTAAACAGTATCTGTATCACATCAATAAAAGGGCCACACACCACAGGCTACTGCTCTGATCTTTTAGTCAGAGGCATCATTATTGCTCAGGACTCATTTATGAGCCAATTATGTCACCGTACTAACCTTCTGTCTTCTGCTTAAACTGTTAATTCATGCTTTTGTCTGTCCTAGCTGCTTTCTAGCCAAGTTGCTAAGTTATGAATGCTTTCTGACAAGGACAAAATTTACTTGCCAATACCAGTACTCAGAATAAACACAATATAAAAGAACTAGTTCAGGCATTAACACTATTCAGTAAAACAAGCAAGTGGGATATGTAAGTAACTGTAGGAGGAGGAAGGTACAGGAGGAAAATTCAGACCTGAAACCTATGTCAAACTTACATACATTCCAAAGCCTCTAAAGTCTCTACCTGCCAGTGGTATTCCTCTCACAAAACACAATTTTAGCCTCCACATAACTACACTTACTACTTAATGTTTCAAACAAAACCAACACATTTTTATGAGCATTTAGAGCACTAAAATCTTAAGTATAGCCATTGCACAAAGAAGTGTTTTTATGAGAAGTGCAACGGAAATAGCACATCAAATATTAAAGCGTCTGTCTGCACAGTTGAAGAAACAGATTGTTCTCTGAACACTGAACCTCTGGAACCTCAAACAAATATGTTTTGCACTGTCACACAGTGGTACTCACACAGAACCTTTCACCTGCAATCTACAACTTCCCCCTCCATGAAACAGCTATTTAAGGACTTCAAATAACCATCAGGACAGCTGATGAAATTGCGCACCTTCGGAGAGGTAAAATAGGTTTTATTAAACAGTAACAACAGACATGCACAACCACATACAGAAAACATTATCTGAAGTTATAACTGAAAGCAAATGTAGGCTTACATATGTTGGAGTCTCCAAAGAATCTGTATTCACCAGCACTGGAGGGGGATTTGCCTTTAACAAAAGAATTAAAAAATTATATAGCATAAGAGAAAGCAATACTAATGATGATAATTATAAAACATTTAACTGGCTGTTTCTCAAAGTTCTACTAAAAGGTAGCCGCAGCTTGAGAATCTCAAAAATTCACCTTCTGAAACACTTGTTTCTACCCTCAACAAATTGCTTTCATGCTATAAACCCACACTCTTCCAGAACTCTGAGCTCATATTTTATATACAAGTTCTGTCATTTTTCAAAAGAACAACTGAGTCATACAATCACCTGATATGATGTCAGTTACCCTAGTAATTGTAGTAAGACATTCAGAAATTGCTTTACCAGCCAGTATCTTAAAACCAAATTTTGGTGGATTTGACTTCTCTTTCTTCCTACCAGGAACACTTTTTTTTCACTCCTCTCTTCAACCTGCAAAATGGAAACTTACAGAAATGCAAACTTATGGAAGAAAGTATCTACAAAACTGACTCGTGAAAGCAAATTCACAGCAGATGTTAATCCACTGACCAGCAGCATGTGATTCCATCAAAGCATTGTTACAGATTCACAAACCATAAGCAGGCATTATTGCTACAGAAATATGAAATCGTATGGCATTCTTGCTAGCCAGAAACTGGTAGAATAAGCTAACACTATTACTCTCTGATGTTACTGAGAATTTTTCTGTGAAAAATGTGGTTTCAACTGAAAGAAAATCTGTACAGACTAGTGACATTTATCTGAAATACTTCCAAATAAACAGATTATATTTTTGCATCAATTATCTGCCTTTAAAATAGGCAGCACTTAGCCTGCCCTAAGAACAAACAGAAAAGTGTGCACACTACAAATACTGTTGAGGCATTAAGTTCAGTGGGACCTACAAACTCAGTGGCACAAAATCTCCTTACTGCTTTAATAAAGCTGATATTTTTAAAAAATATGTATAAAAATCCATTATCTTTAAACTTAAGAATTTTTTTTAATCTCTTATGTGTGCATAGAAGTAAATTTAGGGACAGTTTAACATGCTGCAATAGAAGGTAGTATTAAACTCATTCAAAGATAAACTTAAGACCTACATGACAATTACATTAACCTATTCATATTCTGCATTTTAGTTTCATTACCATGACAACAACATACTTCTGAAGAATTTATAATTTTTAAAAGTTCCCAGAAGCTAGGAACTAAGCAATGACTCAGAAGTTTCTTATGGAAGTCTGAGATGAATAATCTACCATCACTAGACAGGAGTCATGAATCTGCTGTCAGGTTGCTGTGTCAGAAATTAGGCTTGTATCATATAATAAGTACTAAAATCAGGTGGTATCTATGCAAGTTAACAGAGTAGACTTAAAAAAAAAAAGAAACAAAAAGGATGACATTTATGGCTCTGTCAAGATGCCATCAAACACCTTTGTCACCCAGCAATTCTCTCAGTAGAAGCATGGGGACGCTTTATGCAGTATAGAAATCAAGTACCAGTTACTAGTATCACAATAAAAATCTCTGACAAACAACATTATCCCTCACAAGCATTTTCTGCCATTAAGTTACACTGCAATTTCTGCTTCTTATTCAAGTGCAAATTCCATTAAAATAAGATTAAATTAAAAATAAGATCCTGTACCAATCAAATTATGCATCACCATCCCTGTAAGAGCTTTACAATTAACACACTTTTAAGAAAAACAAAACAATACACTGTATTAATAAGAAACTGACTGAATATGAGGCATTAGAAGTCTAATCTCCACTTGATCTACAAGAGACCAGCATACATATGTTTATATTTGTGTATCAACTATGAAAATATTTTAAATTTATAAATAGAAAACAAAACTAGGATTAATTTTGAAAGTTCAGTCATGTTCTTTACATTTTACTCAATTTTGGAATTTATTTTAAATAACACTAGGATTCTGTAATATTCAAGCATATTCAACAAAAGCATTGCCAAAGCAAGCTGGTTTCTCATAAATTTTTTTCTTCAGGGTGACAAATGGTATTCTTTTAATGTCTTAAAAAAAGAAGAGGAAGACTAGCTAAAAGCAAATTGCTATTAGTAACTGAGGTTTCTACGTGAGCAGTATGTTTGAGACACAAACTAGCCAACATCTTCCTAAATTAAAAGATTGTTCCTAACAGTCCTTCCACATTTATCTGAATTCTTCATGAAGAAGCAATAATTTACCATCATTTCCAAGCAGGAAGGAGAAAAGCTTTGTGCCAGGCATTCAAAAGGTACGCCCGGACACTGCAAAGACAAAGGGTAACATCTCAGAACATCAAATGTCTGTGGAAGGAGGACTTGTATTTCAGTTTGTTTTGCCTGAGTTCTCTAAATTACCTAACACTTTCAAACTTTTGTGCCAGGGCTTGTTCAGATATTTAAAAGACATTTGACAAGTTTGTTTACAAGCCGACTAATGACTTGCCTAAGGGGTAAAGTGATTAACAAAAATAGAGACTATCTATTGCACAAAAATGCATCTGCCAAATCCAAAAATGATTAGAACTTTCTGTGGTATTTTCTAATTGCTTAGAATCACAAACGATGCAGAATTACATAACTAACTCCTGTAGACACTTGGTATGCACTTGGAAGACAGAGGCACAAACCACTCAATTCTTACTTTTTCACTTGTAATCCAGCATCATCAATGGACAGAAATACTGTCACAGCAACGGCAGTCAAAGAACATATAAATACATATGGCACTGATCATTTTATCTGAAATTAAGTTTAGCCTATTGGCAATTCCCTGAAAGTAAATGTTACTGGAGACTCAGTTATCTTTATCCATCAAGGCTGCCAGTAGAAGTCCACTGCTTGCAACAGTCTGCCTCAAATCCTGAGTGGGCAGAATCTCTCTCTAAGAAGTAAATATTTCTTAAACTAACCAAATCTCTCGTCTGCCTGTTGCGAAAAGTATGGGTGACAGATTCATGTAAATGCACATCCACTAGAAATTGCAGTATAAAATAACCAAGTGGAAAAACTTTTGGTAATTACTACTTTATGTAAAATTTAACTAACAGTGTAGCAGAGATAAAAAAAGACTACCACCTGTTGTGAGTTTAGCCACATAGTTTGAAAGCAGACCTTAAGCAAAAAAACCCTGATGTGTAATACTACAACAATATTCTAGTATTATTCTGGATAGCCAATTCCTTTTTAAAGTTAATAAAGATCTGTCACCAAACAATTCCAAAAAGTGACTCATCTTTCAGAAGGCAGGCACTCTTCATTTCAGATTTTTGCACTGAAAGTTACAGTAAAGTTACAAAAAAATAAAAGCAGAATAACATTGTATATGCAATAATATAACTGCTACCTATCCTAAATCACATATTCCAAGTTACATGCAAGATACTAATGTTAACTCATGTTTGCTTTCACTTGTCTTGACAGTGTTGTTTATTGTATATCCTAAATGCCCTGAAGGACAGTAACACCAGCAAATGGTCAGAGAACATCAGAAATGTCATGCAAGTGCAATCGATGAAAGACATATATTAAGTATTTGTATATGAAATGAGAAACATTTTTTGTATAAATACATCAGGTAATAATGCTTTAGTAAGGATGAAATGACTCTAAAATTATTACATGAACACAAAATATCCTACTGCTTCTTTCCATTCTTCTGGGGTTTATTCTTTAGTTATTTCACAGCTTACTAATATACTCCCCTATGAAAACACAGTTATTTTAAATGGACTAAAAGCTGCTATAAAACAAAGAAAAATTAGTATGAAACTCTAGTGTATTACTAATTCAGCTATTTCACAGTTCATTTCAAAACTGTGTGTGAGAGTACCAAAATATTAATTTAAACAAAGTGATGAAATAGATTGAATAAATAAAAGTTGAACAAATTTAACAAAAAAAAAAAAAGAATAAAAACCTGTGGTATGGTGGATGGGATGACAGTGGTCTCAGCAGGGACTGGTGGGACAGGGATCACAGGGACAGTGGGAGGAGAGGAAGGAACAGCTTCTGTGGGCTAAAAAGCACCGACAAAATGTCAAAAATAACAAAAACTAGAAAAACTTTTTAAAACAAACAAGATTAAAATTTAACAGCTTTAAAAAAATCTGAAATAGCATATGGATTTGGAGACTATAACTAAAACTGAAGACAACCAACTACCTTTAACCATGCTGTATATGGCAGTGCATCCCCAGCAACGTGCTCACGTCAAAGAACACAAAGTAGTAAGGCATATCCAGGTTGCTTATTCATACCAAGTTACTCACCTTGCAGTACAGAGTATTGAGATTTTGGGGTCCAACAGAAAACCTCTTCATGTAAATGGAAAGAGTGAGGCTTTTTGTGGGCTGATATCACAACAAAAGCCCTTCACCATTATACAAGTGTGCAAAAGAAGGGAAACAGTGGCTAAAGTTAATAGCACTGCACCACGTTAATATTTCTCTTTGATAAGGGTAAAAAATCAGAAGTACAGTAAGGTTTCTAAACCAGGCAAAAATCAAAGAAAATCTTTCAGTAAAATGGGCTGAAGATCCTAAAACAGATCCAAAACACCTCTCAAAGATCTTCATACAGGTTTACCATACACCATCAGACTAGTAGAATTTTAGTCTCAGGAATTTTCATTATAATAATAAGCAGGAAAGCTACTGGCACATAAGCTGCAAGGGAAAAAGATTACAAATGGCATTTTGTGCAAAACATTGACTCAAATCATTTTGAGATGTTAACATACTGGTTGTCAACAAGCTGTCAGCAACATAAACTACTGGCAACTATCATCAAAATTACAAGCTGAACAGCAGATCAAAGCTCTTGCAACTTAGTTGTTCCAAGACATTCTTGTGATTCTCAAACATAAGTAAGCATGATAACAAAATGTTAAATCCTGAAAATGAACCAAAACCCCAGAACATAAAGTATTAAACATATTTTTTAAGTTTGAGATCTTTTAAAATACAAGGCACCATACACCAAATTAAAGACTAAAAGCAAATATTAAAGAAACCTGAAACAGCCCAAGAGCAGCAACTTTTATTAAATGTTCATATGGTATTTCTATAGGGTTTTTTCAGCTCAAAGTCAATCTACCCAAAATGAACAGCTGGTGAAAACCGTTGCAGTTACTGAAAGATGTAAGAACAAGATATATGTGATATCTTGAAAGATTATGACTGATGTCATTTAAACATCCCTACATCTACGAACAACAGCACAATTGTCAAGTGTTAAAAAAAGGAGGGTAGGCAAGAATCTAAATTGGTCTAGAAAAATGATCATATGCATTTTGGAAAGGATACAGGAAATGCTCAGTGCAATAAACCTCCAGATACTGGAAGAATGATGCAACCTTTAGAGGACAGATTAAATTAAATAGCTTAAGCAATCACTCACCCCTACACATGCAAAAAATAAGCCATCCTTTCAGGTCTGCCTTGTTCCAAAGTAAGCAGCTTCCCATGTATGTACACAGTAAAAATCCACTTAACCAAAATTTCAGATATACACATATTACATATATATAACACAACATTAAGGCTGAGTAGCTAAGCATTTGGCACATCAGGAAAATTCCATATTTACACTTACAACTCCTGCAATAAGAGAATGCTAAAACCAAACTGAACTTACTCTTGGATACTGACCATACACTTTCCTGCTCTTTGACTTAGCAAAATAACTGACCAAGTTGCAGATGATTTCCTTATGGGCCAAACAATCTGCACCCCTCCCTTAGCACCAAACGGCAGCTTTATTTTCCTGCTTCCTCCCTTTTCTCAGTTCCTAATTCCCACATCTCTCTGGGCTACTCATTCCCAAAAGCTTCAAGAACCCTTCCAACCAGTTCCAATTTTTATCCTTGTTATATTAAAACTGACACTGTTCAAAGTCCTTCAATTCTCTCAGGTTCCAGTCTCACAAGATACTTGTAGTATTGTCATATTTTTGCTTTGTGTTGTTGGTTTAGTATTCACTGTCTCTTAAAAGCTGCTCCCTGCTCCTCCAAGCATCCTGGCATTGTTCCTGCTGTCTCCTCCACTACTGTGTGGGTGAGGAAAGAGGTGACAACACTGGCAACTACTTTCAAAGGATGTGCAAATCCAAATGAAGGTAAGACTGTCTTCACCTGAATGTTTCATGGAATACAGTGAACTGATGCAGGCACCACAGCTACCACAAGAAAGGACAATCCAAGAAATTAAAAGATTTTTTAATCACCAGACAAAGAAGACCTGGAACTTCCTTATAATAGAGAAATACTAATTTTATTTTAGTATGGCACATAATCAGTCAGAAAATTATGATATGAAACACGTGTGTGAGCAGCTGAATACACTCCAATAGCCCAGAGTATTGCTTTCAATGTTCCACTTCCTAGGAATTTTCAAATAACATTTGTAATTTTTAGGAATTCTCAAAAAAATACACTGAAGTACTCTGAAAAACAAAAGTTTAACCTCAGAATAACTTTATTTAAAGATGTCTGGCTAAAGCATTTAATGATCCTGGTTTAAATGGACACAAATCAATCTTAACTACAAAGAAAGTAGTGGGCCAATTAAAAACCCTGTTTTGAATATATATGAACTATAGCACACAATTATGATAGATCATTATTCACAGGAATGCATTACTTGAACAGTAACTCACTTTACCAAAATCTGTCATCCTAAATAAATGTGTTAACACCTACAACAAAAAGCCATCCTGTTACAACAGTATCATAAATATCAAGTAATTTTTTTAAAGTGTTAGGACTGACTTTAATATTTATATTTTTTAAAAATCATTTAAGTGGTATGTTTAAAAAAAGCTAGATAATAATGCCTTAAGTGATCAGTTAAAACTACTGCCTCCCAATTTAACATTGAGATGTTTGAAAAGGAAGAACATACCCATTTTCTCATGTTTAACCAACACACAGTAACTCCTTCTGAGAGGAAATACAAGCTAACCTGAAATTAGATCAGGGCACCATACACATCCTGAAGATCAACTAAACCAGCAAATTCCATAATGCTGCTCTTTGTAATGTACTAAAAGATATATTTTGGAGAACAGAAATTAAGCAAACCAGACTTTGCTCACTCTGAATAAATTACTGTAAAAACCCACACTGTATATAGTGCAACAATCTTAATGGGAAAACAATGAGCAGTACTTTTTTGCTAGCACAATTTCAATTATTGCTACTTTGTTTTCTAGCTATGAAATACAACAGAAAAATAAGTCTCTAGAAATAGCAGGGATAACACTACAGAAAGAAAAAAAGTGTGACATACTTTCTAAAGTTTGCATCCAAATTGCACATCTATAAATACCTAGTGCAATACATACCTTTTCTAAAGAACAACTAGAACATGAGCCATCAGACATCCAACCACTAGCAGCTTTTACTTTTGCTGTGCTTTTTGTAGGACTCTTTTTTACACTATCACGTAGGTTTATAAATTTTCCTCTGTGTTTGGAAGACACTGGCAGCATGGATGAACTAAAAGATGTACAAAAGCTCAGTGCCCGCTGCTGATGCTGAACAGGCTGCTTTGGCTGCATATGAAGATTTTGACGTATTTCCATTCTTGGGCTCCTTGTTATATCAGTGAGCTTGAGCGTTCCCATTTCACTGTCATCTGTGGCACCACAGTATTTGTAGTCATGACAGTGAGTAGTCATGAAACTAGCAACAAAGATAGTCCTTTTTGCAAAAAAAAAAAAAATGCAGGGAAAATAAACCAAAATATTGCTTCCCAAGAAAGTAAAAAATATTTAAAATATTATTGTTTTCTAGATTATGGTCATAGGAGGAAACACTAAATGCTGTTTTAGCTAGTACTGCATGTTACGTACTCTCTCACTCTATTTAAAGAGCACCATTGAACCACCGCACAACAGTCAATTTGCTGTGCATAAATAATCAATGCAATGCACAAATTATTGAATAGATGGCAAAAGTCATCTGACTTTATTAAAAAGAAGCTATGAAAGGTTATAGTTTTCTTTCTCCCCTAAGATCCTACTATCCCTAAACTTGGTTGTATTTTACCATCTCAAAACTTCTCCAAGGTTTACATCTAGAAAATTTTAAAATAGACCAATTCCCCTACTTTTCTGAACACTTTATGGGTACAAAAAACTAATCAATTTAAAGAAGCTTATGATGAAAAGCGTATGAATTGTGAATGGACAGACACATGCAAGATTTCAACATTAAACTTCCATCACAGAAAACAAATTTATTCATATCATAACAATAACAAGAATTACTTTGTGTTAATAATTTTGAGTTGCATTCCCATGAAATACAGCAGCACTGTGAGATCACAATTTTAAGATGCACATTGTTTAACATAAAAGATTTTAAAAAAAAAAAAACAAAACAAAACAGACATTTAAATGAACCTGAGTTATTTATATTTTATTCAGTTTTTAATGCCAAGGATGCGTGATCTCTATATTACATTTTCACCCCAATTTTCAAGACAAAAAAGCTCCAAAACAACTCCTATCCCTACTCAAAAAAAACCAAAAAAAAACAAAAACAAAAAAAAAACACCAAACACCAACACCAACACAAAATGAGGAGTTGATTATTTAACTGTGCTGTTGAATATTTAACTTTTCAAGCCATTTTTAAATTAATCATCCTAAAAAGAGGTAAGGAGCCAAAGTTCATTTCCCAGGGTCTACATAAATTGACAGCTAGAGACACCAATGTTCACAGCCTTACAGAAGGAAGAAGCAGGCTCAAGTCAGTGGTCATGTAGCCCTCTCAACAGTGGACACACAACCAGCATTGCACAGCTCTGAGCCAGCCACAGCACACACCATCTGCCTCTTGCCCCATGGTGCTGTTCTAGGAATATACTGTGAATCTGAGTATCTGGCACTGGGTATGATAAGAATGAAGGACACCAGCCCACAGGAAACAACGCTTGGTCAGATGTACTGTATTTGGATAAAATAGAGAGATTTCATCAGTTCCTAGCATTAATACATGTACACCTTCCTACAGCAAATCTGAATATTTAAATAATATGAGTCGGCACAATTTTTACACACAGAATAAAAATCTAGATATATAGACCTAAGTACAAACATTTGCAGTTATTTATAGCATGGATATTAAGAGCTAAATAGGAACTGACAGCTGCTCCTCTAATCACCAAGAGCTGCCATGTCTCATCTTCTACCCAGAATGGATGTAAGCAAGAGCTGCATAACATATCATTAAAGCAATATTCATAAATGCAGAGACAGAAGGGCTTCTGGCCCGTGACAGAAGCTGAAAATGTGTTGGTCATACAAACATTCATAGACTTGTGCATGCGTATGGTAGGTGTGCCTTTTGCCTCTGAAGCATCAGGGAGCTGGAGGACTCTGTTCCTCTAATACATAATTGGGCAGATACACCCAGGTTGTTCTGTACTGGAAAACCCAAGATCTCTAGATTCTGTTATTGAAGGGCAAAGGCAGAGAGGAAGACAAGCATGTTGTGAATGTGCATATAGGTAAACAGTTCAAAACCAGCACATCACAACTAACTTTTTCTCCTCTGAGAAACTGCCACATATGCATTAATACTAAGCATGTTCTCCAGTCTGCAGGGATTATTTGGACAGAGACTATGTCTTGTGTCAAAGCCTCTGTACCAGTATCCTCTTTGGCAACAGTGTGCCAAAGGGATGCTTTTGTAGACCACAAACAAACATTTTTTTGCCATAGATTTTATCAAGATTGCTGGAGGTTTAGCAGGCTGCATTCATACCACCCATTTTACTTGCATATCAGTACTCTCTATTTTCTATCCAGCAGGACACTGTCTAATTACTAAAATGTAGAAAGGAAGAAGCAAGGGGTTTTGGGTATAAGGCTTTTCTCTTGCGTACATAATAAATCCCAAAATAGGTGATGTTCCAGATTCAAAAGAACATCTTATTCCTGGAGGCATCAACTTTGTTGAAAACACATAGACCAAAGAGCCTCTTGATTAAGAAGACAATCAGCTTTGAAGCATGCTAAGTGAGACAGGGAGGGCAAGGGGAGGTGATGCTTGATACTATATTCTTGGAAACACTGATGTTGTGCTTCCTATATTCTCTTCCAAACAAGAAAGGGGAAGACACAAGGCAAGAGACCAGACAAAGGAATTCACATCTCTCCAATGTGCTTTCAGACATGCTGACTTCAGTGGCAAAAGAATGAAGAGGATGTAGCAGGTAACTGGTAACAGCACAAGGTTTTTTTTTCTGTAAGTCTTCATGCCTTTGGTCCCTAAGATGATATCAGTAAGATACCCATAATTAAATAAAACAAAATCTTAAAAGCACCTGTAGTTCCAAGAGCAACAGTCCAAGCACCAAAATACAGCCAAGGAACCGGAGGTACAAGGCAGAATACCTAACCCATCCAGGGCCGCATGGTGTTCCAGGGCAATCTCCAGTGGAAAAGCTTAGGACACATCAAAATGCAGTGTTATGCAACTATGGAAAGTGAATCTTGGTCAAAAAAACACAGGAGGAAGAAAAAAGACATATATAATCAAAACATAGCAAGGCTTATCTAGAACAATCATGATGTAAACAAAATGAAAACAGACAACAGGAAAAAAAAGAAAAAAGAAAGTAGAGAGGGCAACAAGAATGTTATTAAAACAGATTAATCAGATAGTTGAGTCACGGGGATCATTCTGCCTAATTACATTCACGCATGTGAGGTAAGGCAGAGCCTGCCTTACAGTCGCACTGGTAGAAAAAAGAAAAACACAGATCGCTGGCAAAGCAGTGAGGACATATGCATAATTCAAAGCAAGAAAAAGCAGTTATGTAACTAAAGCTGCACAGGTTTGGCAGATCATCTTTTGACTGCAGAAAGCCTGAACCTGCAAGTGTTCTCTGCAGACTGTACTAATTACTAGCACGAACTGCTCTAATATCAAGGGCTAAGTGATTTTTCATAACCAGAAGGGGTTCAAGATCAGGTTGTGTTTTCATATTACATACTAACTCTGAACAATTTGTTGCTAACACAAAGCTGAATCATCAATATTTCATTCTTTTAAATTACCGCATTGAATGTACAGTGCACACTTCTTTGAAGCAAACTGTTAAAGTACCAATAATTTTTACAAGTAGTATTTCTTCAAGGATCATTTTCTTTCCACATTCTGTAACACCCACTCAGATAACTGGATAACAACAATACCCACGGAAAGGGAAAATAGTACTAATATTTGACCAGCAATGTCTACTGCAAAGGCCTGTTTTAAAGCTTCGATAACCAACTTCCAATACTTCAAAAAACAATTCTAATAGCTGAGAGAATCCTCCAAACATAATTCTGTATTTCACTCCTATTGCCTTACCCAGTGACAAAGCTGAATATAAAAGTCATATTTTCTTTCTATAGATATATAATTCAAGGTCTGGCAGTGTAGTTTTGTATCTTTTCTTTGAGCTACATCCTAGAATGCCACAGGACATTTCACTAGTGAAGTCTGCTATTTTAAAAACATTGCATCCATCTTCCTCAAAATCACAAAACTCAATACTCATCTAAACACACCTCCAGGGATTTAAGGCTGTTTGGTGGGGTCTGACAGTGGTAAGAATAAAGCGCAACTCCCATCCATTCTCATCCATAATCCATGTTATCTGGATGCTGCCCAGCACATCTAAACCTGAGCACACAGCTAGCATCAACACTCCCATACACCTCCCTCAGTCAGAGCCATCCCTGTGGCCTGGGCAGGTCCTTAGTACTACAATGTCAGTGAATTAAGCTGTTAAGCAATAAATTTAAGACACCCATATTTTTCCTGAGTGTATTTCTCCAGGACTTTAAACAAAATGTAGCATCAAGGATACATCAGAAGTATTTCCCTACTGTCAAACAAAGTTTCACAAAAATCAAATAAAAGATTACCAAGTTTTACAAGAGCTTAAAAAAGTGTAGAACTATCTGAACATAAGCAATCATTTAAGTACCGAAACTCCAAACAGTGTTCATATATCAAAACAGCCTATAACACAATCAGATATGCTAATATGTTGCATGTATCTGAATTTTGAGAACTGTGAAGACAGAAGATCCAATCCTACCCAGGCATGAGTACCGTTATTGCTGATAAGCTAGTCTAGAGCTTAAAATACGCTGAATACATACGATGGGAAGCAGAACCACCAAAAAAATAAAAAAATAATACCATTAATAGAAGTATGACTCAAGATTTTTCTCTCTACGGGTTTGTTATTTGTTTCACGTGAGAAAGATTTTCTTTTATCAATGGACCATTGCTTTGCTTTAAAAATGTGCTTACTGTCTGATGAACTCAAACTCACCTGTGCACCTTGCTCAGCATGTTAGTACAATAATTCTCCAGTTTTGATACAGATACCATATCTGTTTCATACACAGTGGCTAAAACCCAAATTATTTAAAATATATGCACTTTTTCAGCTTTTTAACCACTCATGCTTACAAATGTTGTCACAAATTTACATCACACATACTTCATGGGGGTGGGGGAATCTTTTAGATTCTCCTGCCCATGTCAGCATACTCCATACTGTTTTTCAACAGTAAGTTGATTTACCACAAAACCTTAAGAGAGTAAATGATAAGCTTAATTATGATGGCCTCAACCCACAGGTGGTTACAATTAAGTCTACCTATCCTTCTGCAATGATACAAGCATGAAGAACTTCTGGCTTCAGATTCGGGTTTCTGACCCTTCTACCCCTTCAAGGGGTTCCTTGCCATGATGGAGCAAAGACCGATTCCCATGGTCTCCCAAGGATCAAAGAATAAAAATACCTAGATCACCTGGATGCTATCCAGGTCTCTCCAAGGAGAGTTTGGGCAGAAAGCACAGAAATGAAGAAGCTGGGACTGAAGCCTGTCAGGGTATGTCTACATGAAGATGGGTTGGTTAGTACACAGTGGTTTTACTGAGAGATTTTGAGGGCAGGCAAGCCATCTTGGAGCTGTAACATTAGTTCAGATAAGTATTGTAACAAAGATATGAAAGTTTTGTGGATCCCAGAAAGGATAAGATCTACCCAGCCAGCCCTTGTAGATTAAAAGAACTACTCTGAATGCCTGTGACTTGATTTTAGGTCTCACTTTTTTCAGAGTAAACCATGGCTCTTGAATATGTATCTATGTGAGCACATAGCTAGCATGTTAGATATGTCTAAACTGTAGGGGCTATCTGGTTCTTTGGTTTTGGTTGTTGTTTGTTTTTGTTTTGTTTTGTTTTAATTCTGTCAACAAATTGATTCTCTAACCTAGTTTCCTCCCCAAACCCCACAGCATTTTACAATGAACTCAAATGAACTTAAAATTCTGAACTTAAAACATAAATAAATATCTTTGAAGGGGAAAAACAATCATAGCAGAATATCAGTATAATCACAGATGGTGACAATGACCTGAACTAATTTAAAGACAAATAAGCAATTTATTTACTGTCAATTCTTTATTGCAATCTTCAACTACAAAAAGAACCCAGTGATGAACAATTTGCACCATGATTACTCAAACAGAAGTAAAGCAGCAAAGGCAGTAACAGAAAAACTCTTGCTGAGGCCTAGTAAGCAATATTTTATCCAGCAGTTTGTGAGATGAAGTTCTACTCTGTAGCAAAAGCAGAGCTTTGCATACGAGATAAATGGACACCTGCAAAGCAGAAATGGGGCACCTGGAACTACAAAATTATCACCAGCACTCTCACACAGTATCCAGTGGTGGTTTGATGATAAGAATCTCATGCAAATATCTACAATAGTCTCAATAGAACAGTTTTCAGCAACCAACCTCTCCTCTCTCTGTCAGGATCTAAAAATGTACCCTTATAGACTTGACATCACAACGTTTCATACAGAGGAGACCACCACTATCCATTTCTGATGTCTGGTATTCAGAAAGATTCACTTAGCTCAAACTAGTACTCTCAGGAACTGCTTAAATGGTTCAATCTCAGTCATATTCCAAACCCATAATACACAAAATGTACGCAGAATATTGGTTTAAAAAAAAGGTAATCTGTGACTTTTGTTTTTCAAATACTAAAAGAAATGTCTGGCACTGAACCCTATGCATCTGTATTCACCATGCAAGCCAGCGCTCTGAACTCAAAATAGAATTACAAGGCTCCTCATTTAGGTTCATAAGTGCTATTGAGAATGAATTTAATGCATATAATTTGCAACTTAAAGCAAGGCCTAGAAAGCTCTATTTAAATAACAGCCTTAAGAATGGTAGCTTTCATTATAATGCTAGACTCCACAAAGAAGCCCAAGCAGGGTTTCAGCATCAGAACAAGCCCAAGCAAAGAGAAAATGTGTTCTAAGACTTTATTACAGAAAAATAATGGCAGCTCTAGGGTGTCAATATTTTAGTCTTTGAAATTCACAGGAGAAAGGTTATGCTGTGGTAGTAAAGTGAGATGTGATAGACTATGTTCCCTCCTGACAACCCTATTAAACCAAAATACAACAATAAAGATTTGGTACTGTTTACATGCTTTAGTAGATATGACACTTCTTATAAGCTCTCAGAATACATAATTACCAATTATTTCGGAATTATTCAGGGAATAATTAAATCCTTCTAGACAGCATGCTTATTTTGCTCTTTATACCTCATTCAAATAGCAAAGATGTTGTGTATCTATCTAGCTCTAATACTACAGTCATCTCTCTCAATACTAGAAACATCCATTAACTCTTAAAACTACCTCACTACTCTTCTCCAAAAGTTTTTTTGGTTGAGGGTTGGAGGTTTTTTTGAGTACATCTATAAGAAACATTATTCATAAAATATGGAAAATATGCACATGGGCCTCACCTCATCTAAAGCACTATCTGTTTTTTCTTTAGGGTAAGAAACATTTACACATAAAGCGGCTTTATGCTGAAGTCACTCCTTATTTCATTTATGAAAGGCTTCGTACATATAAGTGGCATTAGCATTTTAACTTTATACATGCAGAATTCCTCCCAAACATAACTATTATTATCACTACAATTCTGATAGCTTTATATTGCTATCCAGATGCTCTGCTTTCTCATTGCTCAGAGCTAAGGCTAAAATCTTTACCATGCAATTACTAGATAGGTACCTCATCTGATTTTATTCATTCTTACACCATGGAAACACTGGAAGCTCCTCAGACTTGCTTCCATGACAACATGCAGTTATAATACAATCTCAAAATAAGTACCATTATACAACACATCCAGGCTCTAGAATGAGTCATAGGAGCCTTGCAACATTTCAGCAAAATAGGCATCTTTTATGTAGTGTCAAACATTCATCGTCTTCAGCAAATTAAAATACTATAAAAGTTTTAACAGTTCTAATGCCTAGCATTACTTGAGCAAATTTTCACTCCACAAGTAAATAAAGGCTTTTTTCTTACAATGTTATTTGCTAAAAATTCCTAAAGATTCTAGCACTTTTCAGTATAACATTGGAAATAACATAGCCTTCTGCAACCTTGCAATAGAAAAACATTTATGTGTAATTCTAAGTTTACAGTGTTGACTAAAGACAATGTGGTTTTAAAAACAAGGCATACAAACTGTTTCCTGGTCTGTAATTATTCATAGGAGGCATTTTAACTGGATTTTGGGTTAAATGCACCATAGAAACAGAAGTCAGATTTGATCTGTTTATGATCAGTGCTGGACAAACACAGCTATGGTGCACCCATACCCAGGCAGTGCAGAAGCTGCTTAACCTCTCAAGCAGAGCTGGGAAACCTGAGCCGTTCTGGGTTCCGTATAAAAACAGCCTGTCCATCTCATGAACTGGAACTAGGCTAAGTCAGCTCAAACTAGAACTAAAATGGAGCAAACTAAGCCCTTGTGTATCCAAACTGAATACAGAAGCAATGTAAACAGTTCCCTGCAGTTTCCATGAGGACTCACCTGTTCAGGACAGACACACAGGAGCCGAAGGATGAGGTTCAGTGCTGAGATCAGGTGGTCAACCTCATCTGGGAAGAAGACACTGCAGTGACAACCTCATGGCTCTGCTGGAGTCAGAGCTAATGTGCAAGACTTGCCATTTTGTGTCAGTACCAGGGAAGATCAGGGATCACAGAATCGTCTAGGTTGGAAAAGCCCTTGAAGATCATCCAGTCCAACCATTAACCTAACACTGACAGTTCCCAACTACACCAGATCCGTCAGCACTATGTCGACCCAACTCTTAAACCCCTCCAGGGATGGAGACTCCACCACCTCCCTGGGCAGCCCATTCCAATACCTAACAACCCTTCTGGAAAGAAATGCTTCCTAATATCTAGTCTAAACCTTCCGTGGAGCAACTTGAGGCCGTTCCCTCTTGTTCTATTGCTTATTACTTGGTTAAAGAGACTCATCCCCAGCTCTCTGCACCCTCCTTTCAGGGAGCTGTAGAGGGTGATGAGGGCTCCCCTCAGCCTCCTCTTCTGCAGACTAAACACCCCCAGTTCCCTCAGCCGGTCCCCATCAGACCTGTGCTCCAGAGCCTTCACCAGCTTCGTTGCCCTTCTTTGAACGTGCTCAAATAATTCAATGTCCTTTTTGTAGTGAGGGGCCCAAAACTGAACACAGGAATCAAGGTGTGGCCTCACCAGTGATGAGTAAAGGGGTGAGATCCCTTCCCTGTCCCTGCTGGCCACGCTATTGCTGACACAAGCCAGGATGCCATTGGCCTTCTTGGCCACCTGGGCATACTGCTGGCTCCTGTTCAGCCGGCTGTCAATCAACACTCCCAGGTCCCTCTCTGACTGGCAGCTCTCCAGTCACTCCTCCCCAAGCCTGTAGCGCTGCTGGGGGTTGTTGTGGCCCAAGGGCAGCCCCCGACTTTTGCCCTTATTGAAACTCCCCCAGTTGGGCTCAGCCCATGGCTCCAGCCTGTCCAGGTCTCTCTGCAGAGCCTCCCTACCCTCGAGCAGATCAACACTCCCACCCAACTGGGTGTCATCTGCAAACTGACTGAGGGTGCACTCGATCCGCTCATCCAGATCATCAATAAAGATGTTGAAGAGGAGTGGCCCCAAAACCGAGCCCTGGGGGACACCACTTGTGACTGGCCGCCAACTCAATTTAACTCTGTTCACCACAACTCTTTGGACCCGATCATCCAGCCAGTTTTTTACCCAGCAAAGCATGTGCCCATCCAAGCCATGAGGAGCCAGTTTGACTAGGAGATTGCTGTGGGAAACTGTGTCAAAGGCCTCACTAAAGTCAAGGTAAACAACATCCACAGACTTTCCCTCATCCAATAAGCGGGTCATCCTGATCACATAAAGTCAACATTTTGTGTTGGTATCACATGGACCAAAACATCTATCAGTCATATGTTGTGTGGCACATCCTTGCCTCATTTACTCTGAATAAAAGAAATATTACCCATACCAACCTGAAAAAAAGTGGGTAATAATAAATGCTATAAGAAGCATCTTAAGTTTCTCAGAATACTATAGAAAACATGAAACAATGTCAGCTTTTCTTATGACTTTAATTCCATTAATGGTTTTGGTCTAATCTTGACAGAAAACTAGTTTACACAATCATTTTTGACAATTTCCATTTAGTCCCGATAAATGAAATGCCTAATCTACAACAAAATGTTTGAAGTATTTAGGATACAAATATTTTAAATTCTTCATTACAGAAACATGTGTAGGAAGGGCTAAGACAAGGGTTCTGACTTCTGAATTTACAACTAAGGAAAAGCTAAACAGGATTTCTCAGTCCCTCAAAATCACAAACTATTTAAAGAAAATTCTGCAGTTTAATTTTATATAATCCCTAATTACACAACACAATTCTACCAGTGATTCACACAATTCTACTAATGATTCAAGCACTTAAAACACTGAGAAGCTAATAGACATCAATAAAACATTTCTATACTAAACAGTTTAAATGAAAAAAGAAGCAAGGTCACAGCCTGCATTTATTTACCTCCCTACCACAATTACTCAAAAAACTTTCTTCATTCTTACATCCTCAGAATAACAAGATACCAAGCTAAATGTACCTTTATCCACACTTTTATAACAGTGGCCAGACCATGAGTGAGTTCTGGGTTTCAGGCTGACTTTGACATGTGAGGTTCAAAAGTTTCCACTTCTCAGGCCAGTGCACAGGCTGCTCCAACAGCCCATCTAATCCCCAGATGCCTTTAAGATCAAACTAAAATCAAATAGGGCCAACAACAGAACAGACAGAATCTGACTCCTCAGTCCAAGGAGAGAGTATTTTCTTAATCTGAATTCTGTTTCCAATACTGGTTTGCAGTAAAAAAATCTTTCAACAAAGTGCACAAGAACAGGTCTCATAACCCTGACTCTCCTCCCCTAATTAGGCAACAATCAAGCAGAACGTGTTCCTTTCACTGTTGAGTCCTTGCCGCTACAAGAAGGCTGGCCAAGTCAATGAAAACTCAGGGACTCAGAGTTACTAAACCCACAAGTCATGTCCAGCTCTTAAATCCCTACACTGGAACAGACAGAAAGCTATGAAAGCCCTCAGAAGAAGCATCATACCTGTTTGTCCTGGGTTTATAAACTCTTCCCTAACACTCCAATCACTGCTGCTGGAAGGACCTTGACAGATATCCCAGTTGGGGGTTTTTTTGCATTTTTTTTTTTCCAGCAAGCAAAAATTAAAGTAGAAAATTGTATTTTACAGTACATTCTACTTCATTTGATTATGGTTGCTGAAGTTGAAGGACAACTGATAAAACCTGAGCAGTGCAATATCAGTAGAAATGAGCAGATAAAGAAACAGAGGTGAAACAAATGAAAAATTAATAATGAAAATTATTTAGTGGTAATGGTATAAATAGATAACTACTTAATTGATTTAAATTTGAGGAATCAGAAAACAAAATGTGTCTGGTTAGTGAGGCTCAAACCCAAATCAGAAGCTGTCAAACACATTTTTCAAGTCCTGCATTAAAAGAAATGAGGTGAAAGTAATAATCATAAAATCACAGAATAGTTTGGGTTTGAAGGGATCTTAAAGATCATCTAGTTCCAACCCCCTGCCATGGGCAGGGACACCTTCCACCAGCCCAGGTTGCTCACAGCCCCGTCCAACCTGGCCTTGAACACTGCCAGGGAGGGGGCTGCCACAGCCTCTCTGGGCAACCTCTGCCAGGGCCTCAGCACCCTCACAGTGAACTCCTTCTTTATATCTAATCTAAATCCACCCTCTTGCAGATTAAAACCATCACCCCTTGTCCTATCACTACACTCTCAGATCAAGAGTCCCTCCCCAGCTTTCCCACAGCCCCCTTTCAGTACTAGAATGACGCTATAAGCTCTCCCCAGAGTCTTCTCCAAGCTGAACACCCCCAACTTTCTCAGCCTGTCCTCATAAGGGAGGTGCTCCAGCCCCTCATCATCTTCATGATCCTCCTCTGGATCCACTCAGGCAGGTCTGTGTCCTTCTGATGTTGGTGCCCCCAAAGCTGGACACAGCACTGCAGGGGGGTCTCATGACAGTGGAGTAGAGGGGGAGAATCCCCTCCCTCGTCCCGCTGCCCACACTGCTCTTGATGCAGCCCAGGACACGATTGGCTTTCTGGGCTGCGAGCACACATTGCTGGCTCATAGTCAGATTTCCACCCACCAACACCCCCAAGTCCTTCTCCACAGGGCTGCTCTCAATCCACTCATCACTCAGCCTGGATTTTTGCTTGGGATTGCCTCGACCCATGGGCAGGACCCCGCTCTTGGCCTTGCTGAATTTCATGAGATTTGTACAGGCCCACCTCTCAAGCACCAGATAAAAAGCAACCTGCCAGCACTCCTGCCATTGCCCAACTGCATTAGAACACAAGAATATTTCATGATTGTATGAGATCCACAGCAATATATCTACTGTACTTAGAAAGCATAGCAAGACACAAGAAGAATGTTTCTAATTTAGACAGCTCTAAGGACAACAGGAGGGAATTTACCTGTTGCTCATTTCCTTTATCACATTCTCTGAAACTACTAATCTATCCACTAGTCGTCCCCAGATACGTTTCAAGATTAATTCCTGCCACTCTGATCATCTCATGACTGATGCATCACTCAGGGGATGAACCTGTCAGATGACATTTTCTTAGACTCAGAGACTTCTAGTTCAAACGAGCATATGATCGCCAAGTGACATAAAGGCCAGAAACTGAGATTCTGTTCCCTGCATTGAACTCACATTATTGCCAAGCTTCAGAATCCTCTCTAGAGATTGGTCCACGGGCTTTTTCCTAGTGTAATTTATTCAGAAACATCAAATAAGACAATGCACTACAGACACAGGTAAATTATTTTGATAGTTCATGTCCCTCTCCACTAAAAAAAATGTGCTCCACACAAACAGTAAAAATTGCCATACTGGATGAGAGAAAAGGCCTAACTAGTCAAGAATCTTACTAACAGCAAAAACTGATAATTGGGCAATTAGGAGTTAGACATATGTCCAGTAATTTTCCCAGGAAACCATCTCAGAACCTGACAGTCAAGGTCTTCCTGAACCACTATCTATAATAGCTGCCTGTCTTTTGCAAATCCATTTAACTCCACTGTGAAATCATTCTCTTTTTGAACCTTCTCCTCTCCACAGAATTTTGTGCAGTGACTTTCACAATTTTAGTATAAGTTTTACAGGACAGTTGTGACAGATTTAGAATTAGAGAAATATTAAGTAACTTCTAATTCAGAACCTTAATTTCATTTTTATAAGTCTTTATCATATTCTCCCTCAGGGTTTGAGGGGGTTTTTTATTTTTAAATTAACTGTTCCTGTAAATAACTAGATTATTCCTCTTAACACTTTACTACCCATTTCCTTTTTAAATTATGCTATATCCTAAGACAAGCTAAATGGAACTCTACAAAAAAATTCAAAAATATTGATACTCCAGAAATATGCTCAGTGTCATGTTCTGATTTATTCTCTACTTCTTTAGTAATATCTAACATTTCATTTACTCTTTTCACTACTGCAGAGGACTAAGGTGACATTTTCAGAGAACCATCAATGACAACTCCAAAGTCTCTTTTTGGAATAGAAATATTTCATTTGTAGCCTATCACTATATGCACACATGCAGGATTATCCTTCTGTTCCCCATTCATTACTCTACAATGAATGTTAACAGCTATTTTTGTGCCCATTCACTTTTGTCTGCTATTCTCTGCAGCTAGTTTAGTTAACCAGAAAATAAAAATAATTTAGGGGAAAAAAAATCATATGCCTCTGCCTCACAGCTTCTCCCCCCCTCTTAGTCAACCATTCACAACTACGACCTTCTGGGAATCCAGTCCCAGTTGAAGCGATGTGTTTTAATCAATTTCAAAAATAAAAAAATCTACAAAACATCCTTCCCCTTTATCTCATGGTACCATTAATTTTAACAGACTTTGATCCAAAACCCATCATTTTCAAAGACTTCTGTAATGTTAACAACCTTCTGATGACTACATGTTCCCACGTAGATTTTTATCTACATGCACCCTGTTTTCAAAGAAGGCTGGAGGATCTGCAAGTCTTTATTTTCCTTTTACAACGACAAGCTGACTTCTTGTCAAAATATGTTTATCCCTCTACCTGTTAATACTATTTTAATAATAAAGAATTTCTCAAAGTTTGTACAATAAGGAAATCAGACCTGCTCAGTCTCATAAAGTGCAGCTTAGCTCTTTTTTAAAAGGGCATCATATTAGCCTTTTTTAAACATTTTTATTCTAGGAATACCCACACAGTTTAAACAGAAAGGTCACACACAACATAGCGGATGGTTCAGCCATATTAAACACAAGTTCCTTAAGAAATCCTGAATAAATGTCATCTATTGATCACCTATGCCTCTTAACACATTAATTTAAATTCTCTACTACTGGCACCTGAATCTTACTATTTTTAATACAGCAAAACGAGTCATAGGAACTACTCCGAGCTCACAGGTAGGACAGCCCTAACTGGTCTTTTTGCTCTGAGATATGCATCTCCTTTGGCATTCAACAGACATCTGGGAATACAGTCTCAGGTCTGTACTTTCACCATCTTGATTATCAGTATTTCACAGTCACTTGATTCACCTGATATCACTTGATTTAGCACCTAACTACTGAAGTGCTACTCTTTAATGAGGCTTAGTGTGCTCAAATTCTAAAAAGTTGTAGATGGAATTTTCCCCCATGGTGTTCATCTTTTTAAAAAGAGTAACAAAAATTAGAGTTAGAATAAAAACTAAAAGCAGTAGTAAAGGGATGTAATAAAAGAGGGGTTTTTAAATATAAACTGCTTTCCTGCCGTTTATAGCTTCCAAATGGCAGTTTGAAGTCATTACATTAGATGTTGAATCAGAGAGTCTGTATTTTGACATTTTCAAGTACAAATCTGATTTGTCGTTAAGCTTTTTACACAGGAAATACTAATTTATTACCCTGATTTGGCAATTACATCATGTCCCACTACGCTTTTAAGATGCTTATTACATTAATACCATTCTTTAAAATTAAGTTTCCTAACTAAATTTGTCTAGCTTCAGTTCCCTGATTTGGAATACAGATGCCTTTTTCTACTAAATAAACAAGCTTTCTAGTTTCCAAAATCTATCCCTTTATATTTATAGTCTGTGACCAAATCAACTCCTGACATTCCTCTGGATGAACTAAGCAGAAGTTCTTAGGTTTCCAATTTTAAAGCAGGTCTTCCTGAACACAATCTACAATTAAAATACCTTTTCTGAACACTCCCAATTTATCAGGATCCCTCTTCAGGCCAGGATTTCAGACTGGATACTGTACAGGCTACAGAGAGAATCCAGATTTCCCTCTCCCTTCTTCTCCAGAGGGAAAACTGACTCCCTTCTCATCTGCTACATCACACTGTGCAGTCAGATACAGTTCATTATCTAAGAAAAACAACTACAGTTTACTTATGAAATTAAACTTGCTTTGCACAATTAATCTTTACTCTGCTCCCTACTCTGTCAGAAAAACCAAATGCTATTACCTGTGAGGTGCATAATACAGGTTGCTCAACTTCTACAGGCATCAGTCTTATGAGAAACAATTTTATATAAGGAAAAATACACACCATGAAGCAGCACCAATAAAGAGAATAAAGGAGGAGCAGATAGAAGACTCGTTCAAAACAATTCCCATGGTACAGCAGATTCCAGTAAATATCACACAAAGCAGTGGGAAGAAATTGAAGATTCCATGGTCAAGGAAAATTCCTGTACTATACCTGCATCCCATAAAATATGACATCATACTATAAGACTGACACAACTACATACCTACCAGTCTCCAATAAAAGTAACAATTAAAAAAACAATGGTAAATTAAAAAGAATACTCTTAAGCTGACTACAAGGACATGAAAAAAAAAAAAAAGAAGGATAAGCACTTCTATTTTACCAGTGTCCTAGTAAACTTTAAAAGTAAACCTTTCTTCTTTTCTACTTTCTTCTTTTCTATAAAAAATATGGATAGAGTGATCTGATTTTACTTAAATCAGATGTATCATTTCTGAGATGTTACAAGGGACTAGAATACGCATTGGAAACAGTTTAACGGAGCAAAAGACTAAAAATTCATAAATGCCAAGATCAGCTTACAAGAGAGACAAAATGAGTCATAAATCTCTATTATCTGTCTGGAGAACACATCAGCTCAACTACATCCTAATGTGCAACTAAACACAAAAAAGGAAGGGCAGCAAATGCACAACAGAAGCAAGCTGTAGAACAAGCCTGATGTATTAGAGAAGTGGGTTACAGGCAGCGAGATGAAATTCAATACTGACAACCCAAGTCACATGAACAGCAACGAACAGCACAGAGACACCCTGAGGAACACCAACTGGAAAAATAAGTCCAGAAGTGCTTTCGTTGGTGGCAAAGATTTCTTAAAATTATGAAAGATAGATGCAGAAGGGGATCTTTGCTCTACAATGACTACTGTCCTTCAGAAAGCTTTTTTGATATTGAGCCGTGAGTGTGTGTGTGTGCGAGCGCACAAAAACCTAGTACATAGAAGGAAGCTTTGTTTAAGTCTTTCAGAAAGCAAGTGACAGAACTGTACAATTTTTGTGATCCCTGACAGTTTTTTAGAAAATAAAACCACTTTATGGTTTTGATACATGAGAGGACCTTAAAAAAAGGCAAGCGATCACAGTCCACTGAAACAAGTGCCTCCTCCTACCCCAGCTGCCCAAAGGAAAAACATGTAACCATTTTTCTTAAACGCACATTGATGTGGAACAGGTGGCTTCTACACACCAGAAGATAAGAATCAGTCATATTGGTAAATTGGAGATTAGAACATAACTTTAACAACTTTAGCATCTACTCTAGTAGCAGCTTCCGATAGGTAACTTGTAAAACATCAGTGAGGTACAGAGAATGTACATGGCCCAGGAGCGTCAGGAAGCACTACTGGGCAGACTGTCTTGGGGTCCAAGCAGTTCCTGGAAGAAACTCAAGCTGGTAGCAAGAGGCGATTGTTTGAAGTGGCCAGTGATGATCTCAAGTAAACAAAGGTATAGTTTAAAAGATACTGCAGCTTTCTGAATATATCAGAGAATTTTTTTTTTTTTTTTGGACGTGATACACTACTTTCAGCGACAAGACTGAACTAATTAATTTTGACTGGTATAGAAATGACTGTTGCTCCTTTGGACAAAAACCAGAAACAGCTGGTCCTCAAAGGGTACATTTGGGATTCAGGGAAGACTTGCTAGGTGGTGGTGGTATCAACAAAACGACATGTCTCAGTACTGAATTTGGCCTCTGTATTACATTGTTCTGAGCTTCTTTGACAGATGGCACAAAGTTATCAGTCTTTGTTGTGAAACAGGAATGCTCCTATCAATGTTGTAAACAACAAAATGGAAGGACTGAGAGTGCTGGCTTAACATGAACATGACAGCTGACAGGATGGTTATATCCTCCTCAAAGTCTACTGATGTATTTTATACTCCTGTTATTTTTGTCTATGTCCCTGAGACCAGCACTGCAACTATGGTGCCCTTTCGGACTTATACCTGCTAGAATTTAATACAGTGGTTAGCAAAGCATCTATTGCAGGAACAGTCCCAATTGATAAGGATTTCTGTTATCTTCTAACTGGAGAATGTTAAATGTTCCTCAAATCATATATAGAATTATGCAATCTTCACTTGAATGAAATTTGAGAAGGCACATTAGAAACTGCATCAAAGGAAGTATCCTTCCCAAGGGACAAAAGCATCAAGGGGACTTGTCTACTACAGAGCCATTACATGACAAGCAAAGTGTGAACGCTGTGGTTATACAAATAAACAAGGATGAGGCACTTCATTCCAACTGCATATAAGATGCATCACATGAAGAGATTTATGTATTCCTGACATTTTGTCTTTTATGAATCTGCCAAAGTAATACAAAAAATGAACTGCACTGGAAACGTTTCACATTATGCTTGTGCTTGAAGTTCAGCAAACAGTGGCACGTCAAACATTAGTCTGAGCTCACTCCCAGGGAAAGCAGTGAAAGATACATTCTTCACTCAGACTGTCCTGCCCCTGCAGTGCCAAAAGTTGTGTGCATAGTCCAAAGAGTTAGGCTTAGTCAAAAAGAGTTCATGCCTTACAAAGGCATCTTTTATAAAGGGTTCTACAGACAATACAAACCTGGCATTTTACAATAGCTGCAGAATACACTCTTGCTTCCATGCACTGAAATACTTGGGAGGTTGACTCTGTGTCCAGGTATAAGCAACAACAATACACAGTACTATGTAGGTCTCAAAATGTATTAGTAGAATAAGGAAAACTGGTCTCAAGAGGTGGTAGAATAACATATATGAAACAGGAATCACTGGTTATTATGTGACAATAAAAATCATGCTATAAAACTCATATGATGATAGGGAAGGAATAGAGAACTAGAAATTACCTATCAGGGACTAGGAGTTTACATAACACTGAGTAGTGTACACAGGGTAGGACCACTTGTAATAACTAGAAAAAAATTCAACAGAGATAAAATGACTCAAACATTCATACAGAAAACTGAATTATAGAAAATGCTTTTCGGGGAGGGGGGGGCCTAACTGCATCACTGAAAATTTTAGTAAGTAATTGTTATTTGTAAAGACAAATTCAACTTTTGGAGTACAGGGAAAAACACTGGCCCCAAGAGAGGTTCCAGAAAAGAAAACCAAATTATTCTCAAAAGAGACTGCATAGCTGCTCTGCATATTAAGATTTTAATTTATCTCATTTAACAAGACAACAATTACTCTCCTTGAGCTACCATATGTCCCAGAATTGCTGTGGACACAAAGTTTACCAAGACTCCAAGCCGAGTATGAACTAAAACTCTCTTAAGTTGCACAACATATGGTATCACGTCAGCTCTCAAGCATGGATGCAGATCATTCTAAAAGACAAGGTCATGGTTTCTAAAAACTTCTAAAACATTTCTGTTGCATTAGCTTCTTCAAACTAAAACAAAACATCCTGCACATCCTTAATCATAATTGAGAGTGCTCTTGATGTTGCAGACCAAAATAGAAGAACAGGAAGAAGATGGTGTTCACTTTAGATTCAGTGGTTCTGTCAGACAGTCATTTACTTAATAATTGTATTAACTGAAACATATACAGCAGCTTTGGCAGCAAAACAGAAATGCTATACCACAGGAACCATGCTAGACCTGTTTAATAAGCTGACAGCTGGTGAAAGACAGACTGGCCTGTATTTGACTTTCCAAACACTTTGTCAATCAATACAAGCCTCAACTGAGAGAGCAACTATCACAATATAAAATAAATTAGTGAAGTTATATAACAGACCTAAAGAGTCCTACCTCTTTCACTGCCATGCATTTAGTTTCATACGGCAAGACCCTGTTAGTCCACCAGAGTTATTAGCTGGAGTTGAAAACAATGGATTAAGAGGGGATCCAGTGACTGCCTTGCCTGAAGGTTCAAAGTCTTGGGCACAATGTAGACAGACAGCCCCTGGAGTACCAGTAGTACTCCAAAAGCAAAACATTCTGTGTCCCCTTCTCCTTTGCTTACCAGATTTCTGACTCATTCTGGAAAAAGTAATTTTCCTGAGACACAATGGGACAGAAATATGAAGAAATTCTGTTATCAACTCAGAGTGAGACAGATCAACAGCTGTGAAAGAACAGGTGAGGGGAAGTGGAATCTAAAACCCTCTGGCAGCAAGCAGTGCCGGCAGGTAGCCAGAGCACCGGTTCAGTTCTTATCACCACTGCTGTGTGGCAAGCAATTAACTGAAGTAACACATGGCACATGCCAACGTTACAGCCACACACAGGGGTTTGGGAAGCAACACACCCCAAGCAGAGTGGGAATGACCACTTCACTTCATTTGTACCTGTTCACACCATCTGTTTCCACTGCTGCCTTTTTCCTATGAGATGGGCACTTTGAATCTTTCAACAACATTAAAAATGGGTAATACTGGTAAATAAGGCACCTTTAATGTTTGAAAATGGATTGGTAGCCTTCAGGGTGCTGTGGCCTTTCACACCTGACTAGTCCTCCATGCCACAATGCACTTGTGCACACATTTATTCTTTTGGGCATAAACCTAGCAATAACTACAGCAAAAAACTGTGCTACCATATCCATCACCAACTTCTTCCTTGTTTCCTTAGGATACAAGACCCTCTAATCAAAAAATGCCCTACCCCAAAATCCGAAGTCCTTCTTTAGCAAAGGTCCTCTTACCACCTTGCCAGGGAGAAGGTGACCTATTGCAAGCCCCAGAGAATGACCAGGGCATGCAGCCCAGTCTCCAGGAGTTGTTTCCCTTTCACTGGTAATGGAGGGAACTAAGTAAGTATCCCCATTCCACAGCATCTACCCTATTCAAGAGAGCCAAGCAAATGAAGGGACAGCTAAAAATGGGTGTTATGTAGCAGATTCACAAGGGAAGAAAACCAGTACTTTAAAAATCATCAGTTTGATTTAGTATATGCTAAAAATCATGACATTCCACCAGTAAGATCATCATCACCAGTAGAATGATCTAACAAACAAGGTTAGAGAAGTACATCACATCTAATTATTTATTTGGACTCAGCAAATCTGATTATATTCAAGTGATGAGGATGTACCTTAAACGAACAAATAAAAGTCATCAAGAATTTTCAGAATACTACATCACAGAAGAAAAACTGAAGATAACTGAAAAACAAAACTGCACCACAATGAGCAATCTACGACATCTTTTTTCCCTCCCTGAGGCTAGAACAGCTGCAATGGCTGGATAAGGTACAAGGACAGCACAGCATCTTTCCAGAGGAAGAAGCTTCAACAAGTTCTTATGTATTCAGTGCATTACTTCTGAATATGCTCACTATGTTTTTTTACAACCACTTCAAAATATTTTGGTTTTTTCTCTCCTTCTGGCCATGAACGTGTATAAGCAGCTCTTTTCAACAGAAGAACTGTCAGACTTACAAAAAAAAAATTGGCAGACTTTCACAGAGGTAAGCTATCTTTTTCATAACAGAAATAGAGAACAAATATAGTTACAGAATCTCAGCTTCAGTTTGAAGCGATCTCAGGAGCTTTATCTGGTCCATGATCAAAGCAGAGGCTGTTCAGTATTTTATTTATCAGCAAATTTCTAGTCCCGACTAGTTAGTCCAGCTACAAGTTTCATGCATTCCAACACAACTTGTTTAAGCATTAAACAAATAAGAGCAACCATAATACTTATTCAAAAGATTAATGTTTTGACTTTAAAAAAAAAAACCAGTATTTAAAAGCTATTATGTCTACCTAATGCATCACTGAGGAGTTGTATAATGACCCATTACAGAAACTACAGGATCCCTCTTCAACATTCATGTACATTTGCAACAAGAAAGTGAAAATCCCCTTCTAAGATCTCCTATTTACTGTTTTTCTTACAGACTGCAGTATTAAATGTATATTCTGTATGTAAGGAAAGCTTTCCTTAATCTTTTTTAGGGATTATTAGCAGCCAAAACCCCAGAAAACCGTTACAGACTAGAATTTGTCGTGCTACATGTAATTAAGACTTTAAATTATTTAATCCTTTAAATAAAATACTTTAACCAGGAAATATGTAGTCTTTATTGACTTGTCATCTTACTACAGATATGCAATTAGTGTTTCTTAAACACATTATTCCCCTCCAGAGCTAAGCAGTACAATGCAAACTACATTTTTCAGTACTTCACTATTTCATTAAAATACCTCATATTTAAACTTCTTGAAGGCTCATCATTTGCAATATAACTGAAATAAAAAGCAGACCTCATTCAGCGTTTCCATTTTCATGCTTCAATGCTAAAAATTAGAGAGCTCTTTAAAATATGAAAATGAAAGCAGACAGAAAACACCATTCATAAATCAGAGTTTATATGAAAACATGCACATATAAATAATTGCTATTTCTGACTAGCAAGTAACCAGAAAACATGCAGACACAGTAATTTCAACAAGTGGCATATTACCTGGGTGGAGCTGGCAGCAACAGAAATGCAGTCAATGAAACCATGTCTCCGAGTGAAAAATGCAACTATCTGCTGCCAACGGGAAGGCTCATTCCGTAACTCATCTGTTGAGCCTTTCTTTGCCCACTGCTTGTGCTTTGGGCCTACAGAACTGTGGCTTGAGCTAGTGTTGCCTCGATTGGCGCGAGAATAGAGGAGTGTGTTATTTCCGAAAATGTAATTCATCTCTGCAGCTCTGCAGGTGGTTGCCAGGCAGTCTTACTTCCCTACCAGCTGCTGAGTGGTGAATGAGCAGGAAAAAAAAAAAAAAATGCAGATAGAATTACAGCAGCATCATTTACAAACCAGGAAAACAAAATTCTTGATAGCTGATGCTAGTCTTCTTCCAAGCTTTTCCACCCCCTACATCCCTTCTCTACCTGTGATTACAATGATGAGCATAATCTTGAGCAATTTTTAACAAAAAAAAAAATTTTAAAAAAAAAAAAAAAAAAAAAAAGCAGCAAGTAAATGTTTTTCTTCTTTTTCCTTTTTTCAGAACCCACAGGATCGAAAGCTTGTTCTCTCTTCCGAGCTGACAACAGATATTTAAGAGAAACTGAGTAGCAGGTACAGTACAAATGTTAGAAATTCACAGCTATGAGGATGGTGGTGGATGATAACAGCTACTGGGTGGAGAAAGAATGGATCAAAAATAACCAAGTTTCAATCATTGCCTGTAGTAAGATCCAATAGCATCTTTTCAGTTCCAAAGCTTGCATAAATTATGAACCTGAACCGAACAAAACAGGGAGCATGCAGCATAACTGCACTTGTTCACCGATTCTGCCTTTCTGAAAACATTCCACAGAGCAAAAAGAGCTTAACACCCTGTTCAGAAAAAATATCCAAGAAAGAACTGTTGCTGGTTTTTTTCTTCTTTTCCCTCTTTCCTTACTGCATAAAACATCTACGGAGGGAAGAAATCACAGTGCCACAAAACAGTCATTTTGTGTTCCGTATCAATGGATGTCTGGTAGGGTTGTTTTGCTGCGGTATTTTTTAATCAGCAAGAAGATTAGAGCTATTAAGATTAAACACTATACGTCAACACTCTGTTATTTTTATTCTATAATTAACATGTCATGATTGTAACACCTATTTCCAAAATTCTGTGACTATTGTAAGCATAATACTAAAACAATAAACATATATTTGTGACCCAACATTATTTCTCCAAAGTACAATTGGCAAAAAATGAAAAATACTTATAATGCACCAATTAATTTTCAGCAACAATAATTATCTTAAAGACTATATAGAATTCAAGTTACCTTACAGAAATTATAATCCAAATTTTTATGGCCAACTACTTAAAAAAAAAAATCCTCCAGCTCACATCACAGAGGTTACTTAGGCAATCAGTTAAGTGTCAAGGCTTTCAGTACAAGCTTGCCTCCAGAAATACAACTCAAAAGTTATCAAAACTGTTTGTGGTTTATTTCTATATGAAATGCACTGTCATAATCATAACACCAGGGCAAACATTTCAAAAGAGAAGAAAACAAAGGCAGAAGAGTTCCTTACAACACCATGAATCTACAAATCCAGTGATTGATAACGTGCCTGTTAGCGGGGATTACCAAATTCCCCATATACTATTTTTGGTGTAATACACTCTTCTGTTTAATGCATTCTTACTGACAGCTATCCTATTCTTTGTAACAAATTTCTTCTGACAGCTTACGTTACAAGCAGAAATAATAATTACATTGGTTTAAAACTACAGTAATAAGATCAGTGCACCATTTACTTCTAGTCACTAGTACAGTTCAATAAATATAAATATTCTAAGTACATATTTCAGAGATACTTTATTAATATTTATAAAATACAATCGCTTATCAGTGTAAGTCACATGAAACTCGGTCTGACTTGTGCAGTGTCCTCAAAGCCATGTTCATAAGATACATAATGGAGGTAAACAAATGCCTGACACATAATAGATGCAATGATCCTTTAAATAGACAAGCTTTTTATAATGTGCTTTCTTTTCATGGGTAGACTGCCATCCTACCCGAGCCATACTTATTCCAGACTCAAAGAAAATACCTAGTCTGAAAAATTACTATGAATTTATTATTGAAGAAATTACTTAATCCCTGGCTATGACTGAAGAAGTTTGGAACAAACTACAAATGAAATGCTTAGAATTCTAAGTCTTTTCATAAAGAGTCAAAGTGAAATAATTTTTTACGTTTTTCTTTACATGGCCTTGAATGTTAACACTGCTGGATGTTTTTAAAAGATCTGAGGGCACAAAATTATCAGTATAATTTTAAAAAAACTGTGTAAGAATTTTTTATATATATATATATATATATATATATATATATATATATAGTATGTCTCTATAGGCTCCAAACTGAGAGTCACATGGCACAGTACTGTTTAAAATTCTAAAAGGAAACACCATAATACATTGACAAGCAATGTACTGAGTACCTATTTTTCTTGCTATTATATCAATCTGTCCAAAGATGAGACAGGTTTGCTGTATATTAAGGCAGTTTCTTTCAAGGATGATCCCCACCCAGTCAACAATCAACTGTGGCGTCACTGACAATGAGACTTTAGAAACCAGCACTTCCAGAAAGGATCATATAGACCCAAAAAAAAAAAAAAAAGTAAAGCTATGATGATTTGGTTTCAATGGAGACAGAAATCCAGAAAAGTACTTCAGGAAGACGTTATGCAATCATGCTGGTGATACAAGACAGCAATCTGTGTCACCTACACTCCATATGGATGTTAATGATATCAAGCAAGATTTGCTGATGCCTAAGAAGATACAGTTGCAGTTATTTGTAGAAGGAGCCTGTACTGTGGTGATGAGACAAATCCTGATTTTTATAAGTTACAAAACAACCTGAAGACAAAGGCATGGCATTAACGCTAGAGATGGTACAACGTCATAATGCAAAGGAGTCCAGACTAGAAGAACGGTACAGTTGAAAAAACAATGAGTGGGAGTAAAAACAAGAGCTTGTCTTGGTCAAAGAGCATTCCAACAGAGGGTCAAACACTTACGAGTAGAAATCAAAGAAAGTGCTATTTGGACCAAAAAAGAAGCATCCAGAGAACGGAAACTATCTAAGAATCGTCAACACAGAGGCAGTAGCTGAAACTGCATCTGTGAATGACTGCCTCCTGTGTCAGGATGCAGAACAGGGAGGCTAACCAGGGAATCTCAGGAAGCCCTCAGGGGAGCTGAGACCTTCCATCATCCCTTATTCATATTCTGGAAAAAAAAAAAAAAAAAAAAAAAAAACACAAAACCACCACAACACACCAAAATCAACCACCACAGCAAAACAAAAAAGCCCCTATTTACTGTGAGGTAAGAATTCAGAATTTGCTGATTTAAAAAAAAAAATACAAAACAAAAAACCCACACAAAACAAAACAGCTCATAATTAAGATCTCTAGGTTAGTACACATACCTTTCTACAGGTTAACAAATTTACTGTGATACATCTGCATTCATAGTGATGCAAAATAATATTTGTTCTGTGGCTAATTACCAAGGTATAGTAATCACAGCAGTTACAGAATTTAAAAATTAACATCAAATACTTGGAAAGAAGTTCCTCTGACTTAGTACCTTAGCCAATTATTATTATCAGCTTGCTGAGACAAGTGAAAACATTACATAATACCATATTTTAATCTCAAAGATAAAGCTTTCTGAACATACATAATTATCAGCATACCTTGAAATTAAAAACAATAGCAACAAAAACTGTTTGTATATGCAAAAACAGTTATATCTCAATTACCATTTTAAATAATAACAACAAAACCCCTGAAGCATTTGAAAAGTGTCTTATATTAACTTTTATTAGCACCCTGTTAAACAGAGTCTTGGCTAAAATAAGCACAGACTCAAAAGGAATAAACTGATATACTTAATAGAAAAAATTCAAGAGCCACCTAAAATAACATCGGGGACTTGTTTTATTTTCAGTATCACTTAGGTATTTACCTGAACAAGAGACACAAAAGAAATGTGCATAACTCAATTGAAATCTGAATGTAGACTTGAAATGCTGGGGTTTCAACCCCAAGCCCAAAATTAAGGTTGACATATGGGTGATTCCCACAGCCCTTCCCAAAGGGGGTGTGAGTTTACCTTTAGGCTTCCCCCCAGGGTGGGGCCGGCCTGGCAGACAGAGCCATTGGGTAAAGGAGCCCCAGGTGTCTGCGTTCAGTAACCAAAGGTCAGTTGTCCCACTGAGGGATAAAAGCTGGGACCACTTGCAGGCAGGGGCAGTGTCTGTCTGTGAGGTGGATGCCCTGTGTAGAGTTCCCTGTTGGGGAAGGACCTCCTGCCTCCCTGGGACTGGGCTCCAGTCAGGTCTGGCCTTTGTAAATGTGGGCTGTGTGGAGATTCAGTGTGTGGCTTCCTTGGTCTTATGTGTTTGGCTTGTTGACTGAGTTGTCTCCCATCCCCTCTATGGGAGACTGTATTTCACCATTTATTCCACCCATTGTTGGTCATGCAGTGTTGTTGGGGTCAGTGGGATTGATGTCAATTATGTATAACCTGATTGATTTGTTTGTACCCCCAGTGCTCACCCGTTTGTATCAAATACAATTTGGTTATTGGTTCATCTTTATGCTGGCTGTGTCCTTTATGCTAGGCCTGATAATTGGCAAAACAAGACTGTGCAACTTTAACACTCCAGACAGGGGAATAAAACACACCACTGAAAATGCAGATATAAATTCATGTTTACTTTTTACATTTTTCAGCATTCTATGTTTAATTTTTTTACTGGCATAACAAATTTAAGTCTCACTACTGAGCGTATATAATATTGTAAGCCAAAGCCCAGAAGTACACTACTGAAATTGGATGTGGAAAAATACTTTGTTAACACTTTCTGCTAAGACATGTTAAAAAGCCTACTGTAGCTTTTCACTGATGCAGGACTGAAAGGATAACCCTTGATCAAGTGTAATTTACAGAGTCAATAAAAAAGTAGATATTTTACAGCTAAAACTACCTTATAAGTAAATACCTTAGCATGATTATTTTATAATGACACATTTGAGTGTAAATATTGAATATGACAGATAATTATGTTATTACTCATACTACCCCTCAAACAACCTACCAATCTGTGCAGATTAAACTGCCTGGTTTTCCGTACCCTGTTCATCAACCTCCTGCCCATCTTTTTGTCATGCCAGACTGATAAAAACATCCTCTGTTTAATTTAAGGTTTTTTAGGCTTTCTTCAGTCATCAAAATGAATCCAACTGCACTGAAAGCTCAGGGGAAATCTCAGGCAAAAAGAGTATAGCCAGTAATTAAGAAGACTTGATGTTGATTACTGTATCTTAAGTTGTTCTAATGTTTGGATTAAACCACAGTCCATCTGCTACAGTTTTTCTTTCTTGTCTCCATTGACAAGAATGTGTTTAGCAGATCCATACTGAGAATAGGACAGATTCAGTCAACTGCTTCTTACTATAAGGCACAAACTGACACCTTTGCACATATTTGTATATTCTTCATTTACAGGAAGTTTAGAAGTAGTAACCTCTCAAGAAGCTGGACAAGGCGTATTAGTTAAAGATTGTAGAGCACCTCCTCTCCAGAATGACCCACCAGAATATGATGCTAGTCCAAGAATGAGTATTTCTGGGGGTACATGTTCAAGATTTTCTTTATGGTTTCCACTGTTCTAGGTATGTTCCTAACTCCAAAAGTACTGTCTTCCTGCTGAAGATGTCAAAAAGCTTTAGAAAGGGCTCCATTTAGAAAAAGGCAACAGATTGCAACTTTCTCACAATCATAACTGATCTTGCAGTTACATGTCAGCCAATCTTTATTTCTAAATGGAAACAGCATCTTCATCTTCAGGGTAATCTCGCCTACCTGCTCAGACAGGAGCAGGATTCAGGAAATAATATAAACAAAAAAAAAAACATACTAGGGCAAATAAAAAGTTGCAGTTACTTTGGCTGTGTGTTAGGTTTGTGTGTGGCAAGGTTTTGGTAGTGGGGGAGGGAGCACCACAGAGGCAGCTCCTGTGAGAAGCTTCTCAAAACTCTCCCAGCTCCAAGTCAGACCCACCTCCAGCCAAGGACAAGCCAATTAGCAAAGGTGGTCACGCCTCTGCAATACCGTATTTAAGAAGGGGAACCTGAGAGGGGGTGTAGTTGTGAGGGAAATACCGATGCCAACACTGAGGCCAGTTGAAGAAAGGAGGAGGAGAGTCAGAAGAGTCAGCCAGAGGATCAGTATTCTCTCAACATTATCATCAGGGACATGGACAGGAAGGTACCCAACAGGGGCCTGTTTGGAACACAGCTGCCAATCCTAAGAGTGGAATGCAATGCAAAGGCTCCTGAAAACAGAACTGTGTGGTGCAACGAGTGCTGTGCTATTCTCCTGAGTACTGAACCGTGTAGTGCAGGGAGTTCAGTGCTGTTCTTCAGTGCCTGAGCTGTGTGGTACAAGGAGTGCTGTGCTATCATTGTTCAGTACCTGAGCCTAACCAGAGCCCTTAGAGATGACCACATAGATACTGTCAAAAAAGATGGATAGCAACTGTTGCCATAACATCGATGAAGAAATCATGAAATTTAGACAGACTTTGCTTCATTACAATACCAAAACACACCTCCTGGTTGAAAGCTACCTGCCTCTAAGATGAACCACGCCTTGGACACTCTCCTCATACATGCATGGTGACCTCTCTTCAGAAGGGCAGAGATCCCCGAGGCAGAGGAACAGCAAGGTGTGTTACTAAGCATAAAAGATTACATCCGGGCAATGAAAATTCGAAGCTTCCCCACCAAAGATAATGACAACCAACAACAAAGCACTGGCTGGACCCTGGACTGGTTAGGACATCTTGAGCTCAGCAGTTGTAACTATAACCTCTCCTTCTCTCTAAACTTTACTTTTCCCCTTTCTTTCACCTATGTCTAACTATCACATGCTGCTTCACAGGCAACACAATAAAGTTTCACTGTTTGATTGATGTAATCCCCTTTGGGGTTGGTCACCTTAATCTTGCACTTTTGAGATCATAGTAAACAAACCATCACAAGTCCACTGAGTGGACCATGGCAGGCAGCCTGTGGAGAACCCCACAGCGGAGCAGGTGGCTGCACCCAGAGAAGGTCAGGACTCTGAGGGAAGACCACACCAGAGCAGTGCGTTGCTGGGAGGATTGCAACCTGCAGGAGACACATATGCTGGAGCAGTTTGAGAAGAGCTGTGGTGCATGGGAAGGACACACAGTGGAGGTCTGTCTCCCATAAGAGGGCCCCCATGCAAGAGCAGGGGAAGATTGCACGGAGTCCTCCCCCTAAGGAGGAAGGAGCAGCAGAGACAGTGGGTGATGAACTGATCACAACCTCCATCCTCCTACACCACTGCAGGGGAGGAGGTAGAGGAATGAGGAGAAAAGCTTGAGCCCAGGAAGAAGGGAGGGGTGGAGAGGAAGGTGTTTTTAAGGTGGGGTTGTATTTCTCACTGTCCTAATGATTGGTAAATTAGTGGTGGTGTTCAAACTAAACTGATGTTCTTTTTTCTTCCCTGATCAAGTTTGTCTTTTGCCTGTGACCATACCAGGTGAGTCATCCTGCTCTGTCCTCATCTTGATCTCTGAGCCTTTTGTTGTATCTTCTCCTCCACATCCCTGAGGACGAAGGAGTGAGAAAGTGGCTGCATGGTGCCCAGTTGCCCTCTGGGCTCAAACCATGACATGCTGTTGACTAACCTCGAACATGCATAGTTCAAGTAATAAAGACCATCATTTCTTTGGGAGAGCGGAAAAACTAAGGCACAGAGAAATCTATTTTAGCAGAAGCTCTAAAAGACTTCTGAGCAAGCACTTCAGGGAATGCAGGGAATGCGTGGGAAGACACACCAGGAGATGAAGAGAAGGGAACCTGTTAGGTTTATCAGCACAAGAGTCTGGTTCACAGAGAAAGGAGGTTGTCCTGCATCAAAGGAAGCACATGTGTACATGCACTTTTATATAAGTAATTATTTCCCAGATAGATTAATGGGAGGTAAATAAAGGTGCTTGCTTCCAGTTGAAGAAAAAGGGCAGAAGAGACAAGCAATGTATGCTCTAATACCTTTACTGATGTAGCCAGAAACTTAAATACTTCCAGCAGTTGAAACAGTATTCCAAAGTCAGAGACTGACTGTAGATCACTGTGTTTAGGGGCTAAGATGATTATCACCTGATAATTGGTATTTCAAAAAAATTGGTATTTCAAGAAATAACCCTTCCCTAGTCATAGTCATAATTTTAGTGACTGAGCCTTAGGGACTGTAGTTATTTGTAGTTTTATCTCTTGACTCAGCTCTTCCCCAAACTGAGGAGTCAAACTGATTCATTTTTCATTATACAGTAGCTGCCCTCTGTGTCTAACCACTGTTATGCATCTTCAATAAACCATTTCTAGATTACTATACCTTCTTCATCAAGATACAGAACAGTGCAGATTTCTAGAGTGATAAAATAATGCAATTTTATTCCCATTTGCTTCTCCCAATATTCCTTGTACTCCATTTGCCTTTTTGACTGTAACTTGAGTACTAGAGATGATTATTCCATTAATCTGTTAAAAATCTGAACTCTCATTCCTCTGAGATGATGCAATAAGAACACAAATTCTTCCAAGATCTTTCTGGTAACCTCCATCCATCAGTATTTACTGATCTTTTCTCACCCTTTCCTTTTGGTGGTAGTTTGTTGTTTTTTCAAAAACAAATCTCAAGATACTTTCTTATTCCATGACAGCTTAAATTTCTCTGTAAGCTTTTTTGAAGAATTCTACTGTTGGCATCTATGAAAACCTAGAAACCTACATCAACATGGTGCTCTTTATGCACATGCTCTAAGAGATCAGTGCAACAGAACTTCTCTTCACAGTGCTTTCATTGCTTTCTCATCTGCAATTTCTCCACATAATCATTGATTCTGCTCTTTAGAATAGTTTCACACCATGTTTTTTCAGTACAGAAATGAGGGCGAGTTCTCACTTCTTTTCCTTCTGGATGCTATTTTAAGAACGAGTATCACCTTGCCATATTGCATTCCTGTGATACCAGTCAGTTTAAGTAGACTGTTATACAGCACTGCAGCACTAATAGATAAGCAGTTTCATATCAGAGTTAATTTAAAACCATTAAGCTTAAATACCATTAGGTCCTAGAAATACTTTTCCAAATATGCCTAAGCATGTGAAAAAAGGAGGCATACACTAAGTGAGCACAAGACATTTATTTCACACAGTAAAACCGCAGTGCATGTAGTCAACCTGACTGCTGTACTAGGATTACAAAGCCCATCATGTAGGTTTGGGTACCACTGATACATACTATTAGAATCCTTTGTGAAACAGTGAGTACACTGCAAAAATCTGGGGCATCTGGCACAAAAACAGGGGGCCACTACTTCTAAGCAAGAGGAAAGATAAGGCTAGAGAGCATACTTCTTACCCAATGAACACACTGTCCTGGTTCGAGTGTGTGGCAGGGGGGTTCCGGTAGCAGGGGAGGGGGCTACAGCAGTGGCCCCCTGTAGAAGCTTCTTGAAGCTCCTCCAGCTCCAAGTCAGACCCGCCTTTGCACCAAGGCTGGGCCAATTAGCTGTGTCTCTGCAATAAGGTATTTAAGAAGAGAAACCTAGGAGGAGGGGTTGAAGCTGTGAGAAGTTGCAAGGAGAATATCTGAGTGAACACCGAGGTCAGTGGAAGAGGAGAACAGGAGGGAGGTGTGCCAGAGCAGAGACTCCCCCATATTCAGTGATGAGAGGGCAGGGCCACCCCTCACCCCAACCACCACCCATGGGGGTCACCAGTGGAACAGATACTGATTTGCAGCCTGTGGGGGCCCCATGCCAGGACAGGTGACTGTGCCCACAGAAGGCAGGGATGCTGTGGGAAGGCCCTGCTGTTGTAGTATGGCACTGGGAGGACCATAACATGCAAGGGTAGCCCACACACCTGTAGGAGTGACTCATGTTGGAGCTGGTTTGTGGAGGACTCTCTCATGTGAGAGGGACACTATGCTGGAGCAGGGGAGGGATTCCAGAAGTTCCACACCCCACCCCCAAGCTGGAGGAAGCAGTAACACTGACCGCACCCCCCATTCCTTGCCCCCCTCCGCTGCTGGAGATATCAGGAGAAAAGCTGAGTCCAGGAAGAAGGGAGGGATGGGGGAAGGTGTTTGAGATGTGGTATCTGTTGTGGTGGTGGTGTTAGTGTCTGTATTGGAATTTATGTTCTTTTTTTCTCCTCCTAACAAATCTGGGTTTTGTCTGTGCCTTAAAGGATGACAGAATTCTTCCTTGTCCTTATCTCAAGTTCCTGGAACTTTTTCTTTCCTCCTCCTCCACACTCGGATGGGGGGAGGGTACAGGGGGAAGTAGCAGTCTTTGCTAACTTTCCCCTTCCCAGTGCTGTGGGGGAAGGGGTGAATGAGCAGCTGCATGGTGCTCAGTTGCCCTCAGAGCTCAAACCATGACACACGTAAATCACAGCACTAGGTCAAATAAAATGCCCAACTAACCTATCGCTTGTCTCAGTAGCTAACAGTGTAAGCATGAAGTAATGCTTCCCTCCCCACTATACCATCCCAAGGTCCAACAGTTCAGAGATTCATAGAGTCAAAGACGGTAAACTCTAGTTTACTGCTTTTATTCTAATAAAGGACTACTTCCACTGTCATGCAAACTGAGCCAGACTAAGTTAATTTTCCTCCTAGATCTGACATAGCTAGGTAAACACAGATAAAGCAGAGGGGCACTGACATGAGGCAAAGCTACTGGTTCAAAGGTATTCAACACATTGCGAGATTAGTTTTGGACCAGCACCTGAGGCTTCACTTGGGCAAAAGGAGTCTTGTAGTTAAAGTTTGCGGGTAAAACTTGCATCCTTTTTTCAATGGGGAACAGTATTTCACCTTAGTTCAAAATACTTCACTGCTCAAAGGCAGGAAAACAGTAACTCATTTGCATTTAATGTCATAATATTATAAAGAAAGTTTTCTTCACTGAAATAAGTTTATATAACCAAAGACTCCACCACTGTGCTTTAAATGGGCAAGCAGCATTAATCCACATGTCAAACTTTTTTAAAAGGTCTTCAGTATAGGGAAGTAGGAATTTTTATTGCATTATCTGAAGCTCAAATACTCTAGCAGAATGTAACAGAACTCAGACAGAATGACAGGCCTTTGCATGAGATCAAACAGGCAGCTGTGGTAATAAAAAAGACCAATCACTACGCTGCCCTATCTGCTCAGTATTGTCTTTTCCCAGCATCACTTGTACAGATTTAATTTCTGTGAACACATGGAGAACAATGAAGTAGCCAACTGTATTGCATGCAGTATGTATAAGAGTCCGTAATTATGTAACCATAAATTGAAGATTAAATTCCCCCCCACTCCCCCAACCCTATTTCTCAATTCCCTATTGTTCTGCTACTTCACTGATGATTGCACGAAGCTATTCTAAAGATGCCAATTACTCAATCAGTAGAATACCTTTAGTTCCTTATGGATGTGCCAGTTGGTAATTAAAATTTTACTGAATAGCATGAATAAGCAATTTTAGATACCTTACTAGACTAACAAAGCTAGTATAGCATTCAAAGATATTTATGTTCAGCTGTCGATGTCAGCTATGTAAGGACCAAACCAAGTGCAAGCATTTTTCTCACGCCCTTTGAAGACTGGTGTTACCATGAAAATCCTCAGAGACAGATCAGCAGAAAAGAAAGAAGAATTGAAGAGACTTTTCTGCATCAGTAAATCTAGCATCCTGTTACTTGAGGCAGCCACACCATAATATCATTTATAAACTTAACCACATACTTGGAAAACTCTCTAAGGACAGCCTTGTGCAAATTTTTTATGGCAATTTTTGATATAATGGCACTGTGGTGAATATTGTGATAATAAGAATTTATACGGGGTAGGATAAAGATTAACATCACATAAGTCATGGTATATCTTTCCAGTATAAGATATATTTAGCAGCTTACAAATTATTGCATATTTTCTTTGGCACTTCTGTACTTCCAGAAAAATAACAGCCCCAAATACTAACCTATAATACACAAATATAATACAGAAACCCAATCAGGGTCTACACTGAAATACTGAAACGCCATGCTACATCATAAATATAGAGCTATAAATAAAGTATTTCCCCTTTCATGCACAGCTTGCTTTACATTAAGAGTATTTTACTTCAATTTTATTTTTGCCTTATTCCACCAATATTTCTTCTTTTACAGCTTTGTAATAATCTATTATTCAAAGCTTTTTTCCTTGATGGAAAACTCCAACTTCCACCCCGCAGTTTAAAAACTTGCTTGGTATCGTATAATACACCTATGACATTTCAATTCGTTGGAGCTATTTAATAAAACTAAATATTAAATTCAAAAAACGTCAATCTAAAGATATGATAGGGAAGATAAATTCAGTTTTACAACTGAAATCCTTTTGTAGTATCACCATCTAGTGGTCAAACTTGGTAGCAGTATCTTGCTTCCACTACATCAAAGCCAATTCAGTTTGATTCCATTTTATATCATACCTCAAAGAACGTTGCACTGTAATCACGAGTTTCTTTATGGAATTTGGAAACCTCATACGGAAGAATTTCTGGTACTAAGCTGCCTACCTACCCAAAAATATTCTTTAAAATGTTTGGGACAGAATATTTGTGAAGGATTTGAAGTTTGGCCATTTTTTTAAAAAAAAAAAAAAAAACCAAACAACCTGTTCTACAGAATTAGAGTTCTACTTTACACAGTATTAAATAGGGAACAGAGGACATGAAATCTCCTGGGTCAAGTTTACTACCTTGATGCTCAAGACATATATAAAGTAGACATTTCTTCTTATACTGACAAAGCTCCACCCTAAAACAAAACCTGTAAGCCCTGCCTCATGTTTAAATCAGTACAGCTAGCATCAGTCATTTCATACTAGTTGCAAACATGCAACATCTTAATCGAACCTGAATCTGAGGTAGCCCACCCCTCTGTCAAGAAGGTAAATCACGTTGGGTTACTACAGTACTTAATGGGGGATATTTGGTAAATATTAGTCACATACTCATCCTCTAAAAATCTGGGATACACATTTGTCTTCTTGGTCACTGAAAGCTGCTCTTTGAAAGCCACCCACCTGTCCAAGCAAGTTGTAAAAGCTACTTTAATTCCTAGAAAATTTGAAAGCTTCTGTCAAGAACAAAATGCAAACTAGTTAAAACCAGGTATCACACTTCACTATCTCGTACTCATGTTCTCTATTATTGCTCTAGATTGCAGAGGGCTTATTATAACGAAATTATTCCTCAAAATCGGATTCTACTGCCCTCTGCAGTATTTCTTAAAAAGCAGCATATGATCGTAAAAGCACTGTCTACATTTGTTCTTCAAACTAATAATTCTGTATTTGAAATTTCAAGGGTATTTAACATTTATAATTTTTAAGAAAACAAGCTTTACTTAGTATTTTATTACAGTAATAAACACAACATCCTCTATTACATTTAGTTTCCTTCAGTAAATGTACTATTGAACAAAACTAATCAAGATCTTGTATATTAGCCAAGACCTGGTCCCTACACAGAGCATCAAGCCAACCTACCCAATAAATTACACAAAGCACTAACTCAGAGCTGCTGTTGCTAAACTGATGTTCAGCATGAGCTATGCCAAAACTATGAACGTCTTGCAGGTCATCAGGCCAAAAGAAGAGAGAACCAGCTATGCTAACAATACAGTAGCAACCATGGCTTTTTTTCTAAGATACTTAAGTTCCAGTTTTAACAGCATTTACTCCAATAACTTTAGCAAACCATCACCTGACTAAAAAGAAATCATGAGCTCAAAGGCATTTAACTCTAAAATGTCCCATAAAGAGTCCCAGGGCCTATGAAACTATAGATGCACCCTCCTCTCCAAACACCTTCATACCTCAAACTCTGATTATAAACAATTTATGCAAAAAAAATAACAACTTCTGGAGAGAAACAAGTCAGCAGCCAACAAGTTCCACAAAATGCTGGTAAGCAACTGAGACCTGGAGAACTGACCCCAGCTTTCAGATGAACAAAGCTCAGAAAAATTTCACTTCTACCATACATTGCTTTGAAATTAGTCACCTGAAAATAATCAGGTGTATAGTATAAATGGCAATGTGAATTGCATGATGATTTTTCTCTTAAGACACATTCTTTCCTACTAAGTGATTTCCCAGCACTCACCAATTTAAAAAAGAGAATAGTAACCCTCCTCAGAGACCTAAGATGCAAAGTACTGTGAAAAGGCCTCATGATATTTTGTGATTATACACTGCTTAACTCTATTTCCAGAACAGCATAAATGAGCAGTGGTTTCTTTCTTCCAAAACAGTGCGGAGTTGTATATTTAACACACCCCAAGAAAACAAAAAAATTTTCAGCTTAGATGACATCTGAGCAGAAGAAACCAAAGTACAATCATTGATATCTATTTCTGTAAAAACATTCTGCATTTTACATCAGTGTCTTTATGGAAAGTTACAGTAGTTTGATAGAGATACAGATAATTAAGGGTCCCACATTACACTCTAAATACAAGCCTCGCTTGTTTGTGGAGACTGCCTGGTAGGATCTCTGTAAGGTTGAGATCACTGGCACTGAAGTAAGAAATTAAGTCATCTTCTACAGAATGTAAACATTATCAATATCAAATGCTCATTTCTTTATTTCTGTAGTTAGATATTTGCAAAAATAATCTGAAATAAATTCAAACACAGGAAATATTCTGAGTAGTCTGGTTTTCCTTAGATCCAGGAAGCCAGAAAGAAACCAAGGTAATTACAGCTCTTTGAACAGTCTCAAGTAGAATGAAATAACACTTCATCAGTTCCAAGAAGCAGACTTTCCGTCTCACTACCCATTCTAGAATTTTATTTTTTATTTCTATGAATTTCTGGATTGTGAAATACATTATACTTGATGACTTACTACAGACAGTTTTACAGTTTGCCTCTGCCTTTTTGATCCCTTTATGCTTTCTGAAATGCAAGACTAACTGCATTATGAATTAGGAAAAGCTTGTGAATAAACAGATTTGACGAAGTCCGCAGAGGCAGAAGATTTTTTTTTCTAATGGTTGCCCACAAAATATGTTGCATTACTCTCTGAATATCAATAAATTCAGGCAATTAGACACGTGAAAGTGTGTCGCTGTGTGTCTACCTTCATAAGCAACCAAAGATTAAAGTCTTAGCCATTCTCAAAATGGAAGGTTTATCATATTTCTACTCTAGAAGGCTCTTCAGAGGTTAATATAGCCCACTTGAAAAAGATTATTCATTAGGGCTTAAACAATTCAGCTTGTCTAGCTACTGAAAACTATGGAAACACACAGAGCTCATTATGGAGCTACAAATAAAAATAAATAACTGTGTTCAATACTATCATACACATTTTAAAAATCCTAGAAAAGCTGGAACACAATTACTAAACACACTTGTCCACTACAGTTGGCTCCACTATAGAATCCTTACAAATCAGTTATAAAGAGCTGATACATTTAGTAAGATTTTTCTTGATAATAAAAGTCTGAGAGTGTAACTAGGTTCAAACCAACTTTTTTTTCTTATATAGTGGCACTTGTTATAGTACACTGCCACTTCAGTCACACAGCATACTACAACACACCAACAATTCATGCTAAAAATATACCAAGCTATAGGCCTACCACAATGTAAGGCCAGCTCATCATTCTAAAGCCCAAATATTCACAAGTATCAAATCATTTCTCCCCTTTTTCCTCAAAACAAGCCATAAAGACTCAGACGTATAATAGAAAATATCATTTCGTCTGGTACACTAAAATATTAAGCTATTAAGAAAATGATTAAGCTACATCTCCCTGCTAACCCAGTAAATAAAACTGCCTGCTACAACCCACTCCCAAATCTCACACTGAGTGCCTTACTTTTTAGATCTGTTTTGAAGTTACTAGACCTGTCCTGAGAATAAGGGTGCTATATGTTCAGAAACTCCACATATATATTACGCTTGGCTTATTACATTTTCCACATATGTTCTCAATTAAAATATTTACTAGAAACAAACTCAGAATTGATTCTACAGGATCCTGATAGAAAACCCAAAACATAACTGACAGTAGGAACTGTAGTGCCCCTCAAAACACCACCTGAGATCTTAAGATCCCTACATTTGTTATCTGGGCATTTTACTATCATGCATATTTAGTAAGAATGTGTGGAAGTAAATCAACGCCTTAATGGCTACAAATGAGCAGTTCCATAATAAAACAGAAGCAAGTGTATCACATGCATTGTTTTCCCCCAGTGATTATACCCCTAAAGAGTGTATCAAAACAGTTCACTCTTTTTAATGCCTACCTTTACTGGAGAAATATGAGAATGGGAAACAAATCCATGGACATTCTCAATCTGTGACAGATTCTTCTCCGATACATGAACCAGCTCTGGACCCATCACCTCATTGGTAATATGTGGAGAGCTGTGTTCCTGCGGAGGTGTATCTTCATCCTGGTAGCGATATTTCTGAAGAAAACAATTATAGAAAAAGATCAGTCCACCACAGAAATGTGAAAAGATTATCCAGAAAGCCTAAGTCAGACTGAAATAGTTATTTGTCTGACTCTGCTGGCTTCAAGGTAATGAAATCTATAAATAGAAGTTTTAACTAGTATTTTAATTTTGAAGACTGATCCTGTCTAGAAACATTCCAGCCTTTTTAGTCTCACCTAAAACTACTGTAAAGTTAACTAATTCTCTTTTGCCTATTTACATATAGGAATATGTCCTGAAACCCTTTTCTGAAAAACTCTTCCCTTGACTGTTTTTTCTTATAAACATTTTCACACTACATAATTCAATAATAGCAGAAACCCTCAGCACTAACTGGATTTATCACCTTGTCCTTCCTTTAAAAACAATCAGCCTCAAGAGTTTTTTTTTCATACTTCCAATTTAACGCATCTGCCAAAAGCATTTTCTGTCAGCTAAAGAGCATAAGCTTTTATACTAGGGTATCAATATAGCAATTCACTACTGCTAACTTCATTATGAAACAATGTGGTTTTGCTACTAGACAGATTAAGCTTCCCCAACAAGTAAATCGTCCAACAGAAACACAAGACATTATGCAGTCTCTGTCTTATTAATTTGCATTCAATTTTAAAAAAACAGAACCTATTAGCCATCAGGGATGCGTTCTACTCAGACTGTCCTGTATCCACACCTGCAGATCCCTACTAAAAGGTATTCATGAAATCAGAAGCATACATAATATTGACCTGTTCTCCACACTGAAGAGTTAACTGCTCATCCAGTACCTCCAAACTCCAAAGCTAACACGGACTCACGTTACAAACATACTTAAATATAAGCTTCACCCCAGTTTCACCTTTGCAGTCTCAACCAGTTCTGAGGCATTTTAGGTAGTCTATGAATTTTATTGCTGGTTAAAACTAAAGCTGAAGTCAAGCAACTTCTTTATAGCAGGGTTTATTGTGTCCTTAAGATGCATCACTATTCTATAACCAAATTCACTTTCACACGCTACTGGTGTACTTCAGAGCACACATACAGTTTTTACTAGTTTACAGACAAAGCATGTCCTTGGGTTTTTTTAAACAGAATTTTAAGATCTACATACCACAGTTTAAGTAAAAAGTAATTATGTTCTTGGTAAGTCATTCATACATCACAATCCAATAGATCACTGCGAGCAACCCACCTGGCTATAAGCACATGAACACTACAACAAGACAATACCTGAAAAAGAGTGTATAACAACTAACCATTTTAACAGTTACATGCAAGTATGATTTCAGGCTACAAAAGTTCCATGCCCTTCACAGAAAAGCCCTACGATATAAGAAAGTTATAAAGTCTACAGGATAAACTACAAAGGAACTGCTGGAAATGATCCATCAGTTACCAGCTGCTGTAATGCTTAACCCATTTATTTCCTACCCACCCAACTCTGAGTGCTTGTCTTACAGAAAGACTTAATTTTTTGTCTATTCAGCAAAAAATAATCTCTAGGCATGGTCAAATAGGACCGCTAAACTCCTAACAGGAACATATTGCTCTTCCCTGTCTCCCAAACCTTGAGGATAACACCATATCCACTTCCTTTCTTTGGTTCTGGCACTCAAATCAGCAGAAAATTGCCCACTTCTCCTGTAGGGGGTTAATACTTGTACTGGATTACTGATCCTGATTCAGGGACTCAAAGAACACCAGAGACAGTGCAAAAGGAGAAAGGAAACCAAGGACAGGATCCCTCTCTCCTGGATGCCATACATCAGGCTACTCTGCCTTCTGTAGACTCACCATATAGCAACATTGCAGTTTTGCCAGCAAAGAAGTGGTTCAGTGGGGCAGCTGAAGTCACATGACTGACTTGTGCTGAAAGAGAAAGGATTTGTTTGCTCTTCTCTTCCATATGCCACATTGTTCTGCCAACAGTAAGATTCCTTGAGAGACAAGCTAAGTTCCCTTACTAACTTAGAAGGAATACTTGTGGCTTTACACTTCCATCATCCACTGCACCTTACCCAGTCACAGCCTGCCCTACGGTACACCATCCCCACCCCTGCCTCCAAACCCCCAAGCAACAACAACAAACCCACACCCAACCACACACATACAGGCAGTCACTACACATGTACAGTTTCTTTTAGCCTGTAACTGGTGAGATGTCGGAGCGGATTTAAGTAATAACCCTGACTTATTTTTGTACTTAAAAAAATCTTTATCCACCCTACTCAACTGTTCATTGTTGAGACCATACAAGATCAAGGTCTACTATAAGAGAGAAGTTACACTTTTGAAGTATTAGAAATTACAAAGTAGAAGCAATACAAGTATATTTTCTCTAAAAATACCAATGATAAGCACAGAAGCACAAGGCAGAAAAAGTAACTCCAAAGAGAAAAAGCAAGAGCATTAAGACTTCTGATTTTACAACCACCAACCTCCAAATGTTTCCATACCTTCCCCTTTGCTGGATGGCAAAGAAAAGGTGAATGTTGGTAGTTGTGAAAAACTGCAATGATTACTCAAAAAGCCCTAATTTTTCACATCTTCAGCTGCGAGGTTTCATAAGATGACCAAGCCAACTTAACAGCTCAGTACAAGCAGAAGAAAAAAGGTTTTTTGTTTTCCTTTCCCTGCAGCAGTGAGATGCTAGATTGCTTGGGCTGACTCCCGCCATTCATTTATTTTCTGAGACTGACTTGTTTTTAACTTATCAAAACAAAATCCTGAAAGGAGTTTACATTAAGTCTCTAGAGCAGCCATGTTAAACATCAGAAACAGGGAAGAATTATCATTTAAAGAACAATATTGGCCAAAAATACAAGTGAACATTATCAGAGCATAAATAAGACCACATTGGAAGTTAAGGAAAATAAACATTAAAGCTTCAAGAAGCATAAAAAATATCTCACAACATCAGAGAAAGTAGGAATTCTGCTAGCTTAAAAGGAGCCTGCTCTGCTGGTAAAAGCAATATTTGGCTGGACGTGTGATCTAAACTCTCCCTGCCAGATCTGAAGCTTCAATTTGACTATGAAATGCAGGAAAATGGGACCTGAAAGTGGATTAAGTTACCAGATCATCTCAGACAAGACCCTGCGGAAATCTAGAAGTGGATCATTCAGTTTAATTACCAAAAGTCACAGGTCAATTAAAATTAACTTCCTTTACAGAACAGTCAGTACTTTTAGGCAAAGCACAAAACTCCCTCGATTTTCTTCCTTAAACTAGACACATTAATTAGAAACAGGTATTTGGACCTGCCTGAGTGTAAACAGGCCCTAGATTTCACTAAGAAACATACATTTACATTATACAGTCTATCAGTGCTTATGGTAACATTGTGTGTATGAAGTTTTAATAGATCAGTATGCCATTATTTAGATTAAAATGACAAAATGTCATGGTAAATGATTCTCTCCCATATGAGGCACTGACAAGGGCTATAAGCTTCTCAAAAAAACATCTTAAATGTGAACTGCTAATTGGATTTAGATGCAAAATTAAAGATTAACTTCATTATTTGCAAAATATTTCTCATCTTGAAACTACAAAAAAACCCCACCAGAATCCATGTTTAAAATACACCAACTGAAATACTTATAATGTTTCAAAGTGCATACAGAAGACAAGGACATACAATGCACGAAAAGATAATATCCACAATACTTCTTATTCTGAAAGGTGCCACACTATCCTTACCTCTTGCAGAAATTACTTTAGAGCACAGTATTTCAAGTAAAGCAAATTACTGTATCTTCTAACTGCTAATTCTCTGTCAAAGTTGAAGTGTTTTGTACTACTGTACTACAGAGTATCACCTCTCCAACACTATGCCTCTTGACTAAGGTAGCACATTCAAGTGATCTGGCACCATCAGAGCGCCACCATTCAAAATCGTCCATTCCTTTCCTCTCTCAGGAGCTGCCATCCCCTGAACAAGAATTCAGTCAACTGTTTCCACCATACCAACCTAATTCAGCTGTCACATATGAAGCAAAAATCCCATGCATATTACTTTCTGTAGGAGTCTAAAGATACCATTTCACAGTACAGCCTGGCTCACTCAGATGGCAGCTACCATCCAAAGGAGCAAGACACATTCAATCCCTCTTGGTCAAGCTGTACAACTATGCCTCCCTGCCCCTTGCTGCTAGCAAACACCTGACTTCAGATGGTGAGCAAGCTTAGCAAGCTAATCTAGAAGAACATTTGTTCCCTCTTCCAGCAATATTAAATTTTCTTTAATTCCCTAAAACATCTCACAACACGATGAGACATGCAGCAGTGCTGGCTTAATAGGGAGAAAAGCAGGTAGCACCAACCCCTCTCGTAGTGGCTACCAGAAGACCATTTCTCTGCTTACAACCAAGAGAATCCAAACCTGCACCCAAATCTAGGCTCCAGAGAGACCCTAGTTTAGAAGAGCCAAGCCAAGCAATGGGCAAGAGAAATCAAAGAAAAAAGGGCAGGTGTGGCAAAGCAGCTCTGAACTTGCAGACAAGACTGCCTCAGCTGCACATCTTCGAAGTTTCCCAGCACTCACTTTGGTAGTAGCCAAACTAACTATTTTTTAAGCAGCTTTATGGACTGCTGTATAAATCATAATCATAATTTAAAGTCCAAAACAACGAAGTGCAAAACATTTAACACAGTTCTGATGGAGATACTGTCCCAAAGGATTCAACTGCAGGTATACAGGTGGGTCAAGATTAATTGAAAACATTTCTCTTCTGAGGCAACATAGTTAAGATTTACTGGTGAAAATACTGAAAAACACATTTAACTTTAATAAACTAGTGTTACTTTACCTGAGAAGAAGGTCCAAATACACCACAGTGAAATCATTCATTTTATTAATTGTTCAGACCCACAGCCTCCCTGCTTCTACTCCCAGGCCTAGCAGAGCTGAACAAAAATAAGGACGAACAAACTATCCGCAACAATGTGCAGGACAATCAAGGATTCTACAGACATAGCACCATTTTTTCTGAATGCAGATCACCTGGTTCACAGAAAAAGCACAGAAAAGCTTTGGGAAACATTCTAAAAAAAGGCTCACTTAAGACTGCCTAAGATCTCATCTGTATTTTAAAAAGAAGATGCTTCAAAGATATTCTCATACGTCATCTACCCTCTAGAGGTAATTAAACTGTGGGTTTATATATTTTTTTAAAGATGCTCTAATGAGAAATCTCACTAGAACAGAAATGAAGCTATTTAAAGAACACTAAGCAATCCCATGCTAAACTGGTGACCCATATCCACAACAGCATGCAGCGCTGTTATTCCAGAGATTCAAGCCATACAGAATGCCATGTTTATGGACAGAAAATTAATTGCACACGAATGTCCTTAACGACCAGACAACTTAATGACAAAATGCAAGGCAGCAGTAACTACAGTTCTCTTCAAAATGGGATGTGTATCAATGCAATTCATATTAGAGACATACACATCAAGCCATTATCTTCAGTGAAAACAAATTTGAACACACAGTAATTTATCTTCTCTACACAACAACAACAAAAAAATCATTGCTAAGCAGCTTTGAGATAAGAGTGAAAGGGTGCTTATAAAACAATAACCTTCATAAGTTGACATTCCTATACTCATTTCCTCTAAACCTCCCCACACAGCAATATGCTCCCAAATTACTGCACACTTCAAACAACAAAAACTACAAACAAAACCCAAGAAAACACACAGCCTGACTTTTACAGTCTGTCCCTGAGTAAGTTTTAATTTTCAATGTAAAAGTCCAACCAATGTTTTGAAAGAGGCTATGAATAAGTGAGGACTTAAGTAAAACTAATCATTTGGTCATTTGATTCCAACATACGGAAGCTCAAAAGGTCAGACCTCTGGTACAGCATGAGCAGGCAGCATAATAAAACAAAGTGGCTTTAGATCATTTGCACCCAACTCCAAGTTTACTTGTCCTTGTTCAGTCACTGCTCCAACTTTAGAAGTTAAACTAAATCTGAAAGGACCCTTCAAAAGATCATTCCAGCAACTGATGATGTTGGGAAACACTGACATTCAACATCTCCACTCTGACATAGAAGAACTAGGATGTAATATGTCAAAAGCAGATGAGTAGAAAAATCTAAATACCCACAGTTCTCCTCACATCTCCCCAAAAAAACAACTTTCACAACTCTGACATCCAGATACAATTCAGCAGAAAATAAGCTCCAACAACTCTAACAGCAAAAGCAACAATGCAGTCAAATTTTGCATAATCTTGCTAAAGCAGAACTAATTCATAATGAACAGTATATCAAGATGCTCGTGCATGTTGTACAAAAGTTCCCTGTAGTCTAGTCAAAACACTAAACCAGAAATTAGTGCTTAGGAAAATAACTGCCTTCATGGAGTAAAAGAGAAGAATGCAAAACAAAATGTATGCTCCACTACTGGAGTACTGAAGTTAAACATTTAAAGCCTTCCTTTGTAAAAAACAAGAAAATTACAAAAGCCAAACAGTTCCTTTGCAAGCAAACAGCAGTTCAGACTGAAAAGCTGAAAGCCTGTGAAGCTTCAGTAATGTAAGAAAAGAAGGTATGTATTTGTGTATTTTCAGAACTTCTTCACTGATCATGGAATAGGACATTCAGCATTATTTTCAATTTAGGTCTCAACATATAACAAACTGAATGACTTGAAATATTAGAACAGGTGTTTTAATCTTTGGGTTTGTCTTCCTGAAACAAAGTTCAGTACTTGAGTAACTTAACCACTTAAATAAAAGCACTGTTTTCTTTTAATAATTAGAGCTAACAAAAAAGGCATTTCACTCTCCTTGGACAGCTTCAGTTTGACATTGTCTCTTGGATAAAACTGCTTATAATGTGTTTATTTAGGTCACAGTGTTCCGTCATATGTCAAAATGCACAGCTAGTATTAAATGTATTTATGTAATGCTTCATGTCATGAATATCCAGAAATGATACAACAATTTCCCCATACGTGTATACATTCACAAAAATACCAGAAATACTCATAGTGAAGTTTACCCATTCCAGAATGCTGAGGAAAAGAAACCAAAAGGAAGAACAGTCTGATTGTGAATGTTCTTTTCATATGTGGTCAAAAAATAAAGGAAAACATAAAACACTTTCATAGGATTAGTTGTATGAGATGAATTGGTTTTTTATGTAAAGAACCCTTTACCCTGTATTACTGTTCCACAGACATTTAAATATTGACTTTTTCGGTATTCAAACACTAACTAATCCGAGGACAAGAGTATTTTATTTTTAGTGCAATACAACGCTGCAACTTTTCTTCAAAAATTAACAAGTGCCTGGTGCAAATTTTATCTGCACTACGAGCAGATCACAACTATTTAAACCTAAATCCTTCAGTTCGTTTGGGATGTAGATAGTATAGAGCACCCACTCTGTGTTAACAGCAATATGTGTTTATTTGAAGATAATTAAAGCCTGTGCGTAGTCTGAGATATTTTAAAACTCAACACTGCTAAATTAATCGCGCTCAAGAAACCTCTGATCTGCAAGGTCTTCTTACTAGCGTACAGCAAGACGACATTAAAAAAAAAGAGAATCAGAATTTCTTCCGGCGGGGGTTTGTAGGAGATGCTCCCCCGTCCGGCCCGGCCCCAGCAGCGCCCTCCGCCGGGCGGGCCCCGCGCAGGGGGCCGGGGCGCGGTAAACTGGCATTGATGCCTTCAGACAGACAAAAGGAGCCACGGACGCGTGAGTGCAGCAGAAAATGCCGCCATCGCTCAGATCCGACACAAAATGCCCAAAGTGAATTCTGTTTGTGGGATATTTTTAGTTCGGTCTTAAAGTGAACAGCATCTCTCCCCTGCAGTTCAACCGGCAAAATTAAAACCAAGATAGCCATTTCATTCTATGGCTTTCTTCTCAAGTTTAGTATTTTAACATGAGAATGTCTTATAAATAAAAAGAAGCTCCACAAAAAGAAGGAAAGAAATCTTAATTTCATAGCAAATAGTTTCCAAATTGCATAAATACATATGTACTTTAAAGAGAAAAATGCTTTGGACACATGAAAGACAAGTGGATTGAAAACAAGCCAAAATCTTCCCTCCTGGAAGCATTCAACTAAGTTTCATCATGAATCATTCACACTATCAAAAGATCCACAAAAATTTAGACTCCTCCCTCCCAACCTAGGTGACATTTCTTCAACATGAACATTTTGTGATACATATCTCTCTAAAAATGTACCACACATGCATATATATGTATGCATACATATATGTATGCATGTGTGTGCACACACACACAACTGTTCCCAATTAAAAAACCTAGTTCAATTATTTTTTGTTAAAAATAACATACACTGACTTGAAAACACAAAATATGCAAAATAAGTTTTGCAGAGAAAGATTTCTGAATCTGTCTCAAAGTAACTTCACACACATACCCCTTTAATTTCAAGGAGGCTTTCCAGTACTTGGTGTTCTCATCATATCCTTAACCTCGTGAATTAATCTTACTGAAGAAAATATTTTTTACACAACACTGAATATGTTCTGTTTACTATTCTGAGGATTACCAAATTAGATATGTTTTATTACCTAAATAGTTGATATCCTAAAAATGACTAAATGCCTGAGGGCACTGTTAAACCCAAACCTGCCACTAACAATTGCTTCCATCAATATGATGTCAAGAGGCATTTCCAGCCCTGTATCTCAGTGCAAGTCTCCTGTGTATTTAATTCTCTACAGCTGAAGAAAATAAAAGCCAAGTGCAATAAACTGATTACATGATGATTAATGCTGATTAACAGAGAATGATGACATTTTACATGCGTCATTCAGTAAATCCAAAATGTTGTTCAAAGGGATCTTTAAACAGTAGGCATGATAATTCATTACTTCTGTCACAATCATCAAGAGCTCCAAAAATCAAGGAAGGCATGGTACAAAATGCATACTATTTAATCAGAAATTTAAGGTACAGTTACATTAGACATAATGGCAATCATTCATTAAATGCAGCTTACATTTCCAGGAAAGTCCTTTTATAGACCCACCTTACATCCAAACATTAAAGATATTGTGTTGTTGGTACATGCTACTTTACAGTGGCATAGCATCGGAGAAAAACAATCCAAGTTTTTTATGCTAGGAGACATTTTTTCAGACCCTGTGCACTTCAATCGATCCGTGACTGAGATTCCAGAAAAATGCCTCTGTAAGCGCTGCTTGCTGCCTGTCTTTGACATTTAATCTAGGTCCATAGTGTTCAAAAATAAGCCTTTATATAGATAGGTTGAATCCTTCAGGAAGAATTTTGCTTGAGAAACGTAAGAAACCAGATTTTTAAAAAAAGGCAAAGAAAAAATCCTGTGTCCATTTTTAAATTTTTCAAGTCAGCTTTATATTTAATTACATTAGCATCAGCTTGAAGTGACAACTGTCTCGTGGCCCAAAGTAATACTCGGATCCTCTCAGGCAGAACCCAGGGTTAGATCCACCAAGGCAGCTCCACCTGCTGCAGTGTAAGGGCTGCTATCTCCTCCATGAAAACAGAAGCAACTCCAGCAGAGCCACTATGCTCAGTGTGTGCTGGCTGCTTAGGGGAGGGGCAAGATGTTGCAGCAAGGGACTCATTACACGGCCCGATAGAGATAAACCCAACACTTCCTGCAAGGTGCTTTCGCACTGCACCAATGAGCATGTGAAAACCCATTTTAAAATCAGCTGTGCATAATTATAAACCCAGGGAAGTTGTAAGCTTAACAGCAGGGAATTTGCTGATCTGCAGTTTACACTAGCTTTTTCAAGGAAGTGTCAGCAGACCACAAAATGAATGGCTATGGGATATTTAATCCTCATTTTCTAACATTAAAAATTCAAGGTTATTTGACACGTTCGAAGAAATGTTTTTTAACTGCTAAGTAAAACTCCTAATGGTCTACCAAAAGCAATAAACAGCTATAGAAATAAATGAATATTCTCCAAATTCAACACACAATGAAATCGGAAGCTGGTATTGTTTCCCCAGTTATCCCTAGAAAATGATGAATAAGCTGGACTATGCATCAATTTGGTTATGAGGAGCCTCAGTAGAGCATTTCAAGCAACTGTACATATGAACACTTTAACAACACCTTTTGAAGAAATTTTTCATTAGAACTGGAATAAATACAGTCATGGTCTCAAGGTTTGTTGTTCTTTGTTGCGTGCTAACAAGTCTAAAACATGAAATTTTTTTAAATTATTTGGTTTTCATGTTTGGGGGTTTTTTGTTTTTTTGGGTGGGTTTTTTGGTGGGTTTTTTTTTTTAATTGAGGCCTAAAAGGATTCAAACTTTATTTCCTTTTTTTTAAAAAAGTACAGGGGGTCCCTGCAGACTTTATGTATTTATCGACTTTAAGTTGCATTACAGAATCTGATCAAAAACAGATTCTCTGTGATTTCTCTGCCCTTATCTATGCCTTGCACCATAAACTAATAAACCTTCGCAAAAAGCTCCAATGAAATAATGTTAGCCATCACTTCTATTTTTAATTGTACTGAACAGTATTATAAAAAAGCATTTAATACTTCCAGAGAAATCTTGTTAGATCTCCCCTCTTTAGGATGTGGCTGTTCACTGAAGTTTACACCTGTAGCAGTCTTCCATCATCTCCCTTTTACTTCCTTTGGTTTACCTGACAAGCACCCCTTGAGGTAGCAAGTTTAATGTAGTGTAAAATTGGCATCCACACTTACAGCTCAGAAATGGGTAACTTCATGAATTATACTGAGACAGTCATCTGGATATAAATGTGCAGATTGATGAAACCAAAACTAAGGCAAGATGTCTGGAGAAAAATGTGTAACTCAGCCCACAGTAAACCTCAAAATAAACTTCATTTGCATGAGGACCTCTTTCTTGGTAGAATATCCAAGGACTACAGATGACAGCATTTCCATACTAATAAGCATAGTTTTCTTTCCACTGTGTGCCATGACCTACAATTTTTCACCAAATAGCCTCTGACATCATTTGCCACAGTAAGTCATCTTCTGCATGCAAGTACAGCAATAGGTGCAGGACCAAAGAAAAATCTCTAACATTCTGCTTCAAAGACAATAAAAAGAGGGGAAAAAAATACAAGAAAATAAGAATACACCTTCTTTGTTTAGCTAAGTTAGGTTTGTTTTTTCTTGCAATAACATTCAAACACAAGTGTAGCCCTAAGTATAACAGAATGGTGGAAGAACCTAAAAACCCCTTAATTTTCCTTTAGCTGACCCCCAGTCAGTGTCACAGTATACAGTCTCTTGTCTGAAGAAATAGGGCAGAGCACAACTGAACACATACTTAAACACCACACAGGAAAAAGGAAAAAATGCACAAGGGGAAGGAAAACAGTCTCATCTCTTGACAAACACAAGAATGTTCCTATTCCACAAAACAGCCTTTTCTATGCACCACAGATCAACAATCCATCTTACTTTCATACCTCTAATCACACTGTAATAATATAATTTCTCACTAAAATAATACAGTCAAATGCATGGCAATTTCATGACAACAAATAAAGTCAGATCCAAAAGCCAAGCAGTCCTTCAATGTTGCAGAAATAGCTTTTTGTGATGCAGAAAATAAGCTCTAATGTGCCATGGGCATAGAAGAATCAATAAGAGGAAGATACAGTCTACACATCTACAAAAGATTCCATCAGAAAGATACAATAAAGAAGAAAAAGCTTAAGTAACTTCAGGCAATGACATCTATAGACATTGTTGATGAAGACTACATAAAACATCCAAATCTTTCAGCCATATATTTGTGGCTGTAAACAAATAAACTGGTTACACTGCAAAACTGTCTTGATCTTTATACAAACATGAAACTTTTTACACATCTTGCTGCCCATGAGTTTCAAAACACAATATTTAAACTCATAAAATTAAAATGCATTCTTACATATTTTGCTGATGAAATCCAGATTTAACTGTAATGAAGGCTTTGCTTGTTCAAAATAATTATTTGTACTCAAAGGCTTTTTAAATACAGTTGTGAACATAAAACTCAAATATGAACATACAGTATATTATCGAAGAGAAACATATGGAACAGAATATTTGGAAATCTACTTTTGAGCTCTAGAGACATAGATCCCCACTTATTTAACTACTACTCTGATTCAAATTGAAGGTTGGATTAACTTTTTGAAACAGAAAAAACAATCAACACAATGGCCAAGTTGTTGATAAGAAGAATATGGCCTTAATTCCTTAACAATCTATCAATACTCCCTCCCAGTTTATCAGTCTATACCTTGTGTTATCACATACAAGCTTGAGCTCCTGGAGTCAAAGCCCCATTTCCATGCTGATTATACAAAGCAACAATTTTTAAACTGGGAGACTGCAAGATACATACAGTTGCCAGGACTTAATTGAATGATGCCATATAGTCAATAACACATCAGCATTCACTGAACACAGAAAAACAAAAACCTAATTTTTCTTCTTGCACAGGATGCTTCTACCTGACATTATACACATTTTAAATGACAGTTTTAAACAGAACAATCTAAAGAAACCAATTCAAAAATCATGTTTACTCAAAAGTGTTACTAGTAAAAATGACTGTTTTCATCCTTATGAAAACATTACATAAAACAAACTGCCTTTATTTCAAGTTCTGTTTGAATGTTTAATTAGCAATAACCCATCTTTACACATGGCTCCCATGTGCACAATAAAAACATCAACAGCATTAAGGTCTTCAATTAGTGAGCTAGACTAATTTTGTTACTATCATAAGAAAGCTCCTATTTCCAAATCTCCCTGAGCAGTACAATATCAGAGGGAAACAAGATTTACACAGCATCAGAAAACCACGCTGTGCTTACAGAAACTTAATGCTTCTGGTCAGCACTTGCCAACTATTCTTGATTGAACACACATAGTACCTGTTTCATCGATCCATGTGTCTCTCAATACAACACAGGTTAGGAAACAGCAATCTCAGAAGCAGTAAGACCTGAAGTTTTTAATGAAACAAGTAAGTGAAGATCTAACTTGACAAATGTACCAACTGTTCAGAATGTCAAACCAAAAGGGAAAAAGCTATACTAACCCTCATATTTCTTCAGACAGATGTCCCTTAGGTACCACTGCAGGCACCTGTCAAGCTGGTAGGACTCTAGTTTGGGTCCCTCTTCCCCAGAAGCCTGAACTAGTATACTTCCAAACTAATTAATACAATCAAAAAAAAAAAATTTAAATAAAAGATGCTTGTCAGCAGAATTAATTACATCTAAAACTTATTTTAGCCTCTGCTCTGCATGATCTTAGTGTCTATGGTCTTGAAAAAAAACACACAGAACTCCAGAATTAGTCTCTTTAAAAAAGCCTGAATACTGGTTGAAGACTACCTCATCTAACATAGAGCTCTAACGTAATGGCTGTAACAATTCCTTACTCAAGGAGTAGTAATTTTATAAGCATTTTCTGTAACATAAATGAAATTTGACCACTAGTTTCATAACAACTGATGTCTCGTACAAACTGCATCCATCAGCATCTATGAAGCTCTCTGGTTTTGCAGTTCTTGCTTCCTGAAATATCAGATGACCATCCAAGGCAATTTTGAGAAAGCAGCCAAAAAATGTACTGCTTGTTCCTGCATGCTCCTAAATTGCCAGAGGAAAAAAAAAAAAAAAAATTCATTTGCACAGTACTTTCACAAATGGATTTATTTACAGAAAACACTAAAAGCCAGTTTCCCCTTCTAAAGGGTATTTTTAACAGGTATCCATACCTTAGAAGCATCTTTTTGTGAGCTTGGCAGGTAAACATGTTTTCAGGAGTTAAACTGGCAGCCACTGTTACACCTCCACTTCAGAACACTTATGTGCATCTGCCCTTCTTAAGAAGCTTAATACTCTCAAATAGAAAGTTTGCAGTGCCCACTGACCCATACATACTGAAAAGAATCATCACCAAACTCTCAGAAAGTGAGAATCCTTTCTATTGTTATAACATCAACAACAGAAACATATTCTGATTTTTGTAAATATATTGTGAATACAGCTGTCCACGTCTTTAGTTGCCAAAATTTTGAAGAATACGACAGCCCCATTATTTCAGAATTGAAATGTTACTATAGAAAGAGGAATTTGATGAACAGTTGCATTTTTAAAATCTTGCCGTGCAATGGCATTTAAGCCCAGAACAGGTCCTATGAATAGAAACTTTTCAGTGGGTGTTTGTGATTTTTCTCCCAGTTTACTCCAAGTCTTAAATTGTTATGTATAAGACAGATTTGGGACATGACTCCTATGAGGTCCTTCATAAGCCTAGATAAGTCAAGCCAAAAACCAAACATTTTCCTTCCTGAGTGACCATCCATATGGGTATTTTTTATAAACTTAATCTGGAGTTCTCTTCAGTCAAAACAGAGGAGGAAAATATAATGCCTTGTCACAGAAAAAAATCCAGAGGTGTCTGTGTTATAGTGTCCTCTATATGCTAAAATAATCAGGCTTCAAAATACAAGCTGCAAAATCATGACAGGCTAAAAAGTGTTCAGAAGCAAAACTTGGTGAAAACAGACCTTTCTGACTATTACCACCAGACAGAGGTCCTATAGTATTGGACATGTGGTTTTCAAAGATACTTAATCATAACATTCATCTGTCAGCCCCTGCCTCTTAGTAATTCCAACCCTATAGGTTCATTTCAGCCAAAATAACTGGAGGGATAGAGGTCTCTGAGGATATCAATCACTTGCAAGTTCCTTAGAAGTAGGTAGCAGGCAAAGGAATAAATATCACAAAATCCCCACCAAAGGAAGGGGGAGCAGGGAGGGAATAAAGCTGCCTAAGCAACAAAAGGCAGAATTTATGTAACAAGAAAGATGTTAAGGGGGGGCGAAGTATACTGAAATGCTATATAATAGATTGAAATTATAACACACCTTGAGAGAAAGTCATAGGAAGTCATGCTTTGTAAGGCAGGTATGAGACCATTTCATGTTTTAGAATTAAAAAGGTTGAGAGTAGAATCTCTTCCCCTTGTTCTGATGCTTTGAAAGTATTTTAGCATTACCAGAACACATGCCTTTACATCTTTAGTTTCCACACAAAAAGTTCCTGAGTATTAGAGAGGGTGCAGAACTGCTTAGTATGACTACTATGAAATCCAAATCCAATGTTACTTTTTCCTAACTGGAAACCACCAAAAGCAGGAAAACGTTTTCGAAACAGATTATGAAAGGACTGAAAATAAATGGTTCCTTTTGCAACACTTCCAAGTTTGATCCACTGAAGATGATGTAAATGCAACAGACTGAAGCCTACCTGACCTCCTGTTACAATTCACAGCAAAAATTTAATTATACTGGTAACACCTCTGAGAAAAAAAAAAAAAAACAAACAAGGTGAGTGTATTCCAAATAGACAGTATTGTGATTAGAATACTAGGAAATCTCCAAACTCAAAAAGTAGTACATTACTTAAAACATTTTTAACATGTCTACAGTCTGTGGTAGGTTGACCCTGGATAGCAGGTACATACCTGCTCAGTCACTCACACACTCCCTGCCAGAGGGATGAGGGAGAGAATCAGAAAAGCAAAAGCAAGGGGAGAAACCTCATAGGTTTAGATAAGTGAAGGGAAAACAATCAACCACACATGCAAGTGATACCAGCCAGATCACTAACCACCTCCCACCAGCAGACCCATGGCCAACCTGAGCACCAGCTATACTTCAGAAAGACTTCCCCCCGGTTTTATTGCTGAGCATGATGTTAAAAAACATGGAGTATCTTTTCAGTCAGTTTGGGGCAGGTGCTCCAGCTGCATCCCCTCACAACCTCTTGCCCAGCCCCAGCCTACTTGCTAGAGCAGTAGAGTGAGAAACAGAGGAGGCCTTGACACTGTGTGAGCACTATTCAGCAACAGGTAAAACATTGGTGTGTTAATAGACAGTTTGTCAATCTAAAACACAGCACCATATGGACTGCTGTGAAAAAAATTAACTCCATCCCAGCCAAACCAGTACCAGTCTGACCTGAAAAGTCCTTTAAAGTTAAGAACCAAGATCTCTGTATTCAAAAAACATTGCTGAAATCAATCAGAATAAAAGTATGTGATTATTCTAAAATTGCCTTTGATGTATTGCTCCCATCTATCCACGAGATGAAAAAAAGGTATTTAGTCCTAAAGAGTTCCATCCAAACCTCAAAAAGATTTCTAGTAAATAGACTGAATTCCAAAAGATAAAACTGATAACCTATAAAAGCCCAATTACTTCAGACCTGAAAGACCCAAAAGCTTTACATCCTTGTCTCATCACCTCACACCCTCAGTAAAGCTTCTACCTAGCTTATATTTAGAGATAGACTCTAAACTTAGCTGAGAAAAGATTATTAGCCAAGACAGGTTATACTTTCAGGGCTATACTCAGTGGGAGAGATTTAATCCAGCATGGTGTGATTAGCTGAGACTGCTCTCCCCAGTGTAAAGACCAGGGTGGAGCAAGGATCTAATTTATCCCTCTGAATTGTTCCCTATAGGATGCAGGCTGACTAGGCTAAGCACATCCTCCTAAACATCGTTTTCCTTAAGCATCTATTGTGCTGAGACAAAAGTCCTGTTTGATTCACCCTGTCATGGAGGAATTATTGGAAGGAAAGGCAATGGGAGGAAAGAGAAACAACATCTTTGAGGTTTATTCATGAATGGCTAACATATCAAGATCCTTCAGCTATTGAAGGACCACTCAGAATCTGAGTCATCCCATCCTATCTTTTTGAAAGAGCTCCTTTTAGAGCAGCAGTTTTCAGTAGCAGAATACCCTTTAAATGGTCCATGCAGCGTAGCCAAGAAAAGTAGCTCTGCTGCTGAGTAACTCTCAAAAGTGTTCATCAAGCATCTGTGCCTCCCATGGAAAAATTACAGCATACAGGTAAAAAGTGAAAAAGAGGGAAAGGGAATATGCTAATAATACTAATAAAATGCCTTTTAACTGGTGAAGCCTCACACTACTCCAGATTCATTTCAATAGCCATTCATGCTTCCTTAACACAGCATCAAAAAAGACTGCAATTTGACTTGTTTCTGCTCTACTGCTTTGATGTAGCACCAACAGAGTAAAGGCTAAGAGCCTCTCGTAGCCAGTGGAGATGAAGTGCTTCCACAGTGCTAATGACTGAGTTTCTCTTTTCCCCCACTGCAGACAGTGAGGTTGTTCCTAGAGACAAATACAAATCAGTCCTCCAGTCCCACTGCTTTAAAAGCAGGAAAAACAGATCACGTCTCAATGATAAAACAGTTTGCTGGTAACAGGACAGAATTTAGACAGCAATACTGTTCTGTTGATGCTCAAGTATGTACCATACACTTCTGAGTACACAGAGGACTGCCACTAGGTTCTATAAGAAACAACTGTTTTCAAAAATAATTTTTCATACAAAAAGTTGGTTCAATGCTTAAAGGGGAAATTCCCATAGTATATTTCTTCTTTCTAATAGATTTGAACATTTTTTTAAAAAGAGATGACTCCTTCCTCTAAAAGGAATAAGATCTATAATGTTACTATTTGACTCCAAAGGATAAAATAATTTGCTAGCCTACAGTTTCAATTCAGTGAAACTCCATCACTTTCTCCCTTCTGAAATGCAAAGCCTCTTACAGGAAGGGAATAACACTGCAGCCTCAATCCAGATGGAAGGATACTGGCAATTTACACTTCATTATTAACTAAGAACATCTGTTCTCAGGAAGGAAGACCTAATTACCTGCAGGCCACTGACCCTCCTGCCATTTTCTGGAAAACTAAAAGACAAAGAGGAGAGTTGCATGAAAACACAGGACAGGCAGAGACCAAGACTTTGAAAAGCTTCTGACAGAGCCTCTTAGAACTTTCTCATCTAGAAGTTAAGAATTCACAGGCAGAATAAACAGACTATTACATGGGCTGAAGATCTGATGGAGCACCTGGCTCAAAAACCAACAGATAGCATGATACCCAGCTAGCAGCTGTAACAAGCAGAGCACCCCCAGGACAGATATTGGGGCCCATATTACTCAACATTTTCACTAGTTGCTGGCATGATGACACACAGCACACCCAAAGCAAACTGACAGCGGACACTCCACTAGTTAAACTGGCTAATACAAGAAACTGCAGGACCTTAACATGGACCTCTGTGACCTGGAGGACTGAGTCAGAAAACAGTTTGTGAAGCTCAACAAGATGTGCCAATTTCTGCAGCAAGGACAAAACAAACCCACACACTAGTATTGGGAATAACAGCTGTACTAAGAAGCATCTAATAGTTATGGGAGACAGCAAAAGCTGTAAGCACTTTAGGGTAGAGCCAGTACTGCTAAAAAGTGAGTGTCAATTCTCTCAGTATTTTTCCAAGTATTTCTACTGTTGTTAACAGATTCAGCCTCTTATGCAGTGGTCATTAATATGGTAGCCAGTGCAGTAACATCTCAGAACTTGCAAATAAGGACAAAATAAGTAATTAGCAAGCTGAAAAAGGAGTGGGGGTGGTGTTATGCCTTTTTAAAAACTGAAAAGGCAAGTTACAACCATGACAGAACATCTTAAATGAGAAGTGTGGGGACTGTTACTTAAACTGAACTTGAGCTCCACAAAGGAATCTGAAACTGTATTTTCCTATAGCAGGTTGAATTATCTTAATGCTAACACAAGTTAAAATGCTTATTTTTACAGTGAAAACTGCTGTCAGATTAAAGCCAAAACTTTGCCAAGAACTCAGTGATGCTTTATATACTTTATTATTACCAAGTGCCATTACCCTGACCACACTTACTCCTGTCCACCTTAGTTATATTTCACTTAGCAATGCTTCTCCCTTCCTCCAAAACTTTATCATTTGAAAGAAGGCACAAGGAACACCCCTTACTAGAGCAAAAATATAGAAGTAGGTACTTCAACTGACAATGAGGTCTACTGCTGAAAGCAGTCTTCAGAAACAGGTAACATTTAGTATTAAAGCATACAAATATTAGACCACAGTTTTTAAGCTTATTAATCATATGCAACATAAGCATCTTAAATCAAACTTAACTTAGGTTTAGATTTGTATCCATAGTTTATGAAGTAAAGTTTTGAAATATCGATCGTAAAAAATCAATCCTACTTATGGATCCTAGAGCCTCTGCATATTAAAATATGTTTCTAAACCACAGTACTTCAGCAGGAATCTAGGGCAACATACACACCAGTCCTTGAGAAACACCAGCAGCTGTTGGCAAACTAATTGCACAACTCTTCAAAAGTGACTATTTATTCTTAGTATGTTTTAACAAGATGCAGTACCTTGCTACAGAAAACAGTGCCCTGCTTCAGCTTTGAAATTACTTCAGAGTTAGAACCCAAATACGTGAGTAAATGCAACAGCATGTTATAGCAAATGTAGGTCATTCTCACCTTCCCTCTCCCCTCTGTTACCTAGAAAAGAGTACCTTAAGTAAAAAGTTGGTGGTTTAAAAACTTTAAGTGGAGGAAAGCTCTTAGCTCAAAACAACTGAGTTCCAATTTTCAAAACAAAGTTGGAGAAAACCAGGAAAAATTACTTCTCTGTGTAATTTTAAGATGTTCACAAATCTTGCCTATTGAAAACATTTGCGATCATCTCATCTGAGAAAAGTAGCAACAAAAAACCAAAAAAGTACAGAGAATAACAGCAAGGATAAAGATACTCAGTATCTTCCATTTGAGAAGATTAAACTGACAAAGCACTTCACCTTATAAAGCAAGCAGCTGAGCATGGGAACACGATATGAGATCTTTAAGATGAATTGCATAGAAAAAGCATATAAAAAGTAATTACTATTTAAGACAACACAGGCATTAGCAGACAATTAAATTATCCAGCAGATGTTTTAAAGTAAACAGAAGAAACTACTGTAGAACTCATTACCAAGGACATCAAATGTTCAAAAGGAAACTAAAAAATAATAGATAAGTGTAAATCAAAGTCTAAAAAAAAAAAAACAAATGTACAAGTGTAATCACTCTCAGGAAATCTTTAACATGGTGCCCACTGGAATAGGACAGCAGCTGAAGTGGATGCTTGTCCATTACTTACAATGTTTTTCTTAAGATGAATTACCAGTCACACTCAGAATTCTAGGCTAGATGAAAATTTTGGGTCTCATCTATGTTTTTCCTTACATTACACTCTCCTCAGTTTAAGTGAGCCAACAGTGTAGAATAAATTAATTTTGCATTATTGTTATTTTGTCAGAAGAATTCCTTTTTAATCATTAACCAGAGGTGATCTCTATCTGTAGGTGACTTCAGGGAGTACATTAGCCCTGTCTTATGCTAACCTAATAGAGAAGGTACTTTTGATAGGAGTACAGATACTTTATTTAGGAAGCAGAAGAGTTATCTTGCTTTCTCCCCACAGCATCACAATCTGATCCATCAATAAAGCAGTCAGGTCACAACAAAGCAAACCAGTTCCCTTCACTTCCACCACTGAGATGAGGCTGCGTGAGGTAATCAATTCATAGATACTCTCCTTATTTCAGGTAAGAGGTTTAAAGGAAAAAAAAAAAAATCTTTGAAGAGCAACTTTGAATCTAAAAATATCCACATCCATAGAGCCCTATAATTTTCTTTTCAAACTATATTTTCAACTCTAGTCAAAGTGGTCTTACTAACGCTTGGCACTTGAGCAAAAGCATGAAAGCCTAGATGTGAGAAGGACTCTGTCAACTAAAGCAGTGCATCTTAGAAAAAAGTAGTTTTGTTTGAAGCATATTTTAAACATGTAGAAGCTATCTGTGTGAAAGCAGCTGTGACTTCATTTCTGCAAATTCTGTTACACATGGTCCAAAACTAACACAAGCTACAACTGAACTAAACCAACAGTAAGCAATACAGCAGAGGGAAAATGTTGCTACACCTGAAAGAGACGGGATACATCAGTAGTTTCTGGAGAACAGTCCAGCATAAAGAAAACAGAAGGGATTAACCACGGCATAATTATTGCTACATAATGGGCAACAGCACACTTAGCTCCTCTAACAACACCAAATCAGATGGAGAGCAGGAAGTTCAAGATAGGAAAGACCCTTGCCAATTAACTCTCACTGCACTCTTGATTCACTGTATTTGACAGTGATTCAGTTTCTAAAAGAGTATTTGTACTCTGAAGGATTCAATTTGCATCACCTACTACTGGCAGCACATCAGAGACTTGGATCAACTCAAGGCTTCAATGGGCATCTTAAGTATTCGTTAAAGAGATGCTAATACAATAACAAACATGAACAACAAAAAGAGAAAAGGGTAAGGGAAAGAAAATTACAAAAAGTTTTAATGCATTTGTGCACTGTAGTGTCTACAAAAGACAAGTCAGAAAACTTTCAGATTTCTAGTATCTTTATTTGAGGCTACAGGGGAATTCATCATACAGACTTGAAGACACTGAGAACACACAAGTTTAAATGAAGAAAGGAAAAGGACAGAGAGTACTTGCCAGAGTTCGCAAAAGCCCTATATTATATTTCATAGAAAAAAACAGATCACCAAACCAAAAATAGCTTACTGTTGCCAGTTCTCACATTATGGTGGATATGGAAGGATATTACCTACATATGGGAATGCCAAAATAATGTAGGAATCAAAAAAATGCAGTAACATCAACAAAGATTTTACAGCTTCATGATCAAACCAACAACTTAATGCTAGCCCTGTAACCTGTAAGCTAATAATACAATTCTGGGACCTCCTCTACCTTTCAAAAGGACCTCTTCACATACTGGACTGAAAAAGCCTTGCCAAGTTCTCGACAGTGTAGATACCCGCATTGTCCTGCTTTTGTTAATCTGAGAAAGACCCTTTATAAGCAGTAGAGGGCAGCATTTCTCCATTTCCACTCGAAAGTGTTTCTCCGCTTGCTAACAGCAGCATTTAAAGATAAGGATGTGAAACACGAGTATCTATAGTAAAATATATTCCTGTTTTATATTTTTTCCAAGGTCTTCATTTTATAGAAATACACTTCAAATCCTACAACGACAAACCAAGAAAATCCACATGATATCCAAGTGTAAGAACTGAAGCAAAGACAAAAGCAGAGAAATTACAAGTTGATTCTGACAAAGTTTTTTCATTTCCTTCATTATAAACAGCTACAAAGTTGTTCCAGCATGCTGTTTATAAACTGCAGTGCACTGAACTGATACACAAAAACTCATTTTGATTTTATTCTCTGAATACATGAAGAAACAATTAATAGGAAAGAAGTAAAGTAAAGGTTTTGGGATTGTGAGTACTTAGGAAGTTGAAACAATGCTGTTCTGAAATTAATTTACCTGTTTAACATTACCAGACACATACTTTTACAATCTTTTGACAGGAGAGTTACATTAGAATAAGCTACAAACAGCACGTACATGATTGACAATCCTCATTTTTGGATCCAAACCAATCTGATGTTTTTCCTTCAAAATTATGCAACATGAGAGATTTTTCTGCTACGTGTCTCAAACAACCTAAACCTTTAATTAAAAAACACCTTAATAGGATCTTTAAAATCACCCAGCTACATCATAACAAGTTTGTGTTACCTACAACCTTTTATTGTTATAAAAGGCTTTTATTGAACCAATTACTTTAGCAGCAAGGAACCTTTTGATTTCCAGCTTTAATTTATTTTGGCTTAACTCTTATTGTTCTCATTTCAACATTTTTGAAAAGTCATTGCCATCTTTCAATTTTGGAAACATATTCCCCACCTTGTCAAGACAAGCTGTTCAGGCTTTTTTTTCCTCTCTCCTTGCCAGACAGAACTCCCCTCACTGCTCTAATAGTACTTCCAGCTGTGTATGTACAGCTTTGAGTGGCACTTATGTAACACTGTATAAAACAGTGTTAACATTGTCACAAGCGAAGTAAGATCAGGAATGGAGTTATAAAAACCACACTGCTTAGAGCCCAACCTCAAACTTCTCTCCAGTCACCTGAATTCCAGTTACTTGCATAAAACCAGCTGTGTACATTCAATCCTATAAACTACCTATTAGGAAGTGAAGAAATAGAAAAATTGATGCATTTCTCACCATACAAAAGATAACGCTTATTTCTAGGAAATTTTCTACATGTGTTTATTAGTAATTGGTCACTAAATTAACCACTCCTCCTCACCTTAACTGGAATTTTTACACCATAGAGTCAAACTTCAATTTAAACCCCAGTATTCCCTAATTGTTTTCTTAGACTGAAGGAAGATGAAAGCACAGATAAAAAAAAGTTTCATGTAATAAGATAGTCCTACTTTTGCCTTCTTGAGCTACAGTTATCAAACTTAAACACAAATAGCAGCAGAAAGGTGGTTTGGATTTGTAGAGGGCTTTTTATTTTTTTGTTTGGTTTGGGGTTTTTTTTTTTAATAAACTGCAACAGCATCATCACTCTAGATTACATGATTATAACAGACATTTCTTCCTCATGTTTTTTGGAGAGTTGGGCTTTTTGCTGGTTGGTCAACCA
>NW_020799110.1:14673778-14695155 GCF_003259725.1 Athene cunicularia | reverse complement strand
GGGGGGGGGGGGGGGTGGGGGGGGTGTTAGGAAAACTGTACTCAATCTAACTACTGAACTTTTCTAAACTAAAGTAGATTTTCAGACTCAGTCCTGTAGTAAATAATTGCTTTTTACCACATGTGAATGATTTTTTTTTTTAATAGAAAAGTAGCAAATTGAAGAATAAGTAGTCTCTTTCTGACTAAAACATTTACAAAAAGATACAGGAATATACTAGAAGCCAAACATGCATGATTACTATACATTTTCAAAGAAATAATGAGTGTACAAAAGGTGAAGGGCCGTCTTCTAATTACCAAAGAAAAACAGACCAAGTTATTCATTATAACACTCCAAGGACTTCAACAGAATTATTATGGAAATAAATGAAAACTAAGTACAAGAATGCAAGAAGTGTGACTGTTCAGTTCCAGATTCAGCGCTCCCTCATTTGGCCAGCCCACCACCCCAGTAGGTGTGAGAGCCTGAGTCAGAAGAGCCTTTGTAGTCTGCTTAAGAGAAAAATCTCTGGAGCTTGAGCAACACAACTTGCACATCATCTATCTCATATGCAACATGCAAACAAAACATTCCTCAGTGGTGGTGTCTTCAATAGGTAATAAAGGCACTCCAAATGCACATGGCTAAATGCAACTCTCACACTGACTGTTTTTCCAGTAGGAAAGAATAGGCCACAGAGGAACAAAAATTCACTGCACTGGAGTGCTCCATCTCATTGGCACATTTGAAAGAAATTGGAATGGTGGCTGGCGCACTCAGCCTCGCCAGGATAAGAAAGGAGCAAAAATGTCCTCAACATATTATATTGTGGGCACAAAGTAAACCACTGTTATAGTACACACACAGACCAAAGTAAGTAATTATTGTTTTCATGTTTTCACACAATGGAGAGGAGGGAATCATTCTTCCAGGCAGTATGGGTTTGTCACTAAAACACCCTAAGGACTGTTCATTCTCATTAGAGAAGTTCAGAAAATGCAGATGATTCCTGCCCACACTGGCCTTTAAAGACAGCAGCCCTCAGTTACTCTTTCAGTATGTATTAGAATTTCATTAAAGTGTGTCCTTCCCTCCTCCCAAACCCAAGATGTGGCAGCATACGATCCTCAACCATCGCATCTCCCCCCCCACACGCCAAAAAAGACGCCACCACCAAAAGAAGGCTGAATATCACTTAAACAGTGATGGTCTTCACCTGAAGATGTCTTCTGTTTTACTTTTTTTAGGTCTGGTAAATACCAGTCCTAGCAATGAGATTCAAGTAACATTATTACCACTTATGAAAGTATGAGTAATACCCACTGACAATAAGTCAGGCTATGATTAAGCCTTGAATAAAGTGTAAAAACACACCTCATGTTAACAAAGCCCTGGTGCTACTGTGTTCACAAAAAAAGAAGTGATCAAGCATGGTGCCAGATAGTAAAACAAAAGCAACTAGTGGCATACCAGATAATCAGCCAATGAGTTCAGCCACCCTGAAATCTCACTTCAAGAGAGGAAGCCTTTTGTTTTTCTTCCATCAAGAAATCTAAATACCTCTGCCTACTGAAGGAATCATGTTGGAGACCATATGTCCAACTACGAACAACCCTACGTTTATTCACCCACTGTTTTCTCCCACTGTTTTCATTACAACAGGAAACTATGCCAAAGCTGTTCATTCTGAGGGTCCGGTTTCATGTGCAGCAGCCAAACAAAGCAACCGTTTTGATAGTGCTGAAGAGAGAATCACTGCTCTCCTCTCCTTCTCCTTCCTAAGTGTTGAGATGGTCTTATTTTACCTGCCTTTTCACAGGCAGCTGAGTCAATCTAATTGCTCAATACTCTCCAACTCTCCACCCCAGCATCTACCTTTTCCAAGAGCTGCTTTCACCTCATCAGCCAGCAGAGAAGCATACCAGGTTCTACTAGGTTCCTAATAGGTGAACAGTGAAGAAAAGGAGGTAGAAGCACTCTCAGTAGCAGCAACCTGATAGATCAGATCACTGTACATGAAGCCACAGATGGAATTCTTTCCCCCTAGTAAACAAGGGCAGCAAAGCAAAACTGATCAGGAATGCATGTTTCAATATTCTGCTGCCATTAATCCTACCTGGAAAATTACTCAGGTTATAATTATCAGCTCCTCTGAATTAAACCCACACAGTTCCAGGCAAGCAAATGGAGTTGTGAAAATCCTTTAAAGGGGTCTTATTTATAGGATTGATTTCAGAAAGTTATTCTCCTTTTTACTGCAGTATTCATCATCTCCAACCTAAACATATTCCATACCATGTTCTCAAAGTCAGTGCACATGTACAATTCAACTGCTAGAAATACTGATCTTTTACAGGCATTTGATTTATCTGCTCTACAGTCAATTCCCAACCAAAAGACCCTCTGAACTTGTGCAATAACGAAATGTAACTAATTCATCATTTATTTGTAGTATTAATTAGCTGCTTTTAAAACAGATGGGGAAATAAGTATGAACTTAAACACAAAGATTCAAGAGCTTCATGTAAGATTCATCAGCCTCATATAAGCATCTCAGGTACATGGTATCCAGTTTCTTCAAGCACACAAGCTCAAACCAATACAAACTTCACTGATGTGTCTGTCCAGAAAACCACACAGTTCTAAATTTTTAGTGTACCAGTGAAATGACCCTGGATACTTGCAGTCATTTAGAAACAGCAAACACACACATGTAAACAGAGATTATCTCTGGAGATGATCTGTATATGAAACATACACCATAGATTTATACCTTTGTTTTGTATTTTATGTGCATTTCGGTGAGACTAGACAATCCACATCAGAGAGTGCCAAATATTACTACAGCAATTGCCCCTGGCCCAGGAAGTCCTTGAGTTCTAAACTGTTGGTGGATGGTTGGGAGAATACCAAGTAACACTTAAGAGAAAGATAACTCTGAATTTAATAGAATTCCCTTAAAAAGAAGTTAAAGGCAGAAAGGTTATTATATCCTTGTAATCGATACACAGTAAGAATGCAAACTTTTACTTATTATTTGCATTACGTTGGTCTATTTTCTCATGCTCTCTTAGTACAACTTTTAGTACAATTTTCAGATTTTACATACCAGGTTCCTTTATCATTTCGACCACTGTCATCTTCATCACTCGGTGTTCTTACTTATCACCTTCAAACCTTTTCATCTTCAAAACTCAAACCACTTTCAGTTCCACCCACAGAATTGTAATGCAGTATTTCTTAAGTTTTTTAGCTACAACCTCTGGATTTAACCAACCTCATGGTATCTTGTGTCTCCTTGAGCTTCTTTGCCACGTAGGGGTTCAAAGCATGACCCCCCCCACCCAAGTGCATTCTGCCTATTAAAACTTCAAGCTTCTTAAAGGTTTGTTTGCAACCACACACACACACATTTGGGACATTATTTCTCCTAGCATGGCCACAAAATCCAGTATTTTCTGCTTGTATTCCTCATTGTTTATGTCAAATACCCTTTAAACTCCACCTATGTCATACATTACTCACACACTTGGTCTCCTATTCCCTATGAAAGTTAAGCATTCCTTAAGTCTGCAGACAACCATCCTCGATTTTGACACCAACTATCTAGTAGGCAGCTGTTTCTTTGGCATTGCATTATACTTCAAGATTACATGCAAGAGCAATTTCATACCATCTGCTGGCACTGCCAACATTAGTGATGCACCATTTTTTTTCTCCACTTCCCAAAGTTTTTATGATGACTGATTCTGCACGCATTTCTTCAACACTATAACCAGATGGCATATCAAAGCCAAGTGGTGTATTATTAGCACTACTCAACTGGCTCACCAGATAACTATGCTTTATATGAAATCCAATCAAATATGTTTGGAAAGCAATTGGCTTTTTAGTGAGGACATGGAATGTTGGCAAAATGAAATCCCTTGCCAAAACCCATCAAAACATATCATTCACATGTGCCAACTTGGAAAGGCTGTTGTGGGCTATTTAGTACTCATAGTATTTCTTAAGCTTTTAGTGTAATAATTTCCCACATAACTATGTTCCCAACTCTTCTACAATTTTAAATTCACAAAATTCTATATTTTGTTCCTCTGCTTTAAGAAAGCATCCTCCTTTGGGTCCACCAAGTCATTTCTGCATCAAGTTTATACATAAAAGCTCAGATTTTAGCTATTTCCATTTTCACACAATTGCCTCTATCACAATTTATTTCCTACCAAGATTGAAGTTTTTAGTTTTTATGCACACAGTATCTCAGCAAGGTTAAAACTTGCATTGTAATCTCTCCCTACTCTTTTTTAAACACTTGTTCCTGTATTCCAGATATGACCTAACAAGTACAGTGGAGAGACACCAAGATGGTTAAGCAGCTGAAGCACAATGAAAAATGGTTCAGGGAACTGGGCTTGTTCAACCCTGGAGAAAGGGCAGCTTTGCAAGAGCTAGCAGCAGCCTTCCAATGTCTAAGAGAGGGTTACCAAGAAAACAAAGCTTGGCCCTTGTTATGCACAGCAGGAGAGACAATGTTAAAATGGGACAGGGCAAGGGGGTTTACAACACGTAATCAAAGCCCTAGGTAACCTGGTCTGAAGTTGATGCTGACTCTGCTTTAAGTACTGCATTGGATCTCTTGCAAGAGATTATCATTGCCTTTCACAGTTGCAACTGGTAGGTGAAGAGGCACAAATCACTTAAATTGAGGGGGGAAAAAAAAAAAATCTTAAAATTTACAACAATGGGACTCAGAACTACAGTACACTGCACAACAAGTGAGGAAATCGGTGGGAATCACACAAACTCAGCATCATCTTTCCAACTTCTGCCACACTGGCTGTAGTTGTGTTCCTGTGGTCAGGCACCATGCAGCCTCCCATCTTGTGCAGCCACACCACTGTGCTCACCCAGAACAGAGCTGACCCAGAATTTATAGGGATTCATTACTTAAGTTTAACAACTTGGAAAAAACCTTCATCCTTCTCCCTTGGTAACAGGCTGATACATCATACATGCTTCCTCTCTCCTGAGATATCAGGTTCAGGCTGCTGTCAAAATGAGGTACTGGACTAGACCAATACTGCTCTGGTATAGACCAGGCAGCATGCTGCTTAGTATTCTGAAATAAAAATGGTACAAAAAAATCGTTCTTTTGCACTAGTCTTACTAGAAATATTACTGGAAGAAATTTTACATCACTTCAAATTCAGCTAGTTTACTGAAAGTATACTACCAAACAAGCAAACTAAGAATGACTGCTCAAAAATTGTTTTTCTGGAAAAATTAATGATGTTTCGTATTCTGTATATTTAAGTGCCATGAACTCATTTAAAACTGTTACTTAAATAAAAATCATTACTGTAAGCTCAGCCCACATGCCTGCTCTTAATAGTATCCATGGTTGCAGTGATGCAAATTTGCCTACCTACATCAAAACGAATGTGCCCACATAAGGAGAAAAAAATACTGCATTAATCAGTACTCTTTGCACTAGATTCAGGCAAAGTAAACCAGTTAGACCTTAGAAGACAGGACCAAGTAGTTTAACAACCTGTTCGTCCCATTACAGCTAGATCTTAATTCTGATTTACTTAATTCAGAATTATCGAATACCAAATTATGAAAGATTTCTTAATTTCATTAGAAATTTCACCTTTCTGACCAAATTCTTCTCTCTCTATTCAGAAATAAAGAGTAACAACAAATTGTTTCATATACTCCATCACTCAAGGTGAAGAAAGGGGAACATTATTACTAATCCTATCACACATTTCTTTAATGCCTATTTCAAAATTGCTTTATACACATTCATTTTCCTTTGTTTCAGAAATAGGTTTATGTACAAAACCAAGGAATGTATTTTACACCAGACTACAACTTTTGAATCAGATGCATACATGTTCATGGGGAAGCAAACCATTCTTTACAGCTTTAGTTGAAGCTACAAGGTACTACAGTAGCATTTAGTTAAATGAGACCAAAACTTCACATTAAACAGGCAGACAGGATTAAGTGCTGATAACTCCGGGTGTAAATGCATGATCAGTCTAAGCCCATCTAAAACTATGTTGTGCAGACTGGATGATCTCTTCCTCTCCAGAGCAGTAGTTCTGTGAAAAGTCTTACTTGCTTAGAACTCAGAGTTAGGCTAACCATACTAAAAAACAATACTTTTTTTCCCCCCTCAGAATACATCTGTTGGCTTAACTTTTTAGTTGTCTTTCTGCTCTTAGACAAGTAGATATGGGAAGGTAAGCAAGCACACAAAATAAAACTGAAGTTGAGCAGTTCAATGATGAAAATGACAGCATTGTCCTTCCCTTTTTTAAAAGGAATACAACAAAATTAAGGTACATATTGATATGACCAAAGTCAAGGAATTAATATTTTATCCTAATCTCACTATACAAGAGAATATTCTAAAGGAGAAAAGTCACAAATGAATGTTATTAAATCAAATGTGATTTTAAAGGCTTTCACTTCCCTGAAAAACAATAGAAAAACTCCTTTGATGGTGACACAAGGCAACTTTACCCATTCCAATCAGCCTATGCTTCCTTGTGTCAACCAGACCAATAAGCATCTTGATCTTTTCTTTTATAAAGGCTATCACTAAACCTACATCATATTCTCAAAAATATTCTACTATACTTCTTGGGAAGGATGTTTGTATGAACAAATTTTATGGTTTCAAATAATCCAGAATAATGCTACAAGTTAAAATAGCTTGTTAAAAATAAAAATTACACCTGCAAATATTTGAACATCCAGGGAAAAGGGAGCAATACAGAATAACAGTTTACCACTTGCAAGAAAATAAAAAGCTTCCAAAACACCAAACTCACCAAGTCAATATTTCACAAGCACACTACTAATACATTCTGTTTATGCATCAGATTTTATCTTTAGCAGTTACAAGTGAACTGCATTAAAAACAATCATATGTGAAACTTTATCCTAGCACAGAAGTAACAACACTAAGCTAATCTGGGTGTCTTCATCTCAAAGTAGCAAAATGTCACAATAACAATGCATCTTGAAATATATCCATCCCTAACAGGACTTCCCAGATACTTCATCTTCTCTTTAATTATTATTTTAAACATAACCTTTATCAAGACATGTAAAACATCATTTGGAATTCCTCATTCTGGAATAAAAAGCAAACTATTATTCTAGCACATTTACAATAGTGAATTTTTGTAGAAGAGAGTCTTACTGCAGAATGACAAAAAAAATTCATCATTCTACCACACTTGAGTTTTTCAATATGGGCATAATTGGCTCTTAGAAGAGTTAACATCTATGATTGTTCTTAGCAACAGCTACAGAATTTATTTTGGCAATCTGTACAGCTAAAAGTTAAAAATCAACACTACAAAACCATCAAGACATTTTCATTACAGGTTGAAAAAAAATCTGGAAAAAAGATTCAACAAGAACTTCCAAAATTGTAGGCATTAATCAAAAGCTTTAGCAATCTTACCTTTGTTGTTACAATGCATAAGCAATCCATCGTTTCAGCATAGCAGGTATCTTTCCAAACATTTAAAAGGTTTATTTTCAATCACAGCTAAACACCATCTCAACAGAACAAGAAATAGCACACATTTAATAGTCAAAACAGTAGAATGCGTGCCAGGTTTCCCTTTGCATTCATTCAGAGGTAGAAACACCGTGGAGAAAAAAAAAAAAGAGTCTAAAATACAAATGCTTTAAGTTTCATGAAAGATTCTTAACCTATTTTGACTACCTATGTCTGAAAAACTTAAATTTATCCTGGAAAATATCCTACAAAAGATGTCAAATCCTATTCCATACCAGTTAAGTACCTCCTCGTATTCTATTTCATATACTCCTCTTTCAGGATTACCTAACACATGAGCATCACAGGGAATCATTTGATGAAATGCAATACAAAATTATTTTACAGCAAAAAATCTCAATTCAGCTTTTCTTAGCTGGTTACAATTTCTAAAATGAAGCGTTTGTTCAAAAATAGTTTTGGTTGCAAGCAAGTATTTCTCCTCTAACGTCATTTCAGCATTTGCAGACTGCAAAATAACTGATTTCTTAGGCAGTAATGAATGGAATATTCCATGTAGAACAGGGAGAGAAGAAAATGGCAAGGAAAGAGTAATGCATATTGCAAGAGAAACGCTATTTTGAGCCTCGAATTAACCTAGAATTTCATTTCCTTTTGTAAGGCTGTAATGCAGTGACAAGGCAAAGTTTGTATGCACAGACATTGTCTTGTCTAACTAGCACAGCTGGGAAAGGTCAAACACTTGGGCACAAAAAAACCCTCTATGTCCCATGAAACACTAAATTGAGAGTTTTATACATTGCTACGAACCTTATTACATTAATTTCCCACAAGAGGCATTGAAAGCAACTAGTTAACTCAGTTTCTGCTATCTTGTCCCACTAGGTCTCCCACTAACACCTTACCTAAAAACACAATGAAGTATACTGATAAAATTCAGTAAATAATTTCAAGCTATTAAATCTCATCTGCATCATTCTGCTTTTAGTTGAAGATGTACGGTTAGACAAACTGATTATATTTCACATCAGCAAAAGACTCTAGAATATCCGAAGTATGTATCTAGAGCATTCTCACTATCCCTTTTAAGTTTTCTGCAACTTTACTCTATTTGATTCCCTGGCTCTGCTATATATACTAGGAGGGTGGCAGATTGGCGGGCAATGAGGGCAGGGGAGAGGGCAGAAAATAAGAAGTTAAGAATAAAGGAAGTACTCTTCCTAAAATTACACATTTTAATTTGCAGGCAGGTGGTACCTTTACAGAACAAATAGGAAAACGTTAAAAATCCACCAATTTAAAAAAAAAAAATAAAAAAACACCTCACCACACTAAACAAAACACACCCAACCCACACCCCAAAAATCCCAAACTGTTAAATAAAAGCCTGATTGCATGCTAGTAAAAACACACAGACCCCCAGCTTGAATGGAATTTCAAATTAAATCTTACATTCAGCCACCAAGGCCAGGATTTTTACCCTGTGTGTCCACCAAATCAAGGCAGAGATACTTTTCAGTTTTACATTGTCTATAAAGTCTGTGAAGAATTTTTACTGTGAACACCTAGGTGAAGTTTTCACTGCTGCAAAGCATCAATGGGAAAAATACACATCTTCCAGATTGACAACTCTCAACTCAGAAGTCTAAAACTTCTGATTTCAGAAAGCAGAACAGCACCAGTTAAGCTGAAGGAACTTCCCTCTTCATCAAAAAAAAAAAAAAAAAAGACTGTCATAGCTGAGTGCACACAAGGTACCCCACAAAAATTATCCTTTAATTTCCCAAGTCTTCTGTCACGAAGACTGTAAAATTCAGAGAAATTAACGAAGTGTTAAGCATCCAAAAAAATAAGGGAAAATGGAGAAAATGCATTTTTGGGTGACTTAGCACATGTGCAGTGTCTGACCCAGAACTACCTTGGACTAGTCCAAGGCTTTCAGTCAGTCCACATTTACACACTGCACAAACTTCACTTTAGGAGCCTCACTCAATAACACACACAAACTGGGCTTGTCCCTCACACTGTGTCTGTGAAGGGAAAGGTCAATGATACTTCCTCATCACTCAAATTCTTCTCAGCCACCTTGGTTCAAGACTAAGCTTCTGCAGACTAATCCTGGCTACAACCAGTTTACATTCAATCACTTTTTCCCCAATTTTGTCTTCTCTTGCCATCTTTGAGACTCTTTCAGAACTAAGGATCATCATCACATCATTTTTTCCCCTCCCACTCCCTATGGTCCTTTTAACAAGACCTGAGGCCCACTAGTCTTGTCATCAAAAGCACATAACATCTGTCAGGTTGCCAAGGCAAACCATGAGATGTGGAAAAGAGACCTATCCAGAGAGGTGGGGAAAAGGCATTTCTTTGCTGATGATTTGTGGATCAGACTGCTCATCGTGAACAGGCACACTGAACACTTCAGAGGGCACAGAAAGTCATCTCTAACAAGTATGCTTGAGAAGTAGTAACACATCCACTGCACGGATCAGAATAGCACGTACAACCAAGCTACATTAAAGCCCTTTAAAGCCCCCAATCACCGCACCACTATAACGCATTAAAAGCCCTTCTGGTAACCGCACAGTTCACACAAGACCCATCTTCAGCTAAGCACAAACAAGAGAATGTCCACACAGAAAAAGACACCACACATATACCATACTTGGTAAAGCAAAAAAATTTGTAACAAACACCAATACACATTTTTCATAAATATACTACACAGGTGAATAAGCACTCAAAAAAAGAGCACTGTACATAAAGTATTTTCTAGGCCAAAACCAGTTTCTGCAGACTCTTCATAAAATAAAAAAATAAATATTAAGAAAAGATTGACCAAGATTCAAACATTCATGGTTTAGCATTGTCACAAGAAACAGTAACATAGCTTCTTGAAGACAAATTTTTAGAGTCCTTGAATGAGCAAGCATGTGTTAATTTTGGAGCTAAGAAAGTTTTTTTCAAATTGAGAACTAGGTAAAGACATCAGACTAAAACTACTGGAATTAAAAAATTCAATAAAATAACTTAAAACCTTATTTATTTTAAATTGTATTGTGAGGAGCAACAGAAAGCTATTAAAGGACACACGAAAATCATGAATCAAAATCATGAAATGCATGAAAAAAACATTTTTCATGCACTGAAGAGTGAGACATTTCCACATAGTACTGCTAGACATTAAAATCACTCTTATTCTAGTGAATTGGTGAGAAGCACTGCAATCTCTTCATGTCATTCATACTTATTGAAAATAAACCTCTCTGCCCTGTCAGTTCCAAGTAATGTCCTGTCAGTAAACATCAGCAACAGCTATATTCTATACAGTTTGGCCAGAATTAAAAAAAGGTGTATTTCCATTCACCATTATTTGTGGCATTATTATCAAAACACAAAGGATGATTCTCATGTGAGAAACATAAAGGAAAGAGATAGGTTTTTCTTGCCTTGAATTATATACCAATTCTTTCAGGCTATGTTTGGCAAGTCCCTTTTTGTGCCTTCACAGGCTTATTATTTTTCCAAGGCAAGAGATTCTATCTACAAAGTCACCAAATAACTGAAGGAACATTCATGCACAGGTAACACATGCATAGAAATAAATCATGCAAATGAAAACAATGCTTTGGAAAATACTGATTTTGCAGATAAATTATTTCTTCATCTATTGGAAAATTTAGAAGTGCATATGGTTATTTAAATGATAATTCTCTCTCAGATTCTGTGAGAAAACCTGCATAACACACAGCTGTCACAGGTGTAACCAGAGAAGCAGGCTCAGCTCAGCTTTTTAAGGGTATGTCAATCGCCCAACCTCAGCATATTTGAGAAGACATTTCAAAGACTCAGTAAAGATCAAGCACTATCATCACTACAAGCATTTTCTCAGTTACTTTAGTAAAGAAAGCATTAAAATTGTAAGATGCTGTAACCTAATTTATCTAGCTAACATTGAACCCAGCTGCAAGATGTAGTTATTACAAGTTTTAAAACCCCAACATAATTAGATACCAAATTCACATCATTTTTTGTAGATTATCTATTTACTTCTGAATTGAAAAAGTAAGTTTTTTAGAAATCGCAGATTTTTTTATTGCTTGTGTTTTGCTTGTTCGGTTTTGCATTCAGTTTGACCAGAAGCCTTCCCTGGAAGACTTTTTTAGCTTTGGTTCAAAAGTCACATTCTTTTATTTGTACAAACAGTCTGGATTTCAAGAATTGAAGGCAAAAATACATAGCAAGCCAAATACCATTAGTCAACACAGAGAAAGCAATGAGGCTCCTGAGTGACCCAAGAACTATACCCTATTGAGGTGCTCAAATAAAATAAACACACCAATTCTCCAGAAAAGGAGTTGATACAAATAAGGGGCAATACACACATACAGGTACAAGCATAAAGGACCAGTATCATACCAGCGAGTACAACAATCAGACATAGCATATTTTCAAGTTAACCAGTACTGAATCTTTGTAAATATTAAGGCAAAGAAGGTATCTGAAGACAGTGCAATAGGTGTGGGATTTTCCCAGAACAGCTGTTATTAAAACAGGTACAAGTGACTACATCTGTAAAGGCCAGGTGAGGATACTGCAGTTAAAATTCATAAATAGAAAACCAGAACTTGAGTATCCTGCCACTTTAATAATGTATTCTCTGTATGCAGGTTATCTCTTTCCGAGTTTTCCTCTAAGATGCCAATTAGCTGCTTGATGCACCATTCCATTTTGAATATAAAAACTGCTACCAATTAAAGACAGATTTTTTTCATTCCACTGGAAACAATACATCCAAAGTTCTTTACACTATGCCAGCTCATCTTACCAAGAAGTTACACAAAGCTATCAGTCTTTAAGGTTAAAAAGACATTACCACTTGCTTTGTAAACAAAACCAATTCCCATATTGTAGGTAAAAAACAGGTTAGCTTAACTCTACCCCTTTTCAAAACATTCCTGTTGACTATTGTCTTTTTACAGATATTGAGCAAACCATACATGAGCCTGCAGTATGCCTTAACAACAAAGGAGGCTAACAGGAGTGGCAGTAGCAAAATCAGTAAGTAATATCAAGCAACTATTATTCCCCTTTGCTTGGCACTTTTAATAAGGCACCTGGAATACTGCATTCAGTTTTGGGCTCCCCAGTATAACAAGGATATCAATAACCTGGAGCAAGTTATGCAGAGGCCCATTAAGATGGTGAGGGGGTTGGAAGACTCGTCCTTTCAAGAGAGAATGATGGCACAGGGCTTGGGTTAGCTTTTAGAAAAAAGTTCAGTGGAACTTTAAAAGCAGCCTTCCAGTACCTACACTGAGGTTACCCAGAAGACAGAGCCAAGTGCATCATGGAAACACATGAAGAACCAAACAAATTGAAACAGTTTTCGATCAGAAATAAGGAGGGGCTTTTTCACCATGAGGGCAGTCAAGCACTAGAACAGATCATCCAGAAAAGTTTTGCAGTTCCCCTCATTGGAAGTTTTCAAGACCTAGCTGGTTGAAACCCTTTGCAATCTGATCCACCTAACAGGTGAGCCTGAATTATTTTATGATTCCAAGATGTTTAGAGTTTCATTTCCACCCCACCTTGGCGTCAAATTTAGCTGACATTGTTTTGCCAGTTATCATGCCTAGCATAAAGGACACAGCCAGCATAAAGATGAACCAATAACCAAATTGTATTTGATACAAACGGGTGAGCACTGGGGGTACAAACAAATCAATCAGGTTATACATAATCTACATCAATCCCACTGATCCCAACAACACTGCATGACCAACAATGGGTGGAATAAATGGTGAAATGCAGTCTCCCATAGAGGGGATGGGAGACAACCAGGTCAACAAGCCAAATACATAAAACCAAGGAAGCCATACATAACGAACATAACAAAAAACATAACGAATCCCTACAGAGCCCATGTTACAAGAGCCAGACCTGACTGGAGCCCAGTCCCAGGGAGGTGGGAGGTCCTTCCCCAACAGGGAACTCTGCAAAGTGCATCCACCTCACAGACAGACACTGCCCCTGCCTGCAAGTGGTCCCAGCTTTTATCCCTCAGTGGGACACCTGACCTCCAGTTACTGAATGCAGACACCTGGGGCTCCTTTACCCAATGGCTCTGTCTGCCAGGCCAGCCCACCCTGGAGGGAAGCCTAAAGGTAAACTCACACCCCCTTTGGGAAGGGCTGTGGGAATCACCCAGATGTCAACCTTAATTTTGGGCTTGGGGTTGAAACCCCAGCATTTCAGACATGTCTATAATTTCAGCTATTTTCCTTACTTCCTCTTTTGCTTTCTTTTTATTAAAAGAAGTTGGCAAAGGCCTTAAAGACAGCATGCCATACTGTCTCTCTACAAGCCAGACTCTCAACATGTGGGCACGTGCAGATACGTCAGGAAACCACAGATCAGACCAAAGGTCTTCTGCCACCATTACTGACTAAATACAGCAATCCGTTAGCCCAACAGTAAGACACTCCAGATCAAGTTCCACCCCCTAAGACAAAACATTTATTTTGAGACAGTATTCAGTAGGGATTTTTTTCAACATTTAAAATGAAATTATTGTGGTTATTTTTAATTAAAGCTAAACAGCAAACACTTTTTAACTTAGCTTTTCAGATTTAAAACAATCACAGTACTGAAACATACCCTACAGATTTTAAAAAAAGTCACAAGTCAACTATTTCCTTAGCAATGCACTACTCAGGTAGGTCAAATGAGACTTCTACCAGTGATTCGAGTTTCACGACATTTCTAAAACACAAACTGTCCCACCTACAGATGGCACTACATGTCACAGCCAACAGCTTAAAAGACTGCTCCCTCCTGTACACGTACTTCTCACACGATTACTAGTATTAAGAGATCTTTAGATTTGTTAGCCATTTTGCCAACACATACATAGAACTCAGTATTTAATGCACGTAAGAAAAAGATATGCACCTTTCATCCTTTCCAAATTTAATTTTTGCTAGTTTCTAGTACTGAAAAGATTAACATTCCTTTCCTGCTTATCACTGTCTTACATTTCTCCTTTACTCCCTTCATCTTTTTGTACTGGGGAGTAAAACAAATAAAACTGTCAAGCAAGGTTCCAGGAAACAAAGCATGGAAAAGATGACAGATTGCTGGGAACAGGAAAACTGCAATCTGTAGCTCTAACTTTCTCTAACACAATAATAACCTAAAAGGATTACAAACTCCAGTCTTTCGAACCAGAAGCAGGAAGGCAAAAGCAGAACTAGGCTATGTCCCATCAAAAGTCCTCAGACAACCTAAGCTTGTATACCACTATTCTATGTATATACACAAGCACACATTGCTAAAAAGTCATTCCCAAAGTCAGCTGGGTAGAAAGTTCTTGTAATACAATCCTTAATCATTTAGGGGAGCAATATATTCCCACTCTCAAGAAACACTCACATATACCATCAAAGTGTCAGGTGGAAGAACATTCATTTGGCCCAAAATAACTACAACAAAAATATAACATTAAGGTAAAAGAAACAGGGTTGCAAGGTATTATTTCGAAGGCTAACAATTTGTAAGCAAGAAAAAAAAGTGTCCCGTTCTTACTACCTACAGTCCTACCAGCCTGTCAAGCAACAGAATAGAGCTAAAATAATCTCCAAGTGCATCTGGTATGCTGATCAGGTTGTATCTGGTTAATGAACTAATACCAAATTGGGCAGCAACCTTGCAAATCTAAAAAGTGACAGTTTCTGTTAAAAAAAAAAAAAGCTTGCTATGAAGAAAATCAGATATACTAAATTCAACTTTCTTCCAATCTCTAGTAAATTCCAGCAAGCAAAACAAGGAATTAAGCACATGCTGTACTGGAATTGTTATGCCCTTGGATTGATTAAAACCAAATATTAAAAATAAACCTAAGTACCTAAAAAAGCAGGATATTATTGAAACAAAAATGCATTAAGTTCCATGGGATAAAAACATTACTTTTCATGTACTACACATACTAAGTATGTGGAATATAAACTGTCAATACTGAAGATATTGATTCTTATCAATATCTTATTCAATAAGAGTTTTTCCTCATAATTTTTATGAAATTTTGAAATACTGAGGGGAAGTTATTGCTTTTCAAGTGTATGAATCAAAGAACAGTCACTGAAGAAAGAAATAAAGCCGACAAAATGTACAAGATTATATGTTTACTGTAACAATTTTCTTATCTAATTGAAAGCTAAGCCAAGACATTCAGATATACTAGAAAAAGCAAATAAAACCAACAGTGAACTACCACTCTTCAAAACTGTCCATCTTTACAACTATAATGTGGAAGCAGTATTCTACAAGGTAACATTTACTGTAGGCAACAGACTGAGAAAAGTTTGGTTTCAGTTTCACATAAACTAGGATCAACATCAATATATGCAATTATGCTTTTAAATAGTGGCAGTAAATGTAAAATCTGACCCTCATATACCAAAGGTCAAACAACTGACTTTCACATGATACTTGAGACAAAAAAAAATCTGAATGAAGACAGGTGGCTTTGTCACAAATGTTCAAATCTAGGCCACTTAGAAAAATGACCAAGTATTTCACACTATATCAGGTTCTGTTGGGTAACACTGTATACCATGATCACCAGACTGTACTGGAGAAGCAGATGTATTATCCAGCAAACAGCTCAGCTGAGAACATACACTTAAATCTGTGGTGAGAATTCCCAAATTAGGCCATTCTTCCTTATAACACATTAGTAACCTTGCCATGATAATGTAAGTAACCTTGTCTCTTGTCATTGGTGCAGTGTCATGGGCACTGGCAGTCTACTAGCACAAAGCAATAAAAACTAAGGATGCAACTTCATAACTAAATTGCACCTTCACATGCATCTATAAAATTTAGAAAGAAACAAGGACAACACTACCCTTTAGCTGGTAAGTTAGTCTTTCTTATTGAGGATATCACGGTCACAAATTAAGCAAACTTTTACAGGATAAGCGTTCCAGCTTCTGTAAAGTGTTGAGGGAGAGTAATCACAAAGCCTGAATTAAACAACACGCAGTATTCTGTACTTCAGATTTCAGCAAGTTTCCCCTATAGTGGAAGCACAACACCTGTGCCATGGTTGGAAAAACAACAAAATGGCTCGGTAGGGAACTAAACCCTCAAGTCCATTTCACTTTCCAAGGTGTATTAAAAAGGAAAAAAACCCCAACATTTCAGCCATTTCAGACAGTTACACTGCCTTTAAAGACCTTCAATAAAGGAGGTTGCCTACATACAGCTATTCTGGTGTTTCGAAAAAAACATCTAAAATATTTTTGCTAAACCTATTACTATAGTGTAAATCTAATACATCTTGTATAGGCAAAAAAATATTATCTTCATTTTTTTACATTAGCCTACAAAGGAAAACTGTTTCCCAATCAAGTATTCAATTCTTTTAAGCAGCACCAAATCTTTCCATCAGTCTTCATTTCTTTTTAAGCTTTTTAAACTTACCTGTCAATCTCTAAGCACTTAAATTCCTCTATATCTTTTTGCACCACAGTACCTTAAATTTTATATCTCCAGAAAACCCTTACGCCGATAAAGTAGAACAGAACAGTTTTACACCACACTTACGTCAATAAGGTGTTTCTTTTCATGTATTAACATGTCATGGCTGACTCACCTTGAGATTCAAAAATGACCCAGATCTTTCCAGAGAAACCACTTCTTAACTATTCAACCTCTTTATGCTACTTTATTCAACTTCTTTATGCTACTTAAACACAACCAAAGTGCAGGACACTGTACTTAGTCCTGCTGAACTAGAGCCTGCCCATTAATTACTTCAACTGACCATGGCTTCTGAAGCAACACACCATTGTCCTCCCATGGTTTAATTTATAATTTCATCAGGATATTTTTACTAATATTTCAAACTAGGATGCATTTTTTAGAAACTTTAACTGATAAATTATCTCAAAAGACAGCCTGTTAAACCGTGCCAGAAGTTTTACTGAACTCTGAATTTTTCACATCTACTGTTTCTTCCTACCACAACTATTACTACATTAGAAAGGAATTGTTTGACAAAACTGTTATAACAATTATGATGGTTATTATTTGGCTCGTTTATCACCTTCAAGAAGCTATAAAAAGACGACAGAATCATTCCCTGTACTTGTGTGCACATGCAAACATGAAATTCATTAGAACCAGCTTATTTCAAAACCCCTCATTAGACAAAATAAACTTTGCTTATCCTTGCCTACCTTATTGGCTACAGTTCATTTTGCCCCCACTTCTAAGGGACTTTTTTCCCATCATACCTTCAGAAAGAGACGTTCTACACTTGAAGCCTAAGATTTAGATTATGGCATACAAGTAAATAGCACAATGGTGTTTTCCATACTACTTCTCATACACCCTAGCATTACTCCTTTTTGTCCAAAGATGATAATTCTTAAGTGAAAAATTTCATTAAGGTGTCTATGATGACAGTGGCCTTCTCTAAGCAATTTCAGGTAACCAAGATTCCAAAGAGACATATAATTTAAGTTTTCCAGTATATAAGATTTAAAAAAAAACAAGTCAAAGGAAAATCATCCATTCCTACACTGTAAATTCGACTAGATTTTTAATCCCTCAGTGTTCAAATACTTACAAACCTAAAAATACAGTATACCTAGGCTGTCCAGGTTTTTCATGTAAATATATTTTAATGACTGATCTCAGCAATATTAACCCTTGTCCCTGGCTAGACTCATCTTTTATCTACTAGCCATTTTCGACTTTGATAGAACACAAAACAGCTCTTGCATTTTCTCTATAGATTCCTTTAAGGTATTTATGATGTATTTCATACTAGCTTCAATATGACAAATTTTTAAAAAGCACTTTTCTTAAACTACACAAACTCCCCAGCACATCACACACTTGCTTATGTTCTGCAGCTAAGAGGACTTCTTACACAGACCTAGCAGCTTCTAATAGTGTTCACTCAGTAAAGCATCCTTACCACTTTACCTTGCTGGGTAGTACAAGCTTACAAGCTTCCCTACAGGCTGCAGCACTGGTTCTTTGGCTGTTCTCCCCCCAGTGCTATCCTGAGCTCTATTACCATTTCATTAAAACCGGTCATCACAGCACACCGCCTTAAAGCTCACACACCTTTGCCAATGCTGTCTGTTCTGAAAGCACACTTGAAACAAAGTTCACCTCTTTGGAGACAAACAATAGGTCTGATGCAAGAGAAATCAACAACACTAACTTGAACAGGGAAATCCTGATTCAGGAAAATACACATCAATGTGCATTTCCCAGCTCAGTTTTCAAACTACTCACTAGGGACAACCGCATTCATCTAGTTTTCAGAAAAAAGTCCTTCCAGAACACAGCTGGAAGTTGCAGAGAATTTCTTATGAACAGATGGAAAATTTTAATATCAGAAAGATATAGCTGCAGATTTCCAAAATTATTAATGGATTAATGACTGAAGAGTCATCAGTATGGATGAGTACAAGCATACCAAGCCTGTTTGCAAAGTTCCAAATTCAAAGCATAAATCCAATTTAATGGTCACTTAGTGGTACACTTGACAAACAAGTTTATAAATTTTTGACTAAGCAAAAGGCACACATCTGTTACTAAACATTTCAATATTTAAATCGCCTATGACTATTGATCTTAATAATGTAAGTTTTCTATGCAAATAAATATTTTATAAAATCAAGTATAGAGAACAATGTTGACCTAATAGTCTCAACCAGAAAAATAAAACAGCAGTTTCTATATCCTACCTCTACACTTGGGCTAAGGCTGCTCGGCAGTGTTTCTGATGTCACTGTTGTGCTTGGAAGGCTGGAGAAGTCCCAGGTATTCACAGGCTGTATTGGTTCAGATGGCTGAGAGTGATCAATGCATTTTGGATTGTCCAATAAGGTCACTTCATAAAATTCTTGAATATCTAAAAATGTGAAAAAAAAGTTAGGAAGTTAGGCTTTCTAGATACTAAAACATTCTGATCTTAACACCATCTTCCTGCTGCAAAACAAATTAGATACCTACTACTTTATCTATCTATTATAGATGAAGCTGTATCACCAAGATCACATGAACCTCCCCACAGGATAAACTCACTCTCTATGTCCCATATCTCGGAGCCTAAGTGTCCCCACTCACTTTTGGCTTCTGCCACCAACCCTGGTAACATGATCTGCAGCAGGAATGGCAGAAGCATATGGAATAACCACAGTGGAATAGTAGAAGGGATGGGTGTCTATGCTTCAAGTTATGGTATGCATTATTTCATCTAATGTAGCCTTTGGTTATCTGAAATCTAGTGTTCAAGGGCAACATCAAAAGGTCCTTTTTGTGGTATGTTTTAATGAGATGACCACAGAAAAATAAGTATACTGATGAAATCATCAATAAAAGTTGCAAGAAGTAACGAAAAAGGTGATTGATCAGGATCTGCTTTTTTAGTCTAAGTAACAGAAATAGGATGAAACTTTTAACAGTATGAATTGCAAGTCATGAATGACTAAACAGCTTTTTCTATAACTCAGCTGGAAACTTCTAGGGAACAAGACTCTAGCTGCATTAGTATTTTTATTGACATCCTATCCACTACATGAAGCACCAATAAAACCAACACAATCTAGAGAAGTATCAAAAGTGTTTCTATGAAGTATATGTATATGAAACTTGCTAACACAACTGTAATCACATCTGTAAATACATTTTAAAAAATCTGAAAAGGTATGAGCTAAGGGAATGGCAGACAAATGAAGTTGTCTAAAGCTTTTAGTATCATCTTCAAAGTAAAAATCTGCTCAGAGTTGTAAACTCATGTTTTTAGTTACAGCAACTTCACAGAAAACAAACATACAGACACAGTCAGCTCAAGTAAAAAGGATCCAGCCATGAATAAGGAGGACTTTAATCAGCAGAATCTTGTAGCTTTTCTGTTGCTGACTCTGGGCAGCCCCTGAGACACAATAACTTAATTTCTTCATAAAGCTGTACCACAAATTAAAAAAAGAGACCATGGAAATAGGAGAAGTCTAACTGTTGCTGGTCTTCCAGTCTTAAACTTTTTTTCTTTTACATGGAAATTGCACTCCAGCTCTCTACCAGTTTAGAAGACAACAGTTCTCAAACTCCATTTGTATCTTTTCTCTGAGCAAGAGTCAAATTCCTATCAACTGTTTACATTAATTTTTAAAGTTATACTTGCTCTTAGCGCTGCTGATTGGAAGAAATAGCAGTGAGGGTTCCAGGAGATGTTAAGTGACCTAGATATACAGGAGCAAACCAGCCTAAGAGATACAAACTGGTTTTAAATCTATCTTTCACATTAGCTGCTTCAGTTGCAAATTTGTCTTGTAGCTGCATTAACGTTAATACATCAATCAAGCACACCAATTAAAGATTTTTTTTTTCCCCTGATAGAGAGTACTTGATATATTAAATAGGCAGTGGTTTCAGTTGATTCTATAGCTGCAATCCACAGCAACCAAGCCAGAAAGATCATTACATTATTTATGGGAAGGGGTTATTTGCGCAACTGTTTAGCAACAGAAATCTAGGGCACCAATTCTCAATTCTGCTACCATTCTTTTAAGCCCCTGCCAGCGGAGGTAGCCATTTATTCATACTGCAGAATGACTTGTTTCAAAAAGCACTTTATTTCCCATACGTCTTCTCCACTTAGTCTATGGATGACACTGTAACAGGCTTACTATTGAATGATGTCAGAAATATATACACCACTTAATATGGGAGTTAGTTTATGTTTATCATGAACTTGCTCCAAATATGCAAAAAAGTTTAAATGAACATGGTGTCTAAATGCTATTATCTACCTGGGGGG
>NW_020799110.1:14662516-14673728 GCF_003259725.1 Athene cunicularia | reverse complement strand
TTTTTTCCCCCCCCCCCCCATGTTTTCCACTCATCTTAGTGCTGTTCTTTGAACAGGCTCATTCACAGTAATGTGATACATTGGAGACTAAAACTGTTCACTCTTAGAGGAAACAAGAAAGCATTATCCACCAAATATAAATTGAATCCCAAATTGACTTCACAAGGGAGTTCCATGTTCACTAAAAAACACAACACAGTAATTAAAAGAACAGCAAAAGCAAACAAATTCTTACAGCATCTCCTAAATTAAGTATATTTGATGGCACTTCAAGAGCCTACATAAATTTTGTCCAGAGGATCTGCCTCCAAGGACAAGGATTCCAACCAGCAACATGACACCATTCCTTCAGATAGATTTGTTCCCTGCTCCTTAGAAATCAGACATCAGGCCTCTGCTTACCATTTCTCCTGGTATGTGGAGTGTCTGATACTTTCTGTCATATATTTGGGGAGTATACTTCTAATCAGGATAACTTAAGATCAGTGTATGTTCTAAAAATCCCATTGTCAAGCCAAGCTCTCCCCATATGCCTTTCCTGCAGAAAAGGGTATGCAATTTTAGTATAGTCAGATAGTAAAATAAAGCTGAGCAGAATTATTCTATGCATAAACCTTTTGGTAACTCTGACTTCACAAATCAAAGATGGGATACCTATAATTGCATTTTCTTTAGTGTAATCCCATAAACAAGGTGTTAGCATTACTTGCAACAGGCCACGGGCTTCATATTAAGCTAATAACCAGGCATCTAGACTTGTCTTGGCCTGCCTGTAGCTTTGTTCAGCCTGTCCAACTCTAACAGCAATTTTCTAAAGACTTATCTAATTTGTATAGCTTTTACTTAGCTTCAGATAATTATGTGATGTAACTTCTATTTTTATACATATTTCTATATGAAATATACACATCTTATGCATAAATATTTCAATATATAAATTTTCATATAAATGTTATATATATTCCATATATATTATATAAAAATATATGTAAAACCCATAGGTGTTACATCACACAATTGTCTGAAGCCAAGTAAAAGCTGTCTTTAAATACAGGCACACACAGAGACTGTGTATACAAGTAAGACTGTGTGTATTTCTGTAGCTAACAGGTATTAATAACAAGTAGTTATTCTGTAGGGAATTAATTGCCCATGGCCCCAGAATAAAAAGCCCCACAGAGAAGCACAAGTACAGAATGAGAGCAGAGGCCTTGAAAATAAAGGCATAAGACAGAATCAAGACCTCAAGGCTATAAACCACTCACCAACTGCTATTTACTGGTCAAAGGAAACCAACCTTGAGAACTGAGCAAAAACAGTTTGGGGGATAACAGAACAAAGAACAAGCATCCAGCATCTGTAAAACACACCATATATACAAAAAATTCAGATGAAACATGGAACTGCCAAGTAATGAAGAACAAACAAAACACAGAATATGTTAGCAAACAAAAATAACTTCAAGAAAACATAACAGTGAGGAAGAAACCATCAACAATGTACATCTATGAGAAGGATTCCCTATTCTTCCCTGCCCATATTTTAATGTTTTAGCTTTCCAACAAGTGTTAAGCAACTCACTAATTTTTCACATGATGACGTTCTTTATGTTTCTGATATTGGACCTTTAATGTTATGGTATAGCAGGACTCACTAAAATTTCACTGACATTTACTACTTATCAACCTGAAAGGAGGTTGTAACAAGGTGGATGTTGGTCTCTTCTCCCAAGCGACAAGAGACAGCACAACAGGAAATGGCCTCAATTTGCACAAGGGGAGGTTTAGATGAGATATTAGGAAAAATTTCTTCACCAAGAGTTGTCAAGCATTAGAACAGACAGCCCAGGGAAACAGTTGAGTCACCATCCCTGGAGTTATTTAAAATATGTGTAGATGTGGTGCTTAGGGACATGGTTTAGTGGTGGGCTTGGCGGTGCTAGGTTAATGGTTGGATTCAAAGGTCCTTTCCAACCTAAATGATTATATGATTATTTTTTAAGAAATCAAAAGCAGTCCTTTGACAATCACTACTGGGTTTAGGTTTGGCATTTTTAAGCTTTAAGCATCTTGACCATTTGTGGGTTATAGTTGGTTTTTTTAAATAAATGCCAGCAAATTCCACACAAACTTCATGTTTCATCAACACACATTTACTACAATAGACTGTGCTGGACACTGCATGTAAAACTGAACTATTGCCCTTACACCATACTACATAAAGTTGGAAACTGCTACCACAATATACACACAGTTAACAACCACATTTGTATATGCTGTATTAATTGTATTCTCATTTGAAGGCTTTCATTTTTAATGCATTTAACAGTTTTGTGTATGAGCAAGAGTTAGCTTAGGAAATTCATCCTGATTTTGTTTGCTCATTTTTTATAAACTCTAATTCCATATTGTATTCTAAAGTGCAAAGCAGGAGGGTCATCTCCCCCAACCTGCTGGCAATACTCTGTCTAACTATCACCTTTGCCACAAGGACACACTGCTTGTTCATGTTCAACTTGGTGTCCACCAGGACCTCCAGGTCCTTCTCTGCAGAACTGCTTTCCGGCTGGGTGGCACACAGCATATATTGGTACATGGGATTGTTCCTCCCCAGGTGCTGGACTTTGCTCTTCTCTTTGCTGAACTCCATGAGGTTCCCATCAACCCATTTCTCCAGCCTGACGAGATTCCTCTGCACAGCAGCATGACCAGGACTTACATGCTCCAGCTATACAGTTAATTCTGCACTGACATCGATGAGGTATTCCTTTCTGACAGACATTCAGCAGCAGAACAAATCGATTTCAGCCAATGTTAAAGTCAGCAAGCCAGGAAACCTCTGGATACATCTGCATCAATATTCAGACTTTACCACACAAAGCGTTTCAATACCAGCTTCATTCAGGAGAACCTTTTCAGTGTGACCACGCTCCCTCAGACTTGCAAGCAACTAAGTTTATTAATTCTTTCAGAAACTGACTTAGTTCAATTTAGTATTTCACTGGAAGATCCCACCATGTGAGCAATTCCTGTCATCTCTCAATGGTCTGTCTCTTCTCAGACATTCACTCATTCAAATACCCCTTTTTTTTTTTAATATTAGTAACTTCATAAACAAACAGGTCTTAAGAATCTGACTACCTGTACATTGTCCAGGAAGATGTGTCATCCTATTACAAATTCAGTACTTCTCTAATTCAAGGAGGCAGTTGGAAGGGGTGGTAAAGACATCTTTCTTTCTTAGGGCTTCCTGCCAAAGCACTTGAAGCACTGAAAACTTAAGGCTTAAAACTACTAGAAAGGAAAACAAAGGTCAACATGTTATTCCAGTTCAGGGCAGTTTGAGATGTATGGCATCTGCCAAATTCTTAGCAGCTCTACACAATGGATGTACAGACAAAATGTGAGTAGAGTCATGATCACTGTTAGAACAGACAAAAGAATCTGCTACAGACTTTCACTCTTCAATTGTAAAGCAACTCCTACTAATTCTAAGGACATCTCAATCCTTCATGCTTACTTCACCAGCTATATCAAACTAAAAATATCTATTTAACACAAGTAAACAAAGACTTGAAAAGTGTATGATTAGTGATCAACAAGAGAATACAAACACGAAGAAAAGCTTCATAGCCATACCAAGTCAATTAACAAAGTCAGCTGAGTATTCTCTTTGTGTATTCACTGGTTGCATTGTGTCATAGTCTGTGTGTTCAGGCAAAAATAAATGTTTGCATTCATACTATGGAAGTGAAAACTGGCCTCATCACAGCCCATGTAAAGCCCCTTTCAGGGTTAATTGGTTTTGTTTGGGTTTGGGTTTTCTGCTTTAAAAATCTAAACCTATTACTGCTGCACACAATCAAGACAAAAATGAAAGTTCAAAGTTGCAGTGCAACTTTCTCACCACTCATGTTCTGTTCTACAAGATCCTTTACTACAAGCTAGAGGAACCAACTACTCATCCTCAGCCTTTCCACAGTAGCTGTGACCTACCCTTTAAATCTCCACTCTGCAGATGCTTCTTTACTTAACTCAAATTCCATGAGATGCTAGTTTCTACTTTAACACAAATGCTCCTTAATTTGCACTGAACTGAAACCATTCTCATCTAACCTCAGATCTAGTTGCTTGCTTTTATTCCTCTAGCTGTTTTTTACATGCTGACACGTTGAACTCCTCATTTCCAAACCATGCATTCATATTTTAACTCTTTGCTTACTAATCACTCCTTCACCATACCCTCACATTATCTCTCCAATTTTCCTTCAACAACCCACTGGGTCTTCTCCTCTATGTTCAAAACTAAGGTAGGAAAAAAATTAAAAATTAAAGTTGTCATCGCACAGACAAAAATGGCATATGATCATCCAAATGCTATCCAAACTCTTTTCAATTAATACCACCTCATGCGCAATTAGACATCATGAACCTAAGCCTAATAGAAAAGAAAAACCCACACAACCAAACCCAAACTAGAAATTAACTTCCAGTTATCCACCCTTTCCAAATATTTCAATCCCAGCTGCAAAATCAGCAGCCAGTATAACAATGTACTCTTTTTTTCTTAAAAGAACATATTTACTACTGTCTTTAATGGTAATAATAACAACCTGTCATGGACAAAGGAAGTGTTACTACTAAGGCTTATTTGTAGGATTGTATTTGTCCCCTAAATAGTGTCAGTACAGGACTGAGGTTTCTCTCCAAATAAGTTCATAGAAATCAAACTATTTTTGGCATGAGTTCACTCAACACTCCAAGCTGAGCTTTCATACAGGTGCACAGCTCTGCTTTAGAGGAGACAGCACAAGCATTGGGTTTCTTCTACCAACATAAAATCTCAGAGTCCAAGGTATTATTTGACATCAGTGGCAACACAAGGGTGGGTGGTATCACATACTAGCATCTCCATCAGCACACTTGTACATCTCCTGCAGCCAAATTCTAACACAAGTTTCTGAAAACAGGACTTAAATTTGCAACACTTCTGCAATTTGTCCACAAGTTTTCCTTATTGCACCTCTGTCTTAGGCCGACCTTTTAATTTCAAGCCAAAATAACTCAGCTTTTTTGAGGACATGTCTGGGAAGATACTTGCACACAACAAGATTCCCATAAAAGCTTTACCAAAGAGCTCTAGAGCCTCCCCTAAATTGGAGAAGGAACATGAAGCTGTTATTCTAGTGTCTGCCCTACACCTTCTGTGGTCTCTTAACATTCTTGCAAATTTGGCCTACTTATAACTCAGGAAGCCATCTGTGCAAGGAGACTACTAGTCAGCTGATAGAGTTCAGCTTCTTCGAAGATTCATTCCACCTGCACCAAAACAAGCATCATCCCTCAAAATACAGGCAGCCAGATGCACAGGAACCATGTGGCATTCTAGCTGCAGAGCTGAACAAGATGGAAGCAGGCCTAAGGTTAAGACCAAATACCCTCTCTCATGCTTTCCCCCTTCCTCTACACTGTATTGAAACAAATGTTGAGGGAGATTAGAAGCAAAGCCAGGTACACATCAGCATGGGAGGAGACAGGCATCAGAATCTGGGAAAACAGGTAAAAGAAGCCAGGAAATAAAGTTAAACAAGAACAGAAATTTCACAGAACCTGGAAACTATACCAATTATTCCCAACTTTGACTTCCTTTTCAGCCACTAGATGAACAGCAGATTTATTGGCAGTTTTCTTGTCATCAGCCCTTTTAATGGTATTCCTGTGAAGAGAATACCATAATCGATAACTCTACAGTGCAACTATTCAACACGAAATACACTGTCAGTATAATGACCACATGGATAATCTTTTGCCACAATACTATTCATCTGCATACCAGTAGCTACTCAACTTACACTAGTCTTACTTGCTATTTTAGGCTACCAAAAGCAGCACCTAATCCCAAAAATTCAATACATTGCACTGTCAGACATGCACACGTAATACATCATGGGAAACACTTTAAAAAGCAAGCACACAACCACCCCAAAACTTTCTACACTTCTGAACCACACTACATACATACAAAACAATAAGTAGTTCTTTAAAAAACAGGAGCAATGAGACTGTTCCACTCATTAGGTTTCTTGAAGAGGAAGACATGAACTTCTAAAAAATGGGACATTCTGAAGCAAAGACAAACTACATGGCAGAAGCATACTAAGAATGACTGAGTTGTTACACTCCAGTCATCTGGACACCAACTAAAATGTTTTATCCTCCCTCCATCTGGATAAATAAAAATACAGGAAAATGACCAAGTACTTAACTACCTTTGAAAGCATAAAGCTAAGTCAAATCTCTCTGCAACTGACCAGCTTTTGCATAAGTTTTGGAAGGAGACTACAGTAAACCTAACCATAGTATATCCTTCAGAAACTTGTCCAAAAAGCAAACACCTCAAAGTTGCAAGAATTATATTCCATGGATGTTTCAGCCTAAAACATAGCAAAGAAGTTGCAATCTGGTGAAAAGCTCAGAAAAGTGCAACACAGGTAAGATTTCTATGTGAAAACACCCTGTTTAGCATCTACAAAATTTCAGTTAGTATCTAATATAAAATAAGATCCAATTCTCTCTAAACTTTCCTCCAATTAAAAAGAACACAACATTCACCGATTATCTAACTAGAGCCTCAGCTTACTGTCAAGAATTTCGGATTCTTAATGTAAGTATTATTCAACTGAGTCTGAAAGACCTTGTAGTAGAGCCTCAGTAACATGTAGAAAATGGGAAGCAGTTCACAGAGTAGCCTTCCTCAAATTAACTCTTCAGTTAAGAGTTAAGACTGTTAAGCAGTCTTACACAACGACAAATACCCACAACTAAAATTCTCTACAAGGCCTGAGCTGATTTGAAAAGTTAACTGCGTCATTATGCCATATGCTCTATTAACTAACCATATCACTGAAATAAAAGCTGATACTGAAGTTTCCCCACGAACATATACTGTTGGTTTCAGTTATAAAGAAGAGCTTCTGCTTTAACTGTGTTTGATTTCAGTTTAGCCAGCAAGTACAGAAAATAATTCCATGCTGGGTAATTGAAAGGGAACTAAAAGACAAAGAATGCCTACAGAGATGTCACACACAGCTCAGAACAAGGGCTGTATGCCATCTAGCAGAAATGTGGTCAGTCTACTCCAAAGGGTACCAGCTTTGAGGAGTACTGATCCAATCCACTCTTTTAGAATTCCCTTTCTGACACCTGTTCAAACTGAGTTATAGTCAGGAAAATTAGTATTTTTCAAGTAGTATACTACCTCATGTTTCTAGCTATAACTATTAATATTTTTAATTTTAGATGACTGTTTTAATATGGTTGACTGCAGCACACAACCCATTATAAAGTCTTTAATTACACAGAAGTATTCAGTGTATGAACAGGTCAGCTTCAAATGTTTTCCCTCAGAAGTGTTAGACTTATGCATTTAAGTGTTGTTCCTCCTATATTCTCAAAAAGACAAATACAACACCTATCTGTACCTTTACAAGAACCTGTACCTTCTCAAGAAGGTCAAAGAGTCCCAAATTAGAAGCAGAACTTATGTGCAGGATTATTACTTCACTATTTGAAGATAACTTCACTTTGATAAAGAATTTGATATTTAAGTCTATTCTGTGCTTCCATATGTGGATATCTTACTATGGTCTCTTAATAAACCAACTCACCAATTATCAGAATATCAATAGCAAGCTATTTTAACTACAGCCAAGAATTCATAAGCTAGAAAAAGATACCACACAACTCAGACTGTACAACAGGAAATTTACTTAAAACTGACATGATTCTCAAGCTGATTTTAATTAAACACCATTGGTATTCATTTAATTAAAGTACCAAGCATCATTACACTTGGCTGGTTGCAGCAACAGCAATGGGAAACACCACATTACAGAAGACAGAGAAAACAAAATAAGGGCTTTTTCACAGACTCTTTTAAGGAGGTCATGTTTGGTCGCCAATTTTATTACTAATTTGAAGTTCTTACAGTTATTTCACTTAAAACGTAACACTTGTGATGTCAATTTTGTAACATTGTTTTTTCACACTGACTAGTTACTGCTCTAATTAAAATCATTTAGAGTCATAATGATATATTTAAGAACTAGGTCAAGTTCATAGATTGCTGAACTAAAATTTTATTGATAGAATTAAAAAAGAGAGGACAACATTAAAAAAGGCTTAAAAGATAAAACAATACCACTGATTCTTCAGCATCCAAATGGAAATTTTAAAAAAATTAACCTTTAATTTCTTCATGTGTTGCAATATGAAATATTAATAAAATCTGTAGGTTTCAGGAATATTTAATTTTCCCCATTATAAACCCGAAGATATATTTCTGTGCATAAAGTAATGTCTATTTATTGCTTGGAAGAACAGTATTTGATTGCCAAGTTAAAAATTGTACTAAAAAAGATACATGAAGTTGACAGCAGATCCTGACTGAAGCCTTCACAAACATTCTCACCTACCATGGACAGGCAGGTCTTGGACATAGCGCAGTAACTTGGCAGAAGAGTAGAAAATAAACTAAATTCTTCTCTTTTTTAGTATTATTTTATTTAAAAAAAATAAAAACAGAAACGAAAAGCATCACACTTTCTGGAAGAAGTATCTATAGGAGTAATAACCTGGTAGTTGAGCTTGAAACTTTGTCAGAACAGCATGGGCTATTTCAGTTGGGAACACATCGCAACTTCTCTAAAAGGCACACTTAAAAATTGTCCATGAAGCAATGTGAAATGCAGTATTCCAGGTAAGCCTAACCTGCAACACAGCTGAATACTTCATCCAGCCTGCTCCCAAACCTTCATGGAAAGAGGACAGGCAGAAACAAGCTCAGGGTCTTCCCAGTAACCACAGCCATCCTCCAGATCACATCTTTTCCAGGGAGTCCCCAGCTCTTCACCTCCATCATGCAGTAGTCACACCAAAAAAAGATGTTTCCAGGAAAACAACAGCCAGGAGCAGCCTGCCATGAACAAGAACTCCCGGGATGTATATGCACAGAAGGGAGCAGGTTAAAGAAGAGCAACACAAATTGACAGCATAAGTTGCTTGGAAAGTACTAGCCTTCTGTGTTAACACCTTTCAGACTAACAGTTTGGGACCATACACACTCTGTAATAAACAATCATACAGTGAACCAATAAAAGCAAAGCTAATGCAACACACCCAAGAAGCATGACACCTACTGTGCATGCACAGATGAATTGAACTCAACAAAAATTAGGGTCATATGGCTGCAACATACATCTTACAAGACCAGAAAACAGGCCATCTAACCCACCCAGACAACACGACATTCTCCTTTTCTGCTCCTGCAGAACGAAGCCAGCAGACATGAGGTGGCTTGCTGTTTCAAGTTTACTACTACTAGGTGCAGAGTTATTAAAACAATGAAGATCCATATGTGAATATGAGAAGCAACTATGTCTTGCAGGTTAGATATCAAAGACTAATAGACTGGTATCTTATTCAATGAAGGGGAGAAAACCGCATGGGTCTTCAACACATATTAAAAAAAAAAAAAACACACATACACCCAGAACAAGAAAAATGGTAGTCAACACTGAAATCTGCTAGGTGAAAATACAAGGCACAACTGCAGTACATTGAGCTTTTGATGTAAGACTTCAACATTCTGATCCACCAATGAGTGAATCCTGTTCATAGATATCCCACAAATACTGTGTAGCTTTTTATCATGGGGTTGGTTAGCATCAACTGAGTATTGAAGAGAAACAGAATTCCTGTAAGGAAAGGATTTCTTTAACTGACCTATTTTCACAACTACCTTTTCTGAATTTACATGGTAAAAAAAAACACAGCAAGATTATTATCTTCTGAATACCTAAGCAGATTAAATAAATGCTCCAGAAGAAAATATTCCACATGCAGCAAGACATGTTTATGTTTTGCCTGTCCCTGTGTTTCCACCACAACATAGATTCAAAGAAGCTACTATACTATGAAGTAAGACACACACCTGTAGGACACCAACCATTCCAGTAGACAAATAAATTTAGCTACAGTGTCTGTTATTAGTACCATTCAAATACAGGTTACTTTATTAAAAGACAAGGATGCAGAACTTCACAAATTTTACTCTTGAAGGTAAACTAACAAAACCGTTTCATTCATTAGCTGTCAAAAATAGTCACAACTGATCAAAGGGAAACCACATCTCACTACTTCCCTGCAGAAGTTTCAAATAAAGTCAGGATTCAGCAAGTTGTATTTATGCTCAACTTTTTTCCCAAACACACATGCAGGAAATCCAAGATCACATGTAAGTAGTTCAACAAGACTTATGGGAACATTTTAAGTGAAGCACAACAAATATGCTAACGCTAAGAACTAATAGTGTTTACACTACACTTTAATATGCAACAAGCAAAGAAGAAAAGATCACCGCAGTATTCCCTGAAGCATTAGAGGTTTCTTCTCATTTACTTCAAGTTAACTTTGCACTTCAAATACACACTTTGTGATGTTTTCAGAGAGTTCTCAGCATGAACATTTGCCTGAATCATACCTTAGATTAAAATCATTTCAACTCATTCATTATCCCATAACATATAGACAGGAAAAAAAAAAAATCACCTCCTCAGAAATTGCTCAGGTAAATAAAGATATGTGGAAAAACAGTTTGAAGTAATCTATAATTACTTGTGACAAGAAAAAAATGCACCACAGTTTTAAGTAGCTTGGTCCAGTCAAAGGCCTCAAATAAAGTAAGTATATGAAAGAAGTGAACTGTTGATCGGTAACAGCACGTGTTACTATACAAAATAAAAACACAAGGACAGAAAGCACGTGGCTTCTAACAAAAGGGCAAAATACCGTTTCTTCTTAACACTGCAAGTGACAGCACTAGCAAGAACCAGCCGGCTTGAGCACGAGCTGAAAGAAATCAGCCTTTACCTATCAAAGCCTGGAACAGGTTACTTTGGAAGATGCTGATGACACGCTCTATGGAGTTTCGCAGCTGCCGGTCCTCCGCCTGGCTCAGCTTGGAGCGGTATTCCTCCAGGAGGCGCAGGGCTCGCTGGGTATCTGCAACCGGAGACCAGACACACCGGTGACCCGGGTGCAGCAGGTAGGGAGACCGGGGATGCACACGCCGGGGACGCAACAGGCCTCCGCGGTCGGGACGGCCCCAGCCCAGGCCGGCAGCTTCTTTGTTCGCAGCCGGCAGAGCAGAGAGA
>NW_020799110.1:14598227-14662466 GCF_003259725.1 Athene cunicularia | reverse complement strand
CCGCCGCCCCGCTGTAGGCGTGAGGCGCTCCCCGGTGCGGCGGGGCCGCTCGGCTGGGCGCACCGCTGGTGGCGGCCGGCGTGTGCTGTGGGAGGGCGGGGCAGGACAGGTGTGCCGCCGGTCACCCGGCCGTACCGGTTATCCCCCTTTAGCTGCCGGTTACCAAACGGGCACGCAGCTGGCAGAGGAGTTAACTGACAAAAATGGACTAGATACCTGCTGGCACTGACTGCACGAGTCCCAGGCATGGATCAGCGCCTGTTGTGCTGCCTGCTGTAAAAACACAGCTAGAGATGTTCCTTGCTCCAGGAAGCTGATAGCCTAATTACACGACAAGAAGTCATGGGACAGGCGGGGGACACAGATACTTTACAAACCTTTACTGGCCGACACAATAAGCAATACAGAGAGGACTGGCATCCACCTGTTGCTCGGTTTGTTTCTTTTGTCTCAGTCATCCTGGCAAAGAACAGCATGAGAAGGAGAGGAAGGGCTTATCTGAAGGAGGACAGAGAAACAGCTTTGCTGTGGCTAACAAAGGACATAAGGCCGACGTAAGGACAGCACGGGAGAAATCACAAAAAACCTTACTCATCTGAAAAATTCGGAAATGGGGGGTATAGACTGATATCATGGACCGGTCAGAATCATGAAAACTATTTTCTCAAAACTGGCATGGAAATGGTAATGAGGTGCCTTCAAAGGCAATACAAAACAGCTGGCTTTTTTGTGTGATAGCAAAGAGGAAAACAAAGCATAGAAATGGGTGACTTGGACAGAAATATGTGTGAGGTAAATGATCGTTGCAGCACATTCTTGATGCCCCTTAAAGAGAAAATGTGTATTAAAACTGGTGAATTTAGGGGTAACTCAAATGTCTGTAACTGAGAAGGAATGCTACTTATTTCTCAATCAGATGGAAGACCAACCAGAACCTCAAATCAGAAGAACTTCAAACCTTGTATGTACATGCATATGAGAGGCAGAGAGAGAGACTTGAAATTTCAAAGCAAATCCTGGTGATGTAATTTTTTTGACCCAAGTTTGCATTTGCATTTACACTTTTTTTGATTTAAACACAACTGAAAAGGCACATGAGCTTACCCCAGGTACCTAAAAAGTACCTGGCAACTCTTGCAAATTTGAAGTTTAAAAATTAGGACTAGATTTGGCTGTGGCAAAGTCCTTGTCTTAAAAAACAAACAAAACCAAAACACCCTTATACTGCAAAAAAACCTAACCCACATCTAGAAAAGGCCTCTCTCTCTCTCCATCTCCTTCCCCAATACTCCCATGTTTTGTACTTAGAGTTGCACCAGGAGTTTCTCTTCCTCCCACATCTGCATACTGTGAAATTGTTCACATACCTCACTGAAGAAAACAGAATATACATTTAGTACTAACTGACACACATTTCCCGTTTTCCTTCTTTCTAGTTGTATTTTCATACTCTCAGAGTTTTGGCACTAACTGGTACCAGTGCATATATTTTGAAATGAAAGCATTGCTAAGAAGGGACATTGGCAGAAGCCTCCATCATCTGGCCTCATCAGATTTCACTGTTTACAACAGCAATAAATGTACTCTAAAGGGGCCATAGTCCTCTTGATGTCAGAGGAATATATACACAGAAGGAGAGGAAGAACAGCCTAAATTTAGCTAGCTGAAAGGAGACATCTGCAGCAGTTAGGTTGGTTTTGCTGACTGACAAAAATGTATTATTACGAAGCAAAAAAAGAAAATTTTTTGCAATTAAAGGAACCACATAAAGAAGCTACTTTTTAAATGAAAATGATTTGATGTTTCCTAGGCTTTTTTATTTTAAATAAGAGATAATCCTGTTACATACGGTCATTGTGCTGGCGATGGAGAAATAATCCCATAGATAATACCCTGAGACAGCATTTCTCGCTTGTTACTAATGCTCCAGGGAAAAAAAAAAAAAAAAAGGAAAAAAAAAAAAAAAAACAAAACATCAAAGAGGGGGTCAGGATGGCGGTCAGCAGGCCAGGAAGCAATTAGGTGAGCCTTATTGTACCTCCGAGAGCAGGGTTGGTTCCCGGCACTTCTGCTTCAGTTCTAGGAGTATATTTGTTGATTGAAAGTTGTTGAACCAGAAAGAACAGTATTAAACTTCGGTATATAAAGTAGTTTTGAAATTCCAGCACACATAGAAAATATTCCATGAATGGAAAATGGCATTTTTACTAGCACAGTGCAGTAAGAGCCAGTGTTGCAAAACTGTCCTGTATTACACATCATGTTTTTCAGGCTCTGGTTTTCAGGAAATGGTGCCGTTCCCTTGGAGGAACTGGGTATGAACCAGAGCATCATTTATGCCACAGCTTAAGCAGTATCACTTAAATCAAACCATTACAGGCAGCGTACAGAAAGGCTTGTGACTGGTGTGGTCAGCATACAAGTCAGCATCATGCTGCATTCAACATGGCCTGGCTGTGCTCCAGAATGACCCTTGGCAGTGGAACTCCAGAACAATTATATGAAGCAGCAGCCTGTCGCCATTGCAGCCCTCTTGGCCCCAGCAGTGGCTCAGGATCTGACCGATGGTCTCCTCTCCCTGACTTCAGATTTTCCTGTTCAAATCCCTTCTGTGAGCGCTGCCAGCAGCCCGCATGTGGTGCTATCTGGGACTCGTACCTCTGGCCAGGACAGGCAGCTTGCTACAACACATGCACTGTTCTGCCTGTTGAAGGACATGGTGCTTAGGGGGGCATGTGTGACAAGGTAGCAGGCAGCTTTTGGCAGCAAGGAAGCCAGCACAGCACAAGCATGTTGCCCAGATGTGGAAAAACTTCTGTAACAGACACCTGATCCTAGCCCATGGCATTTGTGCAGATGGGGAAAAGCAGGCCCTGTGCACGAGGCCAATCAACCCAGTTTACAAACCCATAGTGAAACAGAGACAACGCTTTTCCGTTTTGAAAAACTATGCCAGAGTGTGTTGGCAGCTGCTGCTCTGAAAACGATCTCAGCAGTGACCCCTGCCAGGGATTTGTACCTGATTGTACCCCAGCTCTTACCTCCTCCACGCCAGCCAGCTGCCGCTTTGAAAATGGCTCTTTCTGCTCTAGAAATGTCACCTTTATGGCTGACACCTCCCACAGGGAACAGGAATGCTGTCAGGCTTCTTGTGCCTTGCAGCAGTCACATTTTGGCCACAGGCAGGGCAACATGAAATGGAGGGGTCTAACTTCATGCCAGCTACCTGGTGGACCCCTTAAGCCCACTGGAGCAAGTTGAGAACCATGTGGGCAGCTCAGAATGGCAATATAGGTAGAAGTGTTGCAGCTGGTGCCCCACACAGTAACTGCAGAGGTATGATAAACTGACCAGAAGACTTCAGGAAACATTCACTAGATCATTACATAACACACCAATCACGACAGCAACAACCATTTGAGAACCAAGACAAAAAGGACAGCAGACATCACCACATTGCAAGAGTTTACAGTTATCACTGTGGCCAAGAAAATACAATAGTAACAAGCTCAGAGAAACTCTGAGCAGAAGGTGGGGAAGACTAACTCAGAAAATACTGGTACATATATTCATATTCACTCCAAGCTGGACACTGGGGTATAAGGTGGCATATTACCAGAATCGATAATACTAAATTTAGCAAACAGAATTTCTGCTTGTTGAAGGGTAAAATGACTTGAAGAGTTGAATGAGTAAAACTTGGGAGTTTTTTTATATTGGGCTTACTAATAAACACAAGAACTAGAAAACTGATCCATTCTATCTTATGTTTGTCGCTGTTTAATGCCCCAAATCACCATATAGTATACAAAGCAAATGATTCCCTTTTTCATACAGAACTGGGAATTGTTACTCATAAAAGGATCTCTGACAGCTGGCAGAAAAGCTTTTATTTTCACTTCCCCTGCAAACTCGGTGCAAAGCTTCACAGCTAACTGGGGAAGCAATGAAACTAATGAAGCCTAACTTCCCCTGGCTAATAAGGAATGAAGCCTGAGTGAAGTTAGCTTGTTCATTATGCCTCCATTCATCTGGATGCTCTGATGTCTGATAAGATTGGATCATGTGCCACAGCCTTACCTTCCAGGAGCTGTCTTTTCAGATTAGTGTCTTTTCTTTATCATCTGTAATTTTGTGGGTTATAAGAGATGAAAACAACTTCTTATAGAAGCAGTCTGCTTGAATTAAAGTATGGCTTGGTGTCATGTCTTCTTTCTGCAAGAGCTAATACTTATAGCTAATTTTCATGAGACTACTAAAGATTAAAGCTACTCTTTTCATTGTGCTGTGCAGTTACTGTGTCACGCGACCCAATGAGTCGCATGCCTGTCATATACACTATTAACAGTCAAAATAGTAGCTCACTCTTTTCTATCATCTTCATTCTTGTGGGTAAAATAAGTTGCTGCCTATCACACACAGAAGGATCCAATCTTATTCCAGTTGTTAAAAGTTTTATTAAAAAATCACAGTCTAGCTTATTTAATTAAGTCTACTCAATATAATTCTTATGGGATCATTTTATGCATCTTTTATTGTTTGATTTTAATCTTTCTTATACAGATAAGACCATTTCCCAGTAATACAAGCTTCATATTTTTAATTTGTAAGCTCTATATCCAATGTTTGTCCTCATAACTGAAACTTGTCTTATGTTAATTCAATCTTGATCAGAATACAAGGATGCCTTTATTCTTAGGGTTAGAGAATCCAGCTGAGTATGACCATAGATGAACACATTCCTGTTTACAAAGAGAGTAAGAGAGAAATGTTCTCTTTTTTTTTTAATCTGAAGAAAAAAATGGGGTTTTTTTCCCCTATCATTGTGTAGCTTATGTAGTCTTGGTCAATTAGGGAATGTGTGCCATGTGTATAAAGTCATCTCATCTTTCCTTTGCTCTTGTAATAAGGTATATCTGTTCAGTTTGGGACAGTTCACAATCCTGCAAAAGAGTGAGTTTTGTAATTCCAGCAACTTCAGGAACTAGAGCATTATAGGAAATTATATGTGACTTCTATTTCATTATTTTTAATGTTTTATTTTAAATGTATTTACCTAATGTACAGAATAGTGTAACTGGAATTTCTATAAACATGGATCAGTGCCTGACTGCTAATGCTCCAATGCATTCTGGAAGGCTGCAAGACATCAAAAACAAAAGAATACAAAACAATATTAATTATAACCATTAATAATTACTGCCAATATGACATGCATCAACCTAGATCATCTTCCTCCTCGCTTTCTATAATCGGGACTGTGTTATATAATATCAGCTTAACAGCTTCTTAGTTGACTTCCTGATGTAAAGATAAACATCATTATATAACCTGCCTATTTTAACTTTCCCAGTTAAGCAGAGGTGTTGGTGTATTGTATGGAATGAGTTTGTCTGTGTGAAAACCTGACCCAAGAAATAAACCCTCAAAGAGTGTGTTAAATGCTCTTCACCAGTGTGTTCCTGTGAGGAGTGCAGCAGTGGCTTTGGGTTTTGCCTGATCAGATGCTAACAGGTGTGTTTAGAAAGTTAATGTGGGAATTTTTCTATGACCAAGTGTTATCCAATTAAAACAAAATCTATGCAAAATGAATTTAACTCTTCACATCATACATATGAATATATTACAAATCCCCCCAAAACAGCCAGGTTATCTAACTCAGACAAAACACAAGTGCTATTAAACCTCAGTGTGGGATTCAGACACGGGCTATGTAAAGTAGCACCTTCTCCCAGAAAGCACAAAAGCCACCGTTACTCTAGTGCTTTTTCCTTATTTCCGTGGCACAGTCCACAGCATGACTTGAAGCAGAGCGGCTAGTCATGGCTCTTTTTTACTCTGTGCGAATTTTCAGGCAGCTGCTCTCTGGAGGAGCTGCCTTGGCTAGAGTCCTTGCACTGTCCTAGCATCAGCTCAGACATCCGTACAAGCCTAACCACCCCTGGAGTACAGAAAGCGGTGTGCCTGAACCACGCGATCCATAGCACACAGCAAAGTGACATCACAGCATGTCACATCAAGATACCTTTGTTTTCCCAACCCAAACAATGTAGTACTTGTAGTAGAGAGAATGGGATTGCGCCCAGGCTGATGACTCTTACACAAGGGTGAGATCTACGTACATCTGCTGCCACCACGTTGTCTGTCACACGTACCTGAAGCAACAAGTAGTCTTTGTGTTTTGGGATTGCAGACACACATAGCCAGATTACGTGAGTGGAAAAACTAGAAAGGGAGTTTGGCAGTGATTTTTACAGGAATCAAAATCATACTTGTCAGAAAGTACCTTATTGTAAAAGCTAAAAATCTCTCTCTAAATAAACAGTTTTCTTGCAAGGTCTTAAGACATTCTAATTTGCATCAAACACCGAGTATTTCTAAGCACTGCAGAAACACACTGAGCATGTGGAGCTCTTATAGTAACCCCTCTCTCTCCTGGGATGACAGCCAGCTTGTTTAAAATTCCCTCTTCCTATGCTAACACCTACCTTTTGAGCTAACCACATAATTGGAGGAATACTTAGTTGAGAGCTATTAGCGAGAGCACAGACAGCAGACTCTTGGTTTACCCTTCACGAGCCATAGCTCCATCTGTGGCATTCTGCCTGCTACTAGCTACAGGCTATGCTATGGGCACCCAAGCCCCACCCCCTGCTGCTTGAGATTGTAGAAGTTTTCTGCAAAGAGATCAGTTGAGAGCAGGAGTTATAGCGCCAGCATGCTCAGCTGTCCCTCAGGGCTACCACTGGTGGGGAGCAAGTAGTTGGATTATCAGGCACACCCTCCCTCTAATGGGTTTTCTTCCTCCTTGTTTGTGTAGAAGCTTTGGGATGATAAGTGTGAGTATGTTCCACAGCTATGTGAAGGAAAAGAGCAGTGCTAAAAAGGAATACAGTATTGTCTTGCTTAGAATTTTATGAATAATTTACATTCTAGGAGGGAAAGGCTGCCAGTGACTGTAACTGAGGAATGATGAGTCCTCGAGTGTCCCACTGAATGACTGCAGGGCTGGATCAACTCTGGATGAGCAGTGAGGAAACCCAGAAAACTGTCCAGCTATACAGGTATCTGCTGCATAGGGGCTGCAGAAATTGCCCACAGTTAATGCAACCTACCCTTCGCTCCAGATGAAGTAAGCAGTCGGTGCTGCTGAGCTCCCGTTAACAGCAAGCATCTTGCAGTGCCTACACAGCTTTTCTGTTATATTTTGGTTTAGGTGAAGAAAGTACTCGTAAACCTTCTCTGTTTTTAAGAAAGGACTTTGTAGAGAGCTCTCATATACATTTTGTAAAAAACACCCTTTAAATCCTAGTGGTATTGTGTTTACTCTTACCGAGTATGAAAGAGTTTGTCAGAGTTCAAAGGAATCTGTTACTGATTAACATGCAAGTTCCAGGTTGTCCTTTCAGTAAAACGTCTGTGATAGATAGTTCATTTAAACTTTGTAGCTTATACATCACTTATCTTGGCCCAGTTCTCTGATCAAATACTACTGCAAGTTGAGGTCCATAGAAATGTTAACAGTTCCTGGATGGTAAGTTCCCAAAGAACTTAAATTAGACTCTCAGAATAAGAACTACTTCTGAACATACTGACCTAAGCATTCTGCTGCTGCTGGCAAAGGCTTGCATGGAGAGCTAACTTCTCCAGCTGGGTCCAGGGATCTAGCTATGTGCTACAGGGAAGCTGGCTGCAATAATCAAACATGCACATTCAGCTACAACTAGCACCGTAAGGCTATTGATATTCCAGTGTTTCTATTACCTCTGTTTGCTTTCTGTCCTCAAAATACAGCATTTCTGGAAAGAATCTGTCAACCTTTCTCTGAAAAGTCTTCCACTAACCATGACTGTGCAAGGTAAAAAAGTGGTATCACCAGAGGCTTTACCACATTCCTTTTCAGATCTACACTACTGAAACAGCGGAGTGCATTGAGTAACTAGTTTGTCTGATACCAAGACTGACTCATAAGGGCAAGAAAAGTTGGAAGACAGGTGTATGCTTGCAGTTCTTGTCCCCTTTCCCTAATAATTTAGAAATGTGGCAGAAGAAAACATTAACTTGGTGATGTGCAGTCTCCTCTTCTGGAATGGTTTACCTTTATGTATTTGCTTAATGCTGAAAACAGCAAAGTTCCTTTATTTATTTTTGGTTGCAGAGACCATGTGGACTAGGACTTAAAGGTAAAATGTCTTCCCTTCTCATCAGTAAACATTTTACACTCTGGAGACAGACTCATAGAAGAAACATGGGCTGACATGAAGAGCAACAGCAAAACAAATGCTGTGAATAGTGTAGAGATCGAAGTCATACAAGGCAGGAAGGAGAAGTAAGAAATGTGGCTATTCAACACAGGATGACTGTGAGCCCTTACTGAGACGTGACCATGAAAGGAGAAGATGATTGATCCAGGCTTCAACAGGTAGGGTTATCCTAATGGCCCTGTAGAAAACACTAGTGAGACCTCACCTAGAATAATACACAACCATGAGCATCTGTGTTCAACAAAGGTGAATTTTCACTAGAAGGCAGCCAAGAAGGGCTTCTGGGATGATGACTGAAGAGCCTTAGAGGACACTCAGGTCAGCAAGGCTGTCAAAAAAGAATGAGGTTCCCCCAGAAAGCTTCCCAGGACAAGAGCAGTGAGGTTTGGAGCTGCTTCCTAACTGGAAGAGTTCACACAGCTCATGCAGCTGGTTTCAAGGTGGGACTTGCTGAAGCCACACATCATGGTAAACTCAACACAGTAAAATGTTGCCTTCAGAGTGCACACAGTGTCCTTTCAATTCCATGTCCTAGAGGCTTGGTGCCTTTCACCTCAGATACTCACAGACTGTACCATGTATTTAAATAGAAAAGTAAATTTTAGTCAGATCTGGGCTGCATCTGCATTGAAATTGCTCTAATATTGAGGGGAAACAGTGTACAAAGATTTTGGGTTTGTTTCGTTGTGTAAAGTTGCCTCTCGCACAGTTTCTCTTGTGCCTTCATTCTTGATATTTCTGGGGCCCTCTGGTAGGTGATCTGAACAAGCTGCTGAAAGCCGGGAGTCCTGAGGACTATTCTGGTAGCTCAGAACATCTCTAACATAGTAAAACAGTAGATAGGCTCCTCTACTGTAAAGTGAACAGGAGGCGACAGACTAAAACCTCTGCTAGTTTTGGGTTTGGGGTTTTCTCTACTGCTTTATATTTAATCATATCAAGGAAGGGACAAAAATCAGCTAGTGAGGAAGAGTGGTACTCCTCTCAAAGCTGCACTGAATTTATATTTCTGCTCTAGGATTGCCATGAACCTCCAGGCCTGTGTACTAATCTGGTGGATTCCAGAGAACAGCTTAGTCCACCATCGCTAGTCTGGCTTCAAGGACTCCTACTTAACTTTCTTAATCAGAAACAGCTCAGTATTCTCTTAGATCTCCTGGCATCGTGCAGATGCAGAGCATGCCTCACATTTCAGAAACTCACCAAGGATTTACTCAATTATTAATTAAAATTTAATTTGATTGTGATTCTATCACATGATGGAGGAAGCATCCAGTTTCATTGTGAACACTTAATTTAGACTCTCTGAAGACGGTCCGTCATTTAAAACAAAACCAGCAGTCCAAAGAAAGAGAACTATATAATTATTTATGGCATTACAATTCAGATGGGATTAACTAATTCTATTTCTATTCTCCTTAACAATATAATATAATGAAACATGTTGGCTGTGTTAATTATTTTTTGTTAAGGCTATTTATGTCGGGTACATCTTCGGTGTAGAACCAGTGAATTTCTGATGCATCTTTGGCTCTGCAGATTTCAGTTTTCTCTTCTTTGTCTTAATGTAACTAAAAATGATAATTTTGTGGGTAGTCCCTGCACACTGAGCCACATGCTTATATTTATATCAGAAACAGCTCATACCTTCAAGAAATTAGCAACTAAAATGTGCTAATTTCTCTCTGTGGCTGGAATTAGCTGCTAGATACCCACTGTGTCTGTTTTTTATATAGGCCCATAGAACTGCAAGCATCAAAGGGACATTGTGTGAGTATAAAGCAGCCCCCTCAGATCTCACTTGCTTTATTCCTTATGTGGACTTCATTTAAGTTTCTGCAGTTAGTCAGGCAGTGTTCGATTCTGCTCCTACCCTGCTCCGTGCCGCCCCAGCGTACACAGCCCTGCACTCTCCATGCCAGGCCACGGCATCTTGCTGGCCACAGTCATACCAGCAAGGGAGCAAAGGAGACTCGGCTGACTTTCAGCCCTTATTGACTCATGGTGCTTCAGAAATTTCAATACCCATGCAGTAAGTGCTAGTAAGTAAACTATGTGGTCTAGCCCCAGTGAGTTTAAATTAATGTTTCCACACAGTACAAACACTTGCTGCTTTTTATATTTTTGCGGCAAGTTATTTCTGTAAACTCTTTGGATGGATGGAAAGTACGTTTGAAAATGTGGAAAACATATAAAACTCCTTCAAATACCTTGCAGATTTTAACAGCCCACACATGGACCAACTCCATTTCATTGCTGGTGCTTGCAAGGGAAAGCAGACTGCCAGCCCAGGCAGCCGGGATCCAATCGCTCACAAGAGTGCCACTGATAAAGCCAAGGAAATCATCCCACAACCACCACAGTCAGAATGAAATCATTGGCCTCGTACCACAACAGTTTCAACAATTATATCTATTGAAAGCAGAATACAGGTTTTCATTTTACAGACCCCTAACAGCTTTTCAATGTCCATGCAGATCCAGGGAGTCACTTCTAGACTCATTAAACAATAGGCTTAATTTCTTGGTTCACTTTTCTAGTGTCCTTAAAAGCAGCCCATCCCACAGACCATTTGAGGAAAAACTCAGCTAGAAGGAAAGATGAGGTGGCATGTGGGAAGTGCAAAACAAGAGTCCCTGCTAGTTTGTGTTGATGGAGTAGCACAAGCTCGCAGGATCTGGGGTGCCCAGTCTTATCACATGTGTACCAGGCTTGCTGCTCCTGGTGGCCTCTTTATCTTGGAAAGCTGCGGGGGGACACCGCCTTTCCCTAGGAGTTATTGGGAGGCTCAGCTGGGGACCAAGTTCCCCTGAACAGCTGAGATTAGTTAAACTCTCTCAGCTTGAAGCAGAGACAGCTTCAGAAATGTCCCTCAGGAATAGGAACCTGCCCGGTAAGCACCATGCACTTTCTTAGGGAGCGCTGCCAGGCCCCTGGGGATGGCCAGAAGGCTTCCTGGGACACAGGCAGGATTTATTTTTCTGTAAGCAATCACAGACAGTGCCAGAAACAACCTGTAAACCTTCTTCTTACTAAAGGGCTACATTATGTGGGCTCAGACCTGTTACATAGATCCCTCCAGCAGCACTTGTGGAACAGCTCTTCCTAAAAGCAACCACTTGGCTAATTTCTGTTGCATGTGCAAAAGCGTATGTTCAGATAGGGTATTTCATCTCTACTTAATACTTCAGATTCTTATTTATTTTCTTATTAGCTAGCATGTTATTGCCAGTAATTCAAGAATCTGTCTATGCAGTGGGGATGTATGACTTGCAGGCAGAAGGCTTCCCCTGCAATGCTGTATCAGGGGTTCAGCACTCCAGCACCCCTGCAGCCTCTGCATCAAAGCAGCTTTCACTGAAGCTTTCTCTTGAAGCTCTCCTGTCATCTCATGCACCCATGATCCTTTAACTCTGTTCTCTACTCTCCTGTCCTATCGCATGTAGTATACCTTGCAGCTCACAAATAATATTAAAACTGATTTTTTAATATCAATAAAAATACCCTTAAAGTTTTTGAAGGACTCTGTAATGCCATTTCTGAACTCAGTAATCTCCCAGGGCAGATGCTGTGAGGGCAGCCAAAGGAAAGCTTTCTTCAAGCTGTGTTCACAAAGTATGGGAACGCTTCCATGGGAAGGGTGCAAACATTTCTTCTATTGTGTCTCAGATAAGATTGCTGATAAGAAATACCAAAACTGCCTACCCTCATTACACCTGCCCTCTGGGAAATGGGCTGAAACAAACTTATTACAGAGCAGCCATCAGTCTAAGTCTTTTCAGTCACTACTAATTATCAATATGGTTTGAGAAAATACTATATAGTAAGTTAGTCAGGTTTACTAGCACACTTTTTCAAAATATCTGCGAGTTTGTTTGGGGTTTTTTTTTTAATTCCACAGAGCAAATTTTTTGAAACAGTACCAATCTGAATGAAAGGTGGAAGGGGTCTGAATTAGCAATGTTTTTGTGTGCCCATTTGCAGCTTTCCAGGTCAGACACAATTCACAACAGTACAGTAACACTAGGAAAGTCCCTGCCTCCACTGAGCAATGCTTTTGGGCAGATGAGTAAAGTAACATATTCTCACAGTGGGAGAGGCGGCTAGATTGTTTGCCCTAAGGAATCTCTCTGGCAATTTTACTATGCTAAATTACAGCAAGAAGTTCTCTACAATCTCACCTTGCTTATTCCAGCTATACAAAAAGCTCACATGTAGCCTCTGACACTTTCTGGCTCTATAAAGCCAGAGAATGAGGTTGGGGAACACTCATGAGGGGCCATAGAGATGTTTTTAATGTAAACAGTCAGCACACATGCTCTACAGCAGAACAGTGTATCTACACATTCTTTGCCCTTAGATTGGTTGTGAGATTTTTTGCTAAACACCTAATGCTGCTAGCATTTGGGTACAGCTGCAAAAAAAGCTCTGTTTCTGGCAGGCTGGTGATATCATTCATAGCTGCTGCAGCAAACCTCGGGGCTACTGTTCTTAGTTTGGGCTGTAATGTCAGTGCTGGCCCTTTGTAGAGGAAGAAGGAAGAGGGAAGATACCTTTTATCTATTTTCATCAGCAAAAAGCAACAGTCAAAGTTTACACGTTGCCTGTTCTGTGCTGAGGTGGCAAAATCGCCATGTAATGAGGCTGATAAAGGGCAGGTAGACTTGTCTGAGGCTGGAGTCCATGCAGCTGAGGAGCTGACAGCATGAGGACAGACATCTGCCCCGAGCCCATCCCCAGGACGTGCAGGAGGGATCCACGTGTGCTCCATCCACACCAGGCCTTAGCACAGCAAAGCCGCATCAAAGGCTCCGGGATGTCCACACCCCACTAAAGGCAGCGTAGCAGCTACCTTTGGACACTGAAACCACCAAGCGAGGGTCAACAGTGAGCAAGTATGGCTCTGCCAGAGCAGCGAGAAAGGGCTAAAGCAGCTGCCCACATTCATGGGCTTGTGTCTTGGACTTTCTGCTCCCAAAGCCCTGCCTTCAAAAGGTTCTTGCTTTACCAGTTGAATCCCATAGCCTGAGACAGCTGCAGACAGTGCTCTGCAGTCATCTAGATTTGATTTTCTTCAAAGTAAGAAGTGCCATTGCATTACCACCCATGAAACTAAAAGCAGAATAGGAAAAACCATACATATGCAAATGGTTATGCATAACTGTCTAAAGTTCTTAAGAGATTGCATGGAAAATAGATGTGGAAATTTCACAGATTTTCAGCATGACTCAGGGGGCATCCAAACAGTAAATGTGACTCATGGACTGCGTAGGCATGTACAGGTATGTGGGTAGGCTTCTGGAAGCCATATGGTTTCCTGCAGGAGCTGAATATCAGCACAAGCGGTGGTGGGGAGAAGAAATGTGATGTTTTATCACATAACAAGCTGCTTAAGCACTGCCTGTCCAAGAACTGCTAATGGAGCGGAGCCTGGCGAGGGCTGGCTTCCATCAGCACTGCAGAATAGCATGGCTCCTCTAAAGAACGGGATCTATTTACAGGAAACTCTTCGGAGCACAATGAAATTTAAGGGAGTGAGAAGCAATTATATTCTAAAATAATTTGGTTTTGTTGAAACTGGCTTTTGAAGAACTCTCTATAGGAGGCCACAGTCTGGCAGAAAAGGGACATCATGTGGGACTCTGGCAATATTTGGGCTTTGTGAAAGCAGCTGGAAGCAATTTCATCTGAACTCTTAATAGCGATTAAAAATGAACAGCCAAGATTGGATCCAGAGCAAGACACCTACCCCACAGAGCTAAAGGAGTTGTACCTGCTTAGCCCCATCTAAATGTGCTATGAAATACTGTAATTAACTATTCAGGTGAGCTTCTCCAGTCAAAGAATTGACATGCTGTACTTGTTAATTCCTGGCACTGGACGGTGCACAGATCCACAGTCCGCTGTGGACAAAGGAAGTCTGAAAGGTACCTTAGGACATGGGGATTGCATCCTTCTTTGGGTTTGGATCTTATGGGTGCTGGGTGTCTGGAGATGGGACTGAGTTGATCTTACCCATGCTCACAGCAAACCTGATCTGCTGCAGAGATGGGGTAACACTTCCTCTGCAAAGTGCAGGTGTCACTTGCAGTCCCTCTCCAAAGAAAATTTCCACCAAAAATGGGGATTGTTTTGCCTGAAAGCATCAAAATCCTTCAGAAAGTCTTGTTTTGCAAGCCTCCTTTTGAGATCCGTAGTTAGAGAGATAATTACTCTGGGGCACTTGACCTAGGGCATGTTCTGTTGTCTGTGGCTTTCAGAGTGATGGAAAACCCTGTTCTCACCACAGTGGAGACATCCATGGATAGCATAGACAGAGTTACTCTGCTTTTGGGATAAATGAGAATTTTGCTGATAAATACTTGTAGATGAAGTAATACCCTTCCGTCAGTGCTGCTTCTACATTATAGCAGATTCAATGAAGGAAAAGACAGAGACAACCATCTCATCTAACAATACATGAGAAAAACTGGAATGACAAAATACTAGAAAATCTCTGAGCTGTCAGAACATCTATGCTGATATGGAAACATGCGGGAAGATAGCAGAGGGAGGGCAGGTTACAGAAACAGCAATCAACTATGAAAATTTACTTCCAAAAGACATTTGAAAAGTATGGACACTGAATAGTGAGCCCCATGTTCAGAAGATGATTAGGGTGCTTATCCACTATCTTCTGTTGGCCTCTGCAGGAGAAATGTTACCTGCTTTCAAACACATTGATGGTACAATTTTAGTTAGAGTCTTTGCTCCATCTTTTAGTTAGTGGATGTAGAGGATATCGATTAGAGAGTCTCTTTCAGCTCCCTGGACAATTATGACATCTCAACACCTTGATATCTTAGGACACTTAAGGTAAAAATGAAATATTTTCTTACCTTCCAGAAATCTGCCAGATCTGCTTGGACAGAACCTGTCTCCCAGTGGTGGGCAGGGAGGGATGAGGGCAATACACATCTGCAGGAGTACTTCTGTGTGTGAGAGAGACACCGGAGATACCCCCACTTCCACGTTTGCAAGAACCCCTTGCCCTGGGTACCAAAATGAATGTCCCGCCCCAAAAAGGACTGCCTCTTGCTTGTCCTTCACAGGTACATCACAGGTGTCCTCAGTCATCCACCAGCTAAACCAGATTATATCCAGGACACTTGTGGCACACCAGCAAAAGCAAAGCAGACAATTACCAGCAATGTGTGAAGTGAGTACAGGCTCCTGTGCAGGTCCTACATCCAGTTCACTTGCGGTTGATGCCCTTCATGTTTCATTCTTGACTTAGCAAAATCACATCTTTACAAATAAGTAAAGTACTACTGAATAGACAAGCCTTATGTAGCTTTTAGAAGCTAATCTTTCCCCAGAATCAGTGATTAATTAATTTTAATTTAACATAATAAAGATGTCTCTGTAAGAGCTCAAGCATAAGTGATCATGAAATAAACATGACTTAATTATATCTCACTGATACTGCAATTATCTGCACAAGCAGCTGGCTGGTCAGCTGGGTCCCTGCCATTGTCAGAGGGGCAGAGCACCGAGCCGTGCTCCAGGGATGGCACATTCCCTAAGCAACAAGCCTGAGAAACTTTTGTCCCAGAGACCTCCTTGAGCCAATGTGGAGCTAACAGGGGGGTTTCACTGCAGCAGCACAGTCCAGGAAGGGCAGGATCAGAGGGAAGAAAGGTTATCAAGCCTTTTTAAAAAGTAAGTCAATGAAAGTTGAGTAGGTCTCCAGATGCAGATTCAGGCCCAGGGAGCATCTCTAGGTGCTCTTTCGATCATGAGGAAAAGTGAAAGAAGTGTCAGATTTGGGTAGAAGGGCAGTGGCATGCTGTGATCCTCCGGGTGGAATCTGCAGGGAGTTCAGGCCTGGCTGCACCTCACTGGTACTGGAAGCAGCCCCAGTAGCCACTCATCCTCTGGCCGGTGAGGGGAAGTCAGCCTGGCACTGGGGTGGTAGGAGCCAAGTCCACATGCAAAGACTGCAGGGAGCAAGACAGTTTCTGTGGGACTCAACTCCAGGCAGTTCCCTCCTCCACTCCCAAGCCGTGATGTTGGCGCAGGGGACAGAGCCCTGCAGACACCTCCAGCTATGGTTCTGTGTAGGAAAAGCAGTGTGTGTGAGTGTGTCTGTGCAAGGCGTTGGCAGCTATGGTTTTCTGTGCTCTTGCAAGCTCTTTGGCAAGTTAATTGTGTTGATTACAGACCCAGTGCAATCTTGTTAATTTGCAACACAGAACAGCAGCAGCCATTTAAGAGAGCAGCCCTGCATCCAGCTCCTCAAGCATGAAAATCTCACGCTATGATACAAGGCTGGTTAGGAAACAAATAGCACATAGATCTGGTAAGGGCCAGAAGAGATTGAGAAGCAGATAATAGCTACCTGATTAGTGTAACATGAGGTGTTACACTCCATCACTTCTTTTGTGGTGGCAGCCTACTCTTGCGAAGATCGGGTCTCTGCTGTGCTAGGCAGTGCAGGCAGAAAAGTTGCTGTACAATGCCTCAGTCTTGTGGCCTCCTTCCATTCTTGCTGGTACCTGCTATGGAGCCCGTGGAGCCAGCTGAACCTCTGAGCTCTCTCACATCTCTGCTGTGGGAGCAGCCCTGTCCCTGTACGCTGGCAGGGCAAGGAGCCGGAAAGAGGTGACCTGAGAGGCAAAGTGACTTGACCAAGGTCACCCAGCAAACCAGCAGCAGAGCCACACACGAGGCTCCTCTGAAATGATCAACTGTGATCTGGGCATGGTGACCCAAGCTCACCGTGGGGCAGGGACAGCCCATTTGTAGCTGGACACAGAAGTTGCTAGTTTTTCTGTAAAACAGCTCTTCAGGTGACACCCTTCAAAATTCTGCCAGAACAAGAGAAGGAGCTTCAATTGCTCACTTAGAGGCTGTCGGCTCTGCCAGAAGAATGGGATGAGCCTAAGCTCCACTGAAGAAAGAGGCAGGAGATATAGATTGTCTGTGTCCAGTACCCTGGACATATGCTCAGGCAAGCTCTACGGGACATTCTTTCACATCGTCTTGTGAGTAAACTAATTTGCTATTGCTAAGAGAAGAACCACCACATCTGTATGTGATGCTTGACTTAATTTTTTTATTCTAACACAGCAGCAAATAATTGCTTTATATAACATATATAAATACATACAAAATGTAATACATACAAAAGTAGGATTTGTAACAAATCTGAGTTTTACATTCTTTTCTTTCATTCAAATGTCATGATGTTGCATACGCAACTCTGCAGCATGCCTGCCTTCTCACTAAGCTTATATTGCCCCTTCCCAGAGGAATGAGAGCAAGAGCAGCTCTACTGAGCTGCAGATTTCTTTGTGGCTGTCCCTGATGGATGATGGTGACATAAACTGGCTGTCTTGGGGATTTCATGTAAGCTGAGGCTTGGAAGGCTGAGCTACACAGAAGCAGCGTCAAAGCACGCCCAGGAGCCCAGAATAGGGAGGAGGAGGAGACACATGGACTGAAGTGGCTCAGAAGCACTAGATCTGGACAGCAGATTAAATAAAAATTGCTGTGGATGTGGGATTTGTCTAAACCAGCTCCAGCAAGACAGGGATGATATGTCCTGCGGCATACTGTGGGCACAGAGTGCTTGTAAGGAAAAGTAAGGCTTGTGAATACCTCCCCACTTCTCCCCACAACCAAAGCAAGAAATCCCCATTCAAAACCTAGTTCAGTTAAAAAGCTATCAGTACCAAAAATATTTCTGGGCAAGTGGAAAAGGTAAGTTTTGGAGCAGCAAAAAGCAGGCAAAAACAATCAGAAAGGAAAGAAGCCAAGAGTGAGTATGGAGGGTCCCGATGCAGTCTGAGAGCATTGGTTGCTACCTTCTATGGTATCAAAGGGATCAGGAGTGACACCCAGATCCAAACAAGGCTTTCACAGACCATTTTGGAATTAAAGTGCAGTTTCAACCTCAGTCACAAGTCACACTAACATTACTGCAACCAGGAGCGAAGGCTGCAGAGCCCCCTTTAGGGATGAATCGCCAGCCTGTGCAGGGAGAGGCAGACAGACTATTTGCAAACCTTTTCTTACACACTCCTCCAAACACCTTTGGCCACTTTCCCCTTTCATTTAGCTATATAACACTGCAAACCACCAACCTACTGGCTACACCTTCTAGGTGACATTCAGAAAAATCATAGAAAAATGTAAACACCCGTATATGAAAATTCAAGCTTTGACTTGTTAATATATCCTCACGTAAAGCTAGGGCAACAGCATACAGGTGTGTTACAGATGGGTGTGAAGTGGGCAGGGATTTAATCCCTGAACTGCTGTTGTCACTTTCAGGGATGACTGGCAGGGTTCAGGAAGAGGAAATGTTCATCTTCCCTGACGAGCTGTATGTGAACAGCGATGAGAAATGCTGTCACTTCATTGCTAAATCCAAAACAACACATTTGCCTTTAATCTACTGCATTTTAAAAAGCATTAGTCAGACAAGGCACATGACGCCGGTTACCCCAGAAGGAACGGTAAGTAAAGCTTAGAGTCTCCTAAGCAGTTTATAGGCTATATGTTACGCTCGAGTGCCTCCTCCAAGTAAAAACCCACAAAATCCTTCATCTCCAACACCTTCAGAAGCAACGGAACTGACAACCAGCTGCGCAAGGAGCTGATGCAAGTCACAAGGCCAGCACCCAGCACAGAGGTACCACCTGGTGCCCACGCAGCAGAGCACGTCCCTGCAGGACTGTCCCCCCACCAGCACGGGCACCCAGACACTTTAACATCTCCTTGCTGCCTCTGTTTCTACATCAGCATGTGATACCTCCCAGACCTCCAGGACTACAGTCTGTCCCTATTCTACATACCACAGTCACTCTGGACTCTGTGGTTCAATGTCCCTGAGATCAAGGGAATTTATATCTGGATGAGGTCCTTTGTAACCAGGCAGAAATACATGGTCAGGAAAGCATGGTAAAGAAGATAATCCTAGTAGGAACGGGGGGAGCACGCCCAGCAAGGAACCGGTTCCTGCCTGGTGCCTCTGTTGGGGATGGCTGGACAAAATTCCCTTCGCAGATCAACGTTATTCATATGTAAATCAAAAGCTGGTTCAAAGGCTTCTGTTGAATTTCTGATTCCCCCTGACTCTGGCTTTCACTTTTCCCCCTTATGCCAACTGCTTAGTCAGAAGTCTTTTAAATCACTGGAAACATCTCAATTATATAATTAACCAGACTGTGAATATCTGCAAACTGCAACAAGGGAAGGCTTTGGCTGCCCAAGTTTGAGGGTATGCAGAAAGCTTGTATGCTATTAATTTTTAGCTAAAGCTAATAGAGAGGAAGCTAAAACCAGCTGTGATCCCCTCTGCCAGTTCCTCCAAGGGCACGGCAGCCATGAATGTTGCACCGTGCCTACATAATCACGCACCCTATGGCTACGCGGGGAGGTTTGAATCCTCTCTGTTAAGGGAAGGAACTGCCCAGGAGGTGATTTTTGCATCCTTAGAGGCAATTTGGCAATCCCCAAAAATGCTTTGTTCCCCAGGCCAGGCTTTGCAGGAGTGCCCCATCACCTGATCCGCGTGAATAAGCCTTTTCCTGTTTAAGCTTCAGGCTCAGGTCATGGACCAGGAACTGCTGAGCCCTAAATGAAAGGGCAGGGCCCATGGAGACAGGAGAATGAAGGAGTTAAGCAGTCACCAGCTAAGACCGGTGAACAGTAGAGCAGGGATTTATCTGCCTGGGAAGCAGAGACAAAGACGAGGACAGTTATGAAGGCAGCATGAAGGGAGTGAAAAGAAGCAGAGACAGGAGACTGCAGTGTCACAAGATATATGTAACCCTCGAGAGGGACACATGGTGACAGTTGCTCCAGCATATAGTGCCAGTGACAGAGCTTGTGAAAAGGGAGTGGATAAAAATAAATTACTATCAATTGAGCACATATTAATTTACATCAGACCTCTAAGGAACATAGGTCTAATTCCAAATTCCAAATGGCAAAATGATCAGCTGTAGGAAACGAGCAACCAGCTAGGCTGAGGAATTCAAGAACCAAAGGTGGACAAAAAGCTCTTAAACTGCTCTGGGACTTGTATCTCATGCAAAAGGGGTAAGGTCTGGAGCAGCACTGCAAGCCCAAGACCCCACTGCACCACCTTAGATGAGTTGTTGGAGGATGCAGAAGCTCCAAGTGGAATGGAATAAGGAATAAAAGCAAAGGTATCAATACATACAGGTCAAAAACATTTGGTTATCACCTCTGGCAATCCTCAGACTAAACAACACCTCATAGCTATTAAACAAACAGAAAATTTTAGTCAGCTATTTGAGAAAAAGTAGATCAAAGAAAGGAGAAGGGAGGGTCTTTTTACAGAGAACACGGGATAAACGCTAATCTCAGGATGGCCCCAAGCTAAATTAACTCTTTGCCTTACTTTTCAAAAGGAAAACAATAATGTTGGATATGAGGTAAAAGGCAAGATGGATGACATGATAAATGTGATAAATACTGTAATTGGCCATTTTTTCAGCCTAGAGATGAAAGAAAAAAAGCAGTTTCACATAGTCAGCTAGAGTGGACTAACACATAAAGCTGCAGAAATAGCCATATTTAAGCTCATCTGGGACATTACCATATGACTAGAGAAATGCAAAACAGTATCTGTAATTAAGAAGGGAGAAGTGATGAGGAAAGGTTGAAGCCCAGTAGTCTAGCTGCAGTAGAAAGCTAGATCTTAAATTTTGAAATAGTACAAGATAATGAAAAATACAGTAATATTAAATGTGGATTTTGCAAAGAGAAATTTTGTCAGACTTCATTCTTTCTTCCTTCAAAAGCCAAAGGAAGCCCCTTTAGAGCTCATCCCTTTGGACTTCAGAGAAGCAGCTGCATCACAGGGAGATTAGCAGACTGAAGATGCTTCTGCTAAAAGACAAGATACAAAGTAGGAGGGAACTGGCTATAAGGGATGCAGTAAAAACCAGTGTTGACAGAGGCATGATGAGCCTAAAGAAGAATTACTACCACAGGTCCTTAAGGGTCTGCCATTGAGTTGATATTTCATTTACTTCTCCAGCACAAGAAGTGAAGTTTGCTCTTGTTGCCTATATTCGAAAGGGCTAGATTAATTGCAGCAGACATGAAAGAAGGTTCCACCAGGAAACCAGCCTGCTTCAGCAATGATTAAGTGGCTGGGTGGTTCAGGCTGCAAAAGAAAAACAGAGGAGACCTCGCTCCTCTCTAAAACAGATCAGAGAACAGGCACAAGAGAAGAAACAGTCGTTTCAGCTACCAACAGCAGTGTCGCAGGCTGGCCAGGGTATGCCTGGTATGCATCAGCAGCCCTCTCACCACCAGGGCAGCGGGGGCAAGAAGCCAAACTCATTTCTGGATCATCTGTGAAGAGCAGCAGATAGGGCAAGGTAGTGAGTGCAGTTACATGGAGACACCCACACCAGCAAAGTCATCCCATTCCCTAGAAACACACCACTCCTCTCCTACTGCCTACTGCTTTTCACCCGTGTTTGGGCAGGGTTTCACTTCAGACTGTGCCAAGGCACTGAGCAAATTGGCCAGGGAGTGCTTGCAGGGCCACGGTACCTGCAGCACTGCCAGGGAGAGGCTGGGACCTGGCTGAGGTGTCCCGCTACCCATTGCTACCAGGACAGACCCCTCGGTGACAGCGGGTGTCCTGGGAGCAGTTGCTCCTCAGTAATTGGGGAGCATTTCTAGCAGCATTAGTCACCCACCCTTGTCCTGACACATTCTGGGCTGTCTAGCCAAGTTAATGACACAGACATTGCTTCACGGTGGTCAAATCTCTTGGCTCATAAAATAGTAGCTTGAGTTTCCTGCCTTTCATAAAAGTCAGGAGCCCTTCAGTATCCAGCTCATTCATGGAAGATAAAAATCTCTTGGCACAGGCTCTTTCCTCACTTGTAGGTTAATTTCATTGTTCAGGCTCTGCAGAGCCCTTAATACATCTCTCCCCTGTTAATCTCCAGCAAAGTTTTTGACTGATGTGGCTGGGTATCAGCCAGGCCCCACCACTTAAGGTGCAGAGGAATTCTTTACTAGTATATTCATTTTCTCTCCCATCTCCACGACCAGCAACACACCCAGCCTGTCATTCTGCCTCTTGCACCTCTGATCTGCCTCGCCCACCACTAACGACATGTCCAATGTCTTGCAGCACCAAGGAAGTGAATGACTTATTTACCAGGGTGGGAAACAAGAAAGATGTAGTAACTGTAGGCCCCAAAGGTGTAGTGTCTGGTGCAGGAGGTGGCAATGGCTATGTATCAGGGAAATGGTCCCAGAAGTAGCATGTGTCTGTAAACTCTTGAAGTGCCTGGGCCTTCTGGCTTGCCTTAGGGACCATGCACAGCAACAGTTAGAGCCAGCTGAGGTCTTCCCTTCTCTTCTGAGAGATAATGGCACCTCTCCAGTGAAGTTAGTACAGTTCAAAGAAATTAAGCAGCACACTTTAATTAAAATTATAAACTAATGAACCAGGGTCCCAAGGCACATGGTAAAATATCCATCACTGAGCTTTCAGAATGAGGCTAAACGTATGGCCAGAAAAATACAATCCTTGGTTTGGAACAAGAATGGGAACTGTGCAGATCTCTGCACCTCATTCAGAGACTAAACTTCCCAACATGTTTGCTCATCTAGTCCTTGCTCGGGGCTTGCAATAGACATTCACCAGTTGCCTCCCATCACTATTTAACTAACATGGTCATACAGACTGTCTAGTCCTCATCCTAAAGATGTATTTCCTTTGTAGCCATCATCTTATCTCTGTGACTGCAGAGCTCATGTAAACCTTCTGCTGCCTGCTAGTGGTGTAGTGCTTTGTGTCAGGCTAGTAACTGAAAAGTCTTTCACTATTATAATTTAGCTTTATATAGAAGTGCAGTTAATCATGGACGTGCCTTTGTAATTCAGAATTACAGAACTGAACCTAAGAAGCACAGCCCTACAAAGGGCATTAATACACAGAAAGGGATTTGATCTAAATGGGGCCATTTTGTATGCCCCCACATGGTCCTACACCTGTCCCTGCAGTGTCACAGCGGTGGTGAGAGCAGGAGCATTCTTTTTTTTTTTTTTTTCTCTACCAGCAGAAAGGAGAAAACCAGAGAGGCTGAACATTATAATGCAGTGCTAAATAATAATTTAAAAATCAGCACCTCTGCTCTGTTAGGCAGCTACAAGGACACCTAGCACTGCTCAACCAGTCTGGTTTTTGTCAAGGCAGCATGGAGCTCTTGCACTGCTCCTGCAACTATGAGCTAGCAGTGCCCAGAGCTCATCAACCTCTCGGCAAAGCCTGGCTAGTAACACTGGCACCACTACCAGGCTCAGGAAGGAGACCTGACCTTTCCTCAGCCTTTCTGGTGTTGCCCACACCAGGTCTCTTCCAGGCTTGACTGCACAGGGCAGAAATAGAGACTGAATTCAGTGTATGAAGAAGAGAGGTTATCTGCAGGGTCTGAGCAGCAGGTCATTTTGATGTTGCAGTGAGGCAGCTCACTGTGGGAAGTGCTGTCACCAGGCTGTGTGTGCCTGTAGGACTGGAGCCTCAGTTATTCCATCTTCAAGCCCTTCATCCCAAGCTCTGTCCCCCACAGCACCCCCCATCCAGCAGAGCTAGCTATGCCTGTGATACCACACATAGCTTTAGCTCTTCCCGGCAAAAGAATGAAGTCATACTGAAATACATAGATTAATTCTACTCCCAATCTATAAACCCAGTGATCCTGGACAAGTTTTCCACCTCCTGAGCCCTGTTGCTTGGTAATGCCCCAGTTCCTGCTGGTTAACAGTCTCCATCCCTCACAGTCACAGTGAAACTGGCAAACAGCTGGGGAAACAACAATTTTGGAAAGGATGCAGCAGAGACCAGAAGAACATGAGCTTTTGCTTTGACACTACATCCAGACTTGACAAAGTGCTAGCCAGGCAGCTAAACTGTTCTCAAGACAGTTCTAGAGACAAACATCAGCCCCAACGACATCACTGTCCCACCCTTCAGGAGGAGCCCCCGAATGCAAAGGCAGAAGAGCTCAAGAGTTCCAAAAGGCTTCAACAGGGAAAAATTACACAAGGAAACTCAGCAGATATCACCTCTCTGCATTTCTGTATTGTACCTGTCACAGCCTGTCATGGGACAGGGGATGGAGGGTCCCATCTGCTCTGGCTGGGCTCCCTGGGGACAGGACATGTCGGAGGAAGATCAGCATTGCTGCAGCAACACCAAGCACCAGAAACCAGAGCAAGCTGCCCTCCTCCTCCCCAAACAGGCCTGAACCTTTCTCACAGAAGGCTGGGGTAGGGGGAAAAATGGAAATTGCAGCCTTGTTTCTAAACGGATGACAAGGAGTTCTTTTCCCACTTAGAGCAGCAGTTACATAAATACTTCTTGGAAGAGAAACATTTGTTTTTTCAGGAGCCAGTAGGCAGATGCACATGCAGCATTTGGGGCAGAGCAAGGGTTTGCCCAGGGTAATCCTGTTCCCCTGAAAGCACCGCAGCATTTTTCTGTTCTGTTGCCCATTAATTCCTTGCATCACTTGTCTTGCACTCAGCAGAAATGACCTTGGCAGAGGCCTCTGGAAACATCTGGGTAACAAACCGATATGTGTCCTTTTTGGTAAAAGAACAATCCTGCAAAATAATAAAAAACACTTTATAGAGAAATTTGGTTTCATATTTATGTCTCCTCTAGTAACTGTATTCACAAAATTGCAGATTTCATCAAGGCATCTTTGTTCTTTTATTTCCCTCCTTGTGCACTTACTCCAACAATGGTTGTAACTCAACTACAGTGCCAGATGAATTAATATCAAAATATTTATACAAGGTCAAACTACTAAGTCTCCCAAAGAACCAGAAAAATGTTTAAATAGGTGATTTTTGTGAACTATTTATTCAGTGAAATTTTTGTGATGTGGAAAGTTATTAAAAACAAGTTTTCATATGTAAATTCAGACTAATAAACTTCAAGACCTAGCCCCAGTTCTCCTTTTAATTTTTGTCTGAAGCAGCAAGTCCTTGTCAAAATTCAGCTTGAGTTGACTCTGGACTGTGTCTGGTTTGGTTTTGGTTTGAATCACCAAAAGCTTCCCAATTTACTTCCTACCATAAGCACAAACCAAAGATGAGGACCTCATGATTGCATGCAATAGCTTTTCTATCAGTTGACTGTAAAAAAGAGAACAGGATCATACTGGTTCAGAAGGTTAAATATTAAAAGTAGCACCTTGAAAGTCCACTTCATTAAGTACATGGTAACAGTATCTGAAACATGAAGCCCAGTGTCCCCCAGCCATAAAAAACACCCCCAACCGCCCTAAGCCATTAAAGCTAACAGGAGCTGAGAGGTTCATCACCTCTGAAGAGGGATGCTATAAGAGACCACCAAGTGGGTGTATGAAGCCAGTTTGGGATCCAGGTCAGGAGACTGTGCAATTAGCACACAGTCTCCAAACAGACAAATTTGAGGCAAGACCTGGCTTCAGTCCAGAGTCCAGTATTTTTTTCACACCAAAACATCATCTTTCCCATCTAAACATGTCTCTTTGGGGACAACAGCAGCAGTACAGATTGTGCATCTGGATTCCTATATCCTTTGTTGCCTGTCTGCTTCCCATCTCAGTCCCCTTTCCATGCAACTTTCAGGTTAGAGGAATTTCTTCTAAAGTTTAGAGTATCTGAACAAGGGTGTCCTTAGGTGTAAATCTAGAAGCATCACACCCCTTCTCTGGAAGCAAAGAGGCAGACGCAGCTCTTGAACAAAACAACCTGGTACAGGACTACCAGCATCTTGCTCCTGGAATTTGGCCTGATCATCCTGTACCTTAGGATTGTTTCCCAGGTGACACGCATTTTCTGAACTGCTGTACGTAGTAGATAAAACAGACTTACTCTGCTGTTCTGCTCACAGAATGCTCTGTTAGATGTGTTCTTCTCTGGCATAACCTGTAATACACAGTAATGGCTTCTTCTGGTTTGCCCAAGCCATAGCCTATAGTATACCCCCCTTGGGCTTAAAAACAAGGTCAGCAAAAAAATCACATATACAAAAGCATATGAATCTTATTCATACTGAAATCTGTTTTGTGCTGTACCTGTGCATGTTTGTGCAAATACCAACACACTCCTCCAGGTAATGATATACAGAGGAGCAATGCACTGGGGTGTTTTAAAGAATTTTCACAAAAATAAGTATTTACTGGAAGTCAGGAGGGTTGCCCAGGACTAAATTTGAACAGAATCCACAAAAGAAGGCTTTCTCCTGGGCTGCTAGTCAATTAACCTCATTTTTTTGCCAGTTTTGCCTGTCTAAGGCAAAACAGCCTCACTGCCTGCAGAATACACTCAGTAATGCCCTGGGCACAGCAGCAATTGCCGTGCTGATGGATGGTCAGATCTTGCTGGTGGTCAATGCCTGTGGTCACGCAGCAGGTCAGGACAGCGGCTGGGTTATGGGCTGTTCTCCCCAGGTGCCCAGCGTGACAGGGCTGCTCCCATCAGCTGTGGCAGGAGACTGATGTCAGAGAATATTTTGAGCCTGGCACCATGAATGGAGGTAAACTAGTATCATCACGCAGGAGCTAGAAGTAGGTAGAAAGAGAAGCTTTGTGTGGGTGGTGAGAGAGAAAAAAGGCAGATTAAGGAGACAAGGATCAGAATCTGCAAATCACGTAAAACCAGTTCTGTGTCAGGCAGGGAATAATTAACTTGCTCTTTTTTTTTTTTTTTTTCTAGACATGCAGCACTGGTGTTGATTCAGGAACATCTTTTCTGACACCAGGGGAAACTGGACACCTTTGAGGATGTTATGCTTTGGCTTTTCAGTAGTTGTAGTGCATAGTATCACCACTCGCTGTATATTAATATGGCCCTACAGATGGACAGTGGATGCTGCCTCCATTGCACATCCAAACCTGCTGGCAAAGACACAGCGTCTTGGTGAGGGTCATGCCGGGGGAAATGGCTCAAGACAGTTCTAGTGGCAGACATCAGCCCCAGTGACAGCCAGGGGAGTTTTCCTGGGACTTTAAGCAAGAGGGAGTTATTCCCAAGAAAATTTTTAGTATAAAGATTTAGTGGTATTCCTGTTTCCTTATTTATTCCTTGGATTTTTCTTCCACACAAGGCTTTACATCTGTGCAACTTTGAGGATGGGATCCAGAAACCAGGCACGAGGGAGAGAGGATCAGGAACAAATGTCTGCCACAGCAAAGCACAAACAAAAGCAGCCTGCTGGCAGGTGAGCTTCCCTTCCGTGAATCAATACAGGCCTGTTATTTCTGCATTATTGCCTAGGGGTTTTTTTTGTTGTTGGAATGAGACATTTTCTGAAGCTGCAGTTATGTCCCACATAAAATTATCAGTGCAGGCTGTGGTGTTATGCAAACTGTGCCTGTTCTTCATGGGCTTGGCCATCGTCTGGCCATGAACTATTCATCTATTTTCTGCTGGCTACAGCACTGAGTATAGTTAGTTTTGTTCATCAAGTTATAAAATAAAAGCTTAGTATGAAGAACCAGAAGTACCTGACCAACACCTTACAAGCATGATACACATTGCCAGCATCAGATCTGAAGAGACACCACTTAGCTGCCCAAACCCCATCCCTCCAGGCACTGTGCCTGTTCCTAGACCAGCACAACAAGAAAGGAGCATCTGCTTGCCCTTTATACCTTCCACACAAGAGTCCAAAATTCTGCAGTGCTTATTTTCAGGACACATGTGAGAAGTAGGTAAGTCTCCCAGGCATAAGTAGAGGCACAGAAAGTATGAGAGGACTTGACTTACCTGACCTCTGCAGAAGTTAACTGAAAACTGAAAATCCAGGAGCCTTTACACTTTGTCCTGGGTGCTAAGAGCAGAGGTGGAAAGACACGTTGCATGTTTTCACACATCAGAGAGGACAGAATCATCCTGCATTAAAAAAAAAAAAAAAAAAAGACATTCAAGGGCTGCTGTTTTGAAAAAGAAATTGTTCCAACTCAGGGAAAAAAAAAAAAAAAAAAGACACAGGCAGCTATTATTCTGTCTGTACAGGACTTAATAATACAGTGTCTGTAAACCATAACTTGAAAATTTTCCCCATCCTACAACATGCCAGACCACAGCTGCATAAAGTAGAGAAAACCCATTATAAGTGACCAGAGCCATTGGAAAACTCTGGAAATAGTGCCTCAGGCTGCAAGGCCCTTTCCTGTGGAAAGGCTATTTTGCAACTGTCTATTAATACAGTTCATTGCTGACAACTAGAGCTCATACATTCTGCGTTTCATCAAAAAGGCTTATGGATAGGCTGTTCAAAAGTCTGCATGCAAATCAAGCAAGTTTTCTTCCTCATTATTCTGATTTATACATTTCTCCCCCTTCTCTCCTACCTTACATATCAGACATTTAAGAGAATGAGAACACACAAGCACGGGAATAATGAATGCGCAGGAACAGGATGCCACATGGCACAGAGGCACCATTGCTGGATCCTCCATGTAACAGGAGAGATTTCTGGACTAGTAAGAAGATGCTAGAGGAATGCTTTAAAACAATTTTTTGACTATTACATCAACACTTGGTATTGTTCTTTAAGCAAGACAGCACTCCACATAATCAGTTTTTTGCAATACCTTCTTAAGACATCAAGTGAAGGAGCTGAACTCTGTGACTGACTATCGGAGTTGCAAAATTCTACAAAAACCTGCAACGTTTGAGTCGACACACAGTGCTCCACTCACCCCTCCCTCCCCCAGGCTCTAATTCAGCACCCCCTCCCGTGAAAACTGCCCTTCTCCTGCCTCAGCCCCATCTGTAATGGATTGTCACTCCCCAGGTCTCTGCTCTGTTCGTGCACTGATGTTTGTCAGCACACACTGCGTTTGAATGAGAACGAGCCAAGGCCTTTGAGCTGAAGAATTCACATGCTGATTTTTGAAATTAATTTTTCTGAGCAATGCACAACTGTAAGCTAAAATATCTGCAAAAGTGTGGAAGCAATTAAATCTGAGGTTCAGGGTAAACTCAAGGCTGATAAAGGGGACAGTTAAAGATTTAATATGGACAAAAGTTCTTCTAAAGTTTAAGGACACTGGTTTGGGCCCCTCCATAGCATCTGGGTGAACACAAACTCAGCTTGTCTGTCACACCAACATCAACCTTTGTCAGATAGTCCTCACTTTTCCACTCATGGAAGAGTTAATAACCTTCCCTAGGTTCAAACACCCACAGACCCTGCCAGGAAATTCTTCACTGAGCTGAAATTTTATTGTTAACTTTTTCTGCCAAAACCAAGTTGGCCAGCAGTTCCCTTGCTGGGGGCCATCAGGAGGGACAGTAGCTCAGAGGGGCCAAGCCAGAAGGGTTACAAAAAACTCAGTCCCAGACTGCGAGCCCTCAAATGGAATGTGTACAAGTAGTAAAGCCATTTGCAGTCCTTTGGCACCCCATGTCCACAGGACAACAACCCTCCTGTCCTGGTTGCATACCTGCCAGCAGATGTGCTGAGGAGCTCATGGACATACACGGTACATAATTCCCCTGCACCCTGACTGCTGTCGAAACGGATGTATTTTTCCCATTGTGTTCCTAAATTATACAGCATGAAGGAGGGGGGGGTTTAATGAGGAGGTTTCTGGTAAAAATTATAGTAGTCAGTAAAGGGAAGACTATCGTCTCACAACTGGACTAAAGAAAATCACAAGTTTTGAGGCATGAACAAGGAGAAGAAAATTACCAAAGATTTGGAAGAGAAGCATTATTTCCAAAGCATATCCTAGACAGTGTTTTAATGTGCTCTGATTGTCAGCTCAGAACAGGATTAAAGCAACAGAGTAGGAAAAAGCAGCAGGGAACTGGAGCTAACAAGGGTCTGATTCACTGGGCTGGGAGGTGATGGGCAACCTGGAAAGAGGAGGGCATTTTGAAGGGCGACAGCTGTAGCAAAGCCAAAGCAGTATCAGGAAACACAGGGCTCTTCACCAGGGCAATGAAAAGAGCTAAACCAAAAGTTGTGCAGAAGGCAACACACGTGCCATCTCATGGTGGTTGCACAACAAGCCACACACTGCAGCTCTACCCCCCAGACAGCTCCTGTGCTGCCATCAGGAACAGGTTCCCCTGCCTGCAGGACCGCATCGACAGCGATGCAGGAGTGCTGAGGCAAAGATAAGAAGTGCAGTTTGCAAACTTCTTCCATTTTTCATTACTTTGCACCCTGGTTCTATCCTCTAGCATGCTTGCTGTCAGCCTGGCATGCTCCACACCACGTCCTGTGAGCCCGACTTCTGAGGGAGCCACAGCGCAGAACCAGCCCCCACTTGCTGGTACAGAGCAGTGCTTCACCCCTGGGCAGCAGGAGCCTTTGCAACACCTCAAAGCTTCCAAACTCTTCAGCAAAACACAGCTTTATACCACACATCCAAAACTGAAGCACAAGTCTGCACAGTGCAGAGAAATCAAGGAGAAGGCCCAGAGACCTTGATGAAGAAGGCTAAGGAAGGGAACACTGACTAGCGTGGGCTGCCAAAGGGGCAGGCTCCTGCCCTCGTTCAGGAGCTGCCCGGACCAGACTGGCTCCTACCCAGCAATAAACCACATCACAGCCCAGCCCCCTCCAACCTCCCCCCTAGCAAACACCCACCCGCAGACTGCCCACGTTCAGCCAGTTCACAGGTCACGGGCAACCCATGCCCCAAGCCAGCTCCAGCAGAGCCAGCCACCGGTGTCCTGCCAGGCCCTCCTCCCGGGACAAGAGGGGAACCTCTTGCTTTCTCAGAGAAGGCAGGCTCTTGGCAAAACAACAGAAGCAGGAAAAAGTAACAGATGCAAGGAAACCTCTTACACAGCAGAACTGCAGGCAGCTCCAGACCACAGGGGCTGTTTGCAGCACCAACAGCAACCAAGCAGCTCTGTGCTGCACAGCCCAGGGAAAACTGAACCCAAAATTCAAGAGGAAAACAGACTTGCTGGTAGCACAAGAAAAATCCACACAGCCACTTCCAGCTAGCGGGGGAGGGAGCCCTGCAAAGTTGCACAGCCCAGGGCCAGATGGAGAGGTGAAGCAGTGGCTGCGCTGGGCTTGAAGTGACAGTGAATCAGTAAATAACACCAGGATTTTTGGCCATACAAACGACAGCAAGGAAACAAGGAAGGGTGTGCTACGCTGGGAAAGAACTAGAGGTCTTCCAGGTCCTCAAGAAGGAAGCAGTTTTAATTACTTTCCCTTAGCACAACAATAGTGGATGTAGGGAGAGGCACAGACTGCTGGGAATGAACAGTTAAACAAGGAAATAACTGCATCAGAGGCAAAAGGAAAAATCTGAAGTTTGGCATGCTAGACCAGGGGAGGCCAAGCAACAGCCATGCTGGAGAGCTAGAAGCCAGCATATTGAACCACAAGTGTGACGGCAAGGATTTTGGGCAGAGCCATGAACTCACATACGTCATCTCAGATGGCAGAACGGTTTTCCAGGCTAAACACAGGTGGCTTCAGCTGGGAAGAAGAGGCTATGGTAGATAAGTGGTTTCCAACAAAAGGTTTGTATTATCCTGAAGTTTTCAAGATTTGGAGCTATAGGGCTGGGAGCGAGGATGCTATTTCCTACCTCCTTAGCTGTTCTGCTCCCCCAGCAGGAATGGAGCAGAGCTGTCACATAGGCAGGCCCAGGGTAGGGGCTGGAGGAGGTCCAGGGGAGGCACAGGGGCACTGCAGCACACAACAGAGCCAAACCCAGCCCCAGAGATGGAGGAAGGGAGAGCCTTCCTAGAGACCCAAGGAGCTTGTTTCAGAATTTCTTACAGTATTTCAGGACATAGCAAAATAGAAAGTAAGCCTGGAGTTAAGTGCCTTCTATCACCCCCCAGGACACAGCAAGAGGAGATAAATCAAACAGGAGATCTGTATTTACACTGTTCAAAATGCAACCTGGTTTTGGTTACAGAAAAGCACTCTTTGGGGGGTCAGGCAGCTTTTGCTACTCCTCCATTACAGAAAGATAGGGCAGTTCCACCTCCACCTATTGCAGAGCCCTCTCTCCACTTTCCGTAGTACTTACAGCACTACATGATGCTGCTGTCAGCCTGTCATGTACTCACCCAGACAGCAGATAAGGACCCTGCCCTCCCCCACTGCATCTCACAGCTTCACTTATAGAAATGGACTTGATAGCAGAAGTGATTATATACTAACCAGTACCTGAGCAGCTGGGAGTGAGAAGAGCTGTCTAGGCTGGTGTTGCCACAGGAACAAACTGATATCATCTGGTCACAATTAAAACTCAGGCTGTGATACTTTCTGCTCTAAAACAAGGTTTCTATCCATTACAACCACAGGTGTCTGCAGCAGCTTCCATATAGGAATAGCCCAGGCCGAGCCCCGCTGTTTAGAAACAGATTACATCATCTAGTTGCTTGAGATAATAAGCGATTAGATTTGAGGATCCATGAATTTCCTCCTGACCTATTTTCTGTGATCCAAACAGAGGGTGTTTTCGCCTTCATGTTCAGAGCTGGCTAATTTGGAGAACACCTGCGGAGAAACGAAATCAAACTCCCCATCCGCAAAGGCACTCGTGCAGGCTCCCGGGCCGTAACAAAGGTGTTTTGCAAAAATGGTGCAGAAAGTCCTGAGCAGCACCTGGCAGGTGTCAGGTATGCAGGAAGGAGGAGCTCTGTCCTTTCTGTGGTTTCTGCACATGGAAAGCATAAAACCCCATACTCAGCGTGAGTCATTTATTACCGGTGCTGCAAAGCCCTAGACAAAAGATTAAATCAGCTGGCAGTGGGCAAACTGACAAAACATCTGCCTGTACCCATGTGGTGTGTGGAAAAAGGGCTGCCGCATTCTAACATCTTAATGGTATGAAATTAAAGCAAAACCACATGGCTAACAGTTAAATAGTGTTTTTATCTTGTGGAGAAATTATAATGTGTGTATAGCTCTTGTTGTGTACAGGAGGAATCTCTTTGTAAGTCACTAGCAATTAAGGAAAACACATGAATTAAAGAGACATGTTGCTTTTAATTTTCAGATTTTATTATTAGATTGCAGGTTTAATTGAGTGATAAGTGCTGGCCGCCTGTGCCCTCTGTATCTCACTGTGCCTGTTGGATCTGAGGATGAGCCCGATGCTTTATTTCGTGCTTACACAATGCCATGGCCAAGGTGAACCCAGCTTGGACTTCGTGGTGCTGCTGTCACTGGGCTGAACTGGATGTTCGGGAGGGGAGAAAGTTCCCTTGCAGGATCTCAGCGCTGCCCAAACCAGCTCATCTCCCCTCTCTGCCCAGGCAGATACAGGCGCTGCCTTCCTCGTGGTTGTTTCGATATAATCAGGCAACAAATTATTTTTATTCTGCCAAAATGGAACCTATTCCTCAAAGTTATTACAAGGGCAGCTGTGATTGAAGGTGACTGGGAACACCGCTGGTGGAAACAGCCATGGATGGTCGCATGACCCAGGGATGGTGTAGACTAGGGAGAAGATGAAGAAGGTCCTGTAGCACCTCCTGTGGTCTATTGTTCAGGACTTCAAAGGGCCCAGGGACCTGCAGCCACTGTTAATAGCTGTTATCTTCCAGCAACAGCAATTATGAGCTGAAGGAGACAGTGACTGTAAAGGGCCAATAAAGCTACACCTTTTCTGCTTCATTTACTTGATTGCCTCCGTTTTTGTTATATCCACCCCTCTAGGATGTGTCTTTTAATCCTCCAAGCTGATCTATCCCTATGAATATTCACTGTCAGTAATACACATTACTGCTGCCTGAATATCCTGAAGCTGCTATCAATCATGCATTAATCTTACACACAGCTCCTAGGACTTAATCTAAAATGCAAATGTAAAATATGTAAAATGTAAAGAACCAGGAGAAGAAAACGCTAAAGTCAGTTAAATGCTGAATTAAGCTTTCCCAGTTCAGCTTCATATTCATTTTCCCATCCTGGATTTTGGAGTAGTAACTGATCAGGCAGCCTTTGTTAAAAGTCCACATACTATTTATGCAGAACCCTGTAAACTTCACACGTATGCTGAGCAAAGGGACATGAAAACAGTTGCTTGCCAAGGGAAGAGTAAGTGTCCAGGGGAGCTTGCAGAAATGACTCCTGAATGTCCTCCCCATATCTGCTGGCACTTGATTCAGGCACTTCATAGTGGGATTGGATTTGACTTAGTGACCATCAGGTATTGTCTTCCATGCATCCAATGAATAATTTTTTGAATCCTTGTAAAATTTTAGTAGCCTCTATGCCATGTAGTGAAGAGCTTCACAGTTTAGCTACAAATTTTGTAAATTAGTATCTCTTCATCTGTTGTTGTGAACAGGCTTCTGCTGTTCTGCTGATGCCTCCAAACCTCATATGAGAAGAGGTGGAGGATAACCATTCCCTACTTGTTACAGCACTTAGTATTTAGTAGACTTCTATAATATTCTCCCTGGGTCATTTATTTTTGCAGTCTGTGGAACTGTCCTAACCTGCTGAACCATCCCTCACGGGGAAGCTGTTCAAATCCCAGATCACCTTTGCAGTGCAAGACCACGCCATGTCTCTCATAAACCACTTCATGGAGGTGATGCTGGGTGACACACGGATGCAGGAATTTGCTGATGCAGTCTGCTCGAGCAGGTGGTGTGGCACTCCTAGGCTGCCACAGCCCAGTGCTCCCCCATCCCCATGCCCTGAGCCAGCTGCCATCCTGCTGTGTGCTGAGCTAGCTCTGTCCCTTGGGCACCAGGGTGGCTCCCATCCCTCCTGCGCGCTGAGCTGCTCCCAGGACTGGCAGTGCAGCAACAGCATCGCTGGGCAAGAGAGGGGCTGGCTGTTTGCACAGCACGCTGCCCTGGCAGCCAGGCCAGAGGTGTTCCCTGAAGCAGGGACTTCACTCATCACTATTTTACACATTGCTTTGTTCATATTTCTTCTTCTACAATGAAATGTCATGAGGGGCAAGAAGGCTTTTGTCATCAGCTCATGAGGAGAAACAATAGCTTTGCTCACTCTGTCACCACCCTGCAGAGGCTGAATCACCGTCACAAGGCGAATTACCCTCTTGCCTGTTGCTCAGCTCCTTCATCCCGGTTACTCATTCTGGAACAAGGACGGGAAGGAGTGAAAGGCAGATGCTACAACCTCCTCCCCCCATACCAAAACGTGGACCAAAATAGTAATCTGTGGTTGGGATCATGTCAGGGCAGGGGCTAGTGAGCAGAGCTGGCGAGGAGAGCCCAGGAGGCAGCAGCAGGGCTCAGAGGCTGGGGAGGCTGCATGGCTGGAGGCAGAGCTGGTGTGGGGCATAGGGGCACAGGCAGCCGCTGCTGGGCAGCTCTGCGTAAGCAGTGGTTCTGCTGGTTCTACAGCCTCTCTCGGGGGTTGGCTTTCTTGTTAGCTAATTCCACTAGCCTGATACAATCCGTAAAGCTTGTATTCCCTGGCTCAGCAGAGGTTCCCCATAAGCAGTATTTCTTCTGCCTTCCTTTGGTGAAGAAATTAATATTCTGTGGTTTTCTATACATGGGGCCACCAGAGCACTGGGAGGATGCTCCTCCCTGCAGATGTCTTTTAAATAGATTTAAGTGCCCACAAGGAGAAATGAACCCTGTCCTGGTCTAACACAGCTCTCATAGCTCATTCTGGAGGGCAGAGGTGCCAGTGAGTCTCTGACCACAGGCTGAAGGCTTTCCTGAAGGGGCCCAAGCCCCGCACATACCCCTAGTCTGTGGACAGGCAGGGCTGGACCCTGAGCTCAACCTCACACATTATCCCCAGATCACATCCACCCAGCTACAGAGCCACGGAGGCGGCATCTCACCCGGCGCGTGACGCATTGTAAAACAAGTGCTGGTGATTTCAGGATAAAGAAGCTCAAAACAGCCTGACGGGGGAAAATATGTCTCCAGAAAAAGGGTACCATATGTGCCTGCCAAGCAGGGCTGCTCTTGCTGCCGCAGCGAGGCTTCTCTTCTTACTCATCAGCAGTGAAACACACTGCCAGGCTTTGCAAAGAGACATTGCGTTACCAAGATTAGACACCAAATGTATTTTACAGGAGGTCTAAAACTAGTCTGGGGGGAATGAATTTTACAGCATGCTGCCTTTTGGAGCACGCTGGAGGGCAATTCCTCCTTCCTGTGGCTTTGCTGTTAGCAAGGGAACCCTGAGATGGAGTTGCTGCAGGGGCCATGTGAGCACCTGGTCACCTGTGGGTTCAGGTGAGCAGGAGCATCTCTCACAACAGAGCAAGCAGGGTGCCCACACCCTGCCGACCCGTGTTGAGGGACAGCAGCACCTCGCTCCCTACCCGCCCCAGTGGCACTCTGCCAGGGAAATCCTGAAAAACAGCCCATGGGCACTTTTCCACTCCCTGGGTGGCTCACTCTGGCAGAAGGATTCGTGCTGGTTTAACTCTTCATATTTATGTCTCTCCTGTGTTGCCACTTGCCCTCCTGGTCCCCACAGCCTCTGGTCCCCTGGGTTTCCTCACCTCCATCACCACCCACACCTCAGCTCCGCCGTGCGTGCTCTGCCTGGTGGAGCCTCGCAGGGGGCAGCACAGCTGGCAAATGTCCTTTCCTGCACACACAGAGCTGATGGAGGAGGCAGCAGGCACCACAAGCTGCTATGGGATAAATTAATTGTTGAGGCGAGAAGAAGGTCATTGCATTATCTCATTGCTAACAGAAAAGTTCAGGCAGTTAAGCATTAAGACACACAGGAGGTACTAGAAGTGATTACAACTGTCAGACTAATATTTTGTGGCAATTAATAACAAATGAACACAGATTTTTACCAGGCTTTTTAAGCTTGAGGAAAAAGAGTTACTTTTATTTAGTTTCTCTTACAAACCTCCCCCCTGCAAAGACAGCCAGTAAATCCAATATACAAGCCTTTGCTGGGAAGGAGAATGTCTTCAGTTTGCAGTCCTGGTGTAAGCTCCTCTGTGTATCATCATACCTTTAATTGTGCCTAGTATGCTTAGAAATCACCTATGATTTCATACAAACCATATAATATAAGGCACAGGCATTTCAAAGTGTTGCTGAGGAGCAGAGGGAGCTCTGCAGGCAGCATTTCCATTACAAACCAACTACTCCATAGCCCACACCAGGTTGTGTTGTGCGTGTTGGACCTGCCGGTGCGGAACAGCCCTGCGCAGGACCCAGCTGCCGTAGCCAGGATGCTCCATGGCTGCAAGAGCAGAGAGCAGCATCCCCAAACTGCCCAGCCATTGCCCCCAGCAAAGCCCAGCAGCCAGCACAGGGGCTGCAACGCAGCCAGTGCTGCCATTAAGGGAGGGCTCGAGATGCTTTGTCCATGAAGGGTAGCTGTGATCCCTCCCTGGGGAACCACAGGGGGTCTCGGAGCTTCCTGAACACCTAAAAGGTGAGTGAGTGCAGATCTTCTCACCTGGCTTTGCATGGCACAGCTATTGCTGCAGAAAAAAGCTCAACGGCAAAGACCTTGCTGGGCAGGCAGGGATTCCCAACGCAGGTAGCAGTTACAGTCCAGCTTGAGTGCCAGCCCCCCACGAGCTGCAGAGCATCCTTGTGCCCTCTCAGAGTATTTTGAGACACCCAGAGCAAGGGGAGAACCTCTCTACAGCATCACTGCATGGCTCGAGCAGAGAATAGGGTGTTCGTGAGGCCACCTGTCCCTGTTCCCTTGAGGATTAATGGCACTCACATGTGCGGGCAAACCATTAAGCCCAGGAGAAACAGTTCTCCTGCAGTAATTGTCTTGCTGTTGCCCAGTAATGTCTGCTAACAGTACTGACAGCCTTCACTTTTGGGAGGCTTAGAGAATTAAAAAATGGGTACTTGTGTTCTGCCTGACCCTCTGCAGACTTCAACCTCTATGGTTAGCCAATTTTATCCCAATAAATAATGGGCTTGCTTGGAGATATTATAAATAGACTGGTAAGTAAGCACGAATGACAGGGCTGCTATTATACCAGAGGGTTACCTTGACATTACAAAGCGATGCTGAAGCTGGAGAAGTGGTGCTGGGGTCATTGGGCTCCCAGGCAGGACGTCGGTGGTACCTGCGGAGGTTCACACTGAGAAATTTGGTATTGATTTGGGACATGTTTTCATAGCTATTCATTGGAAGTATTTCCAAGATATTTTTAGTACAAACAAAATAAAATAATGTTTTACACAAAAGACAGCTCCACAGTTTACAACTGCAAATCTCTTTAAGGCTCTGAGCACTAAGGGGTATTATCAGCTTTTTTGAAGGCTGGGAGCAGTCTTGGGGGATGTGGAAGCCTTGGAGACAGCAGCATGGGTCTGAGCAGGGAGCTCGGGAGAACCAGCTGAGCCCAAGGTGCCCATCCCTGCTGGGCTCCCGCCTGGGGAGGAGGCTCACAGCAAGGTGATGGGCAGAGGAAAGACAGGGGGGGCTATGAAGCAGAGTATGGGGGGATCTCTGGAGTGCTGCATGGTCTCTGTCAGCTGCAGAGCTGGAAGATGCTGCAAACACTGTGAGGTGCAGACACAGTGGTACAGGAGCAAACTGCTCAGGAGAGCCTGTCCAGCACAGGAGCACCAGCATCCATCCCAGCCCTGTGGCACGTGGTGCTCAAACGTGCGGCTGGTTGGGCACTTGGCTCAGGAGGCCCGGGAGCGGAGGACACGTCTGAGAGCAGTGCCTGTGTGCTGGGGACCAAGCCTTGGCACAGCACCACACTCTCCCCAAACACAGCACACCAAATAAAAGGCGGTGTCACATACCACACAGATAAGGCATTTCCTCTCTGAAGTGCTTTATGACTATAGTCATAAAGTCAGTCAGGCTTCCCTCACCTCCCAGATGTTACATGACCTCCAGGGCAACACTGCCTAGCAAAACTGCTGCTTCTGTCCCCAACGGCACGAGGCAACACTTGCAGGGAGAGCTGAGGTCCTGCATTGGCCTGACAGACCCCGGGGAGGGTTCACCTACCCAAGCACTTGTCTGTGTCCCCCAGCTCTAACAGTCTGCTTAATTAAAAACCTGCCTCTCTCTGCAAACCTGAACCAGGCACGGCAGGAACTCCTGCCAGTGGAGGGGAGCGAGTCTGGCTGGTCTCTGCACTTCCCAGGGAGAGGTGAGCGGCTCTGCCTGCCATGGGGCTGGCAGAGGGAGCACGACAGACACCAAGCCCCAGCCCCCAGGAGCAGGTCCCCCCATACCGGGGGTCCCTGGGAAGCACAGTCTCCTCACCACCCACTTCAGGGGTCTTTTTTCCCTAAAAAGAGGAAAGGTCCTTAAAATAACACTTGCAACTCTTACTTGCTCCCCCTGACCCTGCTAAAGACACATCCAAACTTCTCTCCGGGAGTACAAGGGCTGCAGATCTGCTTCCTGGGGGCGAGGAGACTGATGCTGCCAAATAACCGCCTCAGGACCGACAGCCTGGAGCTGCGAGGAGAGGAAAGCCACCAAACCTTCTGTGACTCACACCGAAACCACGAGTTGTCTGCATTTCCAGCCAGGCCTGTAATCAGGCTGGAAAAAGGCTCAACCCGAAAAGGTGGGAAGGTGACAAGGATCCAGCTGTCAGAGGGATCACAGCCTGAGCTAGGTGACCCACAGCTCGCCCCAAGGGCACAGACCCCCAGGCTGGGGGGAGCATCTCCAAGCCTGCATTTCCCCCTGGCTGCTCAGGGGCTGCTGCTGCTGCAGAAGCTTCACCAGGTTTTGCCACTGACAGCACTCATGCCGCCTTCAAAATTAGGACGTTTAAGGAATGTGATGTTTTAAAAATTCTTCCATGGGGTTGCTATGTGCACTGGTGCAGTTGCAGCTTAAGACACAACCACCACCTGAGTACCAGCTGGCCAAAAATCCAGCCCTTCCTATTTGCTGTCTTTGTTTACAGAAATCCTCCAAAACAGTTGTGATTTCTTTGGTAACGCTGTTATTAGCTCAAAATCTCCTGTCTGCCTGCTGCAGCGCTACAAGAGCTCCTGCGAGCTCTCCCACCGCACTTGGGATCAAAGCTGCCAGCTCAGCTCAAAGCACTGCTGGGAGTGGATCTTAACCAGTGTTTCAGCCCAGTCCTAAAAAAAGCTCATCTGCTTTCATCCTCGCTGTGGTCTAACAGACATCTACAGGCCCCTGGGTAATTCCTTGTGGATTCCCTTCCTCTCTGCTGTGTCAAACCAGGATGAATCCTATCAAAAGGCACATTTCAAAGATCTCAGCGATCTCAGCAGTCCCGTCTCCCCTGTCTGGGAGGTGGGTGGCTGGGAGGGAGGCAGTGCCAGAGCGGTGTTTTCCAGGAGCAGGAGCTCAGCCTGGTGGGCATCCCCCGGAGATGCCAAGCACAAAGGCTGTATTGTGTGTCCTGCCTCCTGGGAGACCTAGCTATCAGCTAGGCTGGGAATTTGGGTACATTTTTTTCATCTCTGGGATGGAGTTAGCATGCCTGGATTTTTTTTCTAAATAGAAGGGAAATAGCAGTCAGAAGATACAGTCCTCCATGGCACCAACATTTCCCTGGAATGGGAAAGAAAAATGCCTGATGTTATTCTCAGATACCAGGACATCTGCCCCACTTCTGCTTCCCTGGTGCGATCCCCTGCCTGTGCCAGGCACACACCACCACTGAGCCCAGCCTAGGAACACCTAAGGCCCTGTTTACTCACAAGTAACAGCATATGCAGCAAATCTTCCATCCCATGGAGCACCAAACAGAGCGGCAAAGCAAAGCCCCAATGCTGCTGGGCAGAGCTGTGTGCAAGTGCGCACCCAGGGCCAGGCTGACTTCTGGACACAGACCTCAGGGCAACGTGAGCAGCTCTGGCATGGATCTTTTTAGGGAATGGACCTAGTGACCCCCAGCACCATGTGGGATGTGTGGTGTTTGGATGGGATGCACGTCGTGGGAGAGAATCATACCCCAGACATTGGCACATGAGACCTTCTGTCTAGCACAGCTTGAGAGTGGCCACATCTAGAGCAAACCCAAAAAACTGCATATTACTGGTGCTCCACTCTTCACTCTGAGGGATTTCTGGAGGATTTTGGCTTGGGTTTCTGTTACAGTGCAAATCAGAGCACGACTGCAGTGGGTCAGAAAGTCACAAAAGCATCTGTGCGCAGGAGGATCCTGCCACGAGCAGGGGACTGGAAGTGGAGGCAGATGGCACAGGGTCTGACCACAGCAGCTGTGGCCACAAAGAGCCCTTCAGGGCAGCAGGCGGGGGCTGGGGCTCAGCCCGGTGGCGGGTACCAGCCCGTGCATGGCCAGCAGCACCAGCGTGCGGCTCAGCTCTGTCTGCGCTTTGTGCTGGCAGCTGAATTGTCTCTGGAGGATGTGTCACCCCTTGTTCTCATCTGCCAGGGCTGAAAGGGACCTTTTCAGGGCCTGGGGACAGTTGCTCACCTCCACCCAGTGCTCAGGACACCCAGTGCTTGTGGCACACAGCACCAACACCCATCGCATCTGTGGGGCGACTGCAGGGCACAGCACACCTGTAAGGCACCGCATGCTGCGGCTCCAGGGGGTGCCTGGGCCTGAAGACAAGCTAAAAACCCCCTTGGGCTGCACAGGGGGAAGGGATGAGCAATGGCTTAATGCTGAAAGCCAAGGAGCCTGGGTATCTGCCTACCTCATCCCCACAGCCTCCTCCACACAAGAGGGCCGAGCTGATGCACAAGAGGGGATTTGCTGCCTGCTCACCCCAGGAGCAGGGGATGCCCTGCCAGCTCCCCTCGAGGGCCCCGGGGGTTTCAATCCAGGGACAGCACCTTGGGGACAGCCCGTCCTCCCACCCACCACCCCACAGCCGGCTGCAGACAGTGCGGCAAATCTCAGGTCACACTGCCGTGTTGTTCTCAGCAGCGGGTTAGAGCTGAGTGGTTTCTGGCAGTGCTGGGGTGGGAGGTTCTGGAGTCAGCACGGCGTGGGCCCAGAGCTTCCCAGGGCTGCTCTGGCTGGGGGGAAACACTGCACATGGGAAAACTGTTCTCAGGGTGAGCCTGCTCCCCGCCATCACTGGTGGGGCTGCAGGCAGGGCTGCTTTAGCTTTCCAAACCCCTTGGGAGCACACAGTGACTCACTGCTCAGCCAAACACACACCCCCCCATCCCATGGCAGACTGCCCTGTGCCCCTGTAGCCTCCAAGATGCCACACTGTCCCTTGTGACACCCCTGCCATGTCCCTGTGTGCCTGTCTCACCCTGCAGCATCCCTGCGCCTTGCTGCCCTCCCAGCACACCCACCCCTGTGGTCCTGGGCCTGCTGAGTCTGCAAGGGAAACTTGCTTTAAAGAACAACAGGGAAAAAAAGGTCTCACAACTTGTTGAGGTGCTTTTCATGTCCCTGTCAGTGGCTGCCTTTCCCTGGTGCAAGGGCCACCAGCCCCAGCTGTGGGTGCATCCCTGGGCTTTGGTGCTGAGCCCTCAGAGAGCTCAGGCAGGGATGATCACTGTCCCCCAGGCATGGAAACGAGTTGGATGGCAAACTACAGCTGAGAAAAATCTGTCAAAGACCCTGTGCACCTGCCTGTGCACTTCTGTCTCCTCTTCAGCAACAAAAAGAAGACTCGACACCCCCAAAGCTACAGAGCACTGCAAAACACAGGGGCATCCCTACACCTGCACTCACCCCCCGGGCCACCAAATCCCCAGTCCTGAGTGTCACCCCACGCAGAGGAGCTGGCCTCTATCCTGTGCCCACCAGGGCTTCCCACACACCAGTTACCCCTGTGCTGGCGAGCACCTTGGCACAGAGGGAGGTCAGTCTGGCAGGGCACAAAGCCACACGTACCATGACAAAACCAGGGGCACTGCTGAGAGGAGCCTGGGAGCCACTTTCTGCCCTGCCGGGACATTCACCCCTCTGAGCCCCTCGCCCATTAGTGCCAGAGCACAGCTGGAAGTGCATTGATCTGGCAGAGCAATTAACCATGAGCTGAGAAACAAAGGAAGGGTTCAGAAGGAAACAAGGGATGATGATGATGAGGAGGAAGGGCTGCATCCCTGGGAGCTGCTGCCGTGGCAGCAGCAGTGCAAGCAGGGCTGGGTTGTGCCAGGCTGTGCCGTGCCAGGAGTTTAGCCCTCTCTCTCCTGCACAGAGCCTTGCTTTCCAGGCATTGATCGTAAGAAGTGCTGCTCCACAGCAGGTGAGCTGGAAGAACAGCACGTTACTCTGATTTGATGCTACATAAAACTCATAAGTAAGAGAGAGGCAGAGCTGGCCCAGAGCATCAGCAAAAGGAATGCAAATCCCTGCTCTGTGGGGTGGAGGGCAATTTCCTCATCTGCAAAGCTCTCTGCCAAGCATGGCTAATCCCCACGGAGCAGGCTCGGAGAGGCAGGGAGCAGGGTGGCATCCAGAGAAGTTTCAGGGGAAGCGCTGGCGAGCCAGAGGAAAGCAGCTCCCTCCACTTCTGCTGGCCCAGCACCCCCTGCTGCATGTCAGCACCCTGCCAGAGGCACATCGGCTGGCTACAGGGGACAGCAGGGACCTCTCAGCACTGAGCAGCAGCAGCAGCATCAAGAAGCAGAGCCAGGACAAGGAGGGAGGGGGTGACCTCCTGATGCTACTCCTGAGTGCAGGAGGTTGATCGAGAGCAGCATCAGGGCTGCCAGGAGCGTTCTCCATCAGAACAGATCCACCCCTTGGCCCTGAGTGCTGCTCTTGCCCTCAGCAGCGTCATGGGCTCTGCCCAGTGGAGAGAGAGGTAGGCAGGGTTGCAGGGGTCCATCCAGCCCTGTGGGGCTGAAGACCAGCATCCTCCCTCCCCAGGCCGCAGGGGACTAACAGCCACAGGCAGGGCTGAAATGGGATCCTGGGCCATGGGCTGGGCAGGGGATCCCAACTGGGCCTGGTCAGGTCCTGACAATCTATCAGGGAGTAAGATCTTTCTCAGTGGTTTCCAACTCATTGCAGATCCAGAAGTAACACAATAACCCAAACCTTCTGTTGACCTAATCTGTAATTTTTTCTGGTCTCTCCTTCAGACCAGTTATACTTTCAGTCTCATGACAACAAATACTCCAATTTCACTGTGTTGTGGATTGGATCTTAGTAGGATTTCCCACAATACCTCCAAGATCTCATGATAGGGGAAGAAGTGAATACCCACCCTGTGTTCATGGGTGCAACAGAAACCTGCAGCTTTCTGTGCTAGCAATGCCCAGTCCTGGGTGGGCTAGTTCAGATGTGCCGGCAGCATTCAAACTCCTAAGGCCTGAAAAACTGGCTGAAAGTCTCTGTGTCAACATGTTATCTTGCAAGATTTATGGTCCATCCTGCTTCAGGCAAAGTCAGAAATACCACTGCAGTGATCACTCCGGATATTACCGCGTTTTTTTACACTGCTGTTCTGACATTCACAGCAGAGGGAGAAAAAAGGACGGGAACATTTACACTTTCACCCCCAGCTCCAGCTGAAAACTTTCTGGGGGGTTTGTGTGAGGTCTGGGGGGTATTTGGGCGGGGGAGAACAGGCTCCTGTTACTTCCCAACTTGTGATTCTGGATGGAAAATAAAGTAAGGTTGGGCTCAAAGATGAATACGTGTGCAAGCCCAGGAGGGGGATTTTAGTCTTCTATGTCATCTTTTCCCTTGGGAAAGGCATGAGCCCTTGTCAGTGCCCAGCCCATATGCTGATGGAGAGGTAATCAGTGAGGGGAGCAAACACTCCAGGGACCAGCACATTGAAGCTTGTCAGAAATGCAAAGGGAGGACGGGCCAAGTCCCTGCTGAGGGCTGCACGTGCCTGGGCTGGCTACAGAGGCCGTGGCTCCCAGGGCACAGCTCCTTGGCACCGTAGCCAGATCCCAACCAGTTTGCAGGTGGGATGACCCACCTGCTGTGTGGCTGTGAAACCAGAGCACCCCCACTTTGGGAGAGCTCTGTTTCCCCAGGACTCATGTGGGAGGTGAGGACGGGTCTCCCAAGCTTTTCTGCTAAAGATGTCCCACATCACACAAATAATTACACAACCTTGTGCTTGGGAAGGGAGGGGACAGGATGACTGGAGGAGCTTGCAGCCAGGTTCATATGGTGGTAGAGCCCCAGAAAGACAGAGGGACTCACTTGTGATCGAGGACAGATGCTGACAAAAAGGCATCTTCAAATAACCACACTCAGTAGCAAACAAAACACTGGGTTAGCAAAAATTATTTAAAGATAACAACCTACATCTGAACCAGGCTCCTCACCCCTACGCCTCCCGCACACCGCAGTGCGCCATGTTCTGGCTACGGAAGCAGAGCAGCCTGATCTGCAGTTTTCCAGGCAGTCCTGAAGTCCTGGGGCCCTTTGGAAGGTAGAAGGTGGTAGACAACTACCTCTGCTGCAGGGGAGCTGCAGAATGGCACCTGTGCCACTGCATGTCCCTCTCTGCGTGGTCGTGGGGGGAAGTCCCCGGTAACAGAGGCCAAGCTGGGACCCCGTGTTTGCCACCACCACCCTCATGGCTCTGCTGGCAGGGGAGGGTGGTGAGCCTGCTCCAGGCTGTCAGTCTGTCTGGCTGTCAGAGCACAGGCTACCCCAGCTGACTGCCAAATTTAGGGCACGTTCACAGCACCTCTTTCACCCACCACCCAGCGAGGGTTGGGATGCCCCGGTGATGGGTGGTGAGGAGCAAGGGGTGGCACTGCCAGTGCTACCTGCCATCCGTGTGAGGGGTGCACAGGCTGCTCCTGGCCCTGGCATCTCCTGCTCCTTGCACTCATGCACGGTGAGGAAGAACTCGCTGCTCACTGATTTGGTGGTACCAAAGCTGCATCTTGCATGGGGAAGCACCAGTGTAAGCCTGCAGCACCCCAAGGCTGCACAGCAAGCCTACACCACTGTTGGGCAAGGAAGAGAAACCAGTGCTGTGCTCCTGAGTGGCATCTCCATGGAAGTGTCATCAGCTCTTCTGTGCATTATGCTTATGATTCCCTTCTCGTTTGATGGGAAGATACTTTCCTTCCAAAGCCATAGTCCACAAGTGCCAGCAGCTGCACGTATGCCTTGCAGCAAGGCCCCTTGGCTTCAGTCTAGTCTCAGGACAGACAGGGATTTGACTTTGTAGCTTGGCAACTGAGCCACTCATCTATTTAATTGAGTATCTATGTAATTGTTACATTTAATTCAGCTGGGGAAGACACCCTGTGCTCAGCTATTTAACACTGCCTGAAGAAGAGTGGTCCTTTCCTCTTTTCTGTTTCCGGAGCAGCCCTGTTTCTGAAGTGATAGCCCAGGATGGTGAGTCTCAGCCAGACTCACAGGGCTGAGACCTGGGAGGAAGCCTGGGCCAGACCTCTGCCAGGATGTGGGAGCTGAGGCATTGGCTTGGGACCAGCTCCCCTGAAGCTGTGTGACTTCCTGGATGTGGAATGATTTTTAACTGGGAAATCCCTGCACTTCATCCAGATAATGTGGCACTAAGGGGTCACTAAATGCTGGTCTTTTCAAACACAGCATTCACCGGCCTCATCACTAGGAGCAAAAAGTTCTGAAGTGGGCAGGATTTAATGATTTCCTCATTAAGGCTCAGAACAAGATGTAACAGCTGTAGTTAAAATTACCCCATCTCTGCTGCCTCCCACCACACAAGGGAAAGTTATTTTTAACTCCAGGTTGCCCAAGGGATGCTGCATGGTGAGATCTGTTGCATCATCACCAAGGGTCTTTGCCTGGCAAATTTGGGAAGAGATTGCCCTTCCTCCAGCCAGCTGGGGTCAGACTATAGCCCGGGGTGGGCACTCCTGCAACTGACCCCTCCAGGCTTCCCAGCTCCTCCCGAGGAGGCAGAAGCTCCCACTGAGGCAGCTCTGGGAGTGCAGAGGACCAGGTGCCGGGCCAAGTCCTCTCTTGCTATGCTTTTGTTCTTTTCAGTTTTCAAATAAACTTGGTGGGCTGAAGCTATTCCAGGAGTCGTGGTGTCACTGTGCAGGCAGGACCTAGAGTACACTGAGTTGCAAGGACAGTGATGCAAAACCAGAGATTAGCTTTTAATGCGCTTCTCAGGGCAAACCCTGAAACTGTGGGACTGCCAAGATCCTGGCAGGAAAACATGCCAACTTGCTGTCCTCCTGACCACGAATCGGCTACCGAACTCTCCCGGCATCAGGAGAACTTGCACAGGAGCAGCTGTGATGCACGGGAGCACCCTAGCCACGGCCTCCCCATCATACGTGGCTACATGGTCCCCCATGAATCACGCAGGGCAGCGGCACCCACACATCTCCTCCAGCCCCGGAGCGGTGGCACGGCTTCAGAGCTCCCGGTGGGCACCTCATTGGAAGAGCTCAGAAACCTCCAGAAGAGATGCTGTGTAATGTGAGCGCAGTTACTGGCTGTTTGGCTTTATCTTTCTGGCAGGGGATGAGTGTTAAATGTCTGCTACATTTGCTCTTGGGGCTCTCTGAGCTAAACTGAGATAACTCAGCTGCGCACTCAGCCTTTTCCATATCTAACTTCATTGATGTCTGTATTAAAACCCAGCAGCACGTGTAAAATTGGGAGCTAGCATTCCAAGCAGAATTACATAATGTTTTTGTGCTACTTAGCATCTTGGGGCTAAATTTTTAGACTAGAAGAACTTTTCTGAAAGGCTTTTCTCTTTCTGCTGTGTCATCTGCAGCAAACATTGTTATCCGGGTGTTTTGCTCTGCCTTGCAAATTAGTCCCTGTGCCTTCTGGGTCTCTTGTGGTTCATACTCTTACATTTTGTCCCAGAGAGAAGTCCACTTACTGGAAAATGAGCCAATACTCCTCCCTGCACCACAGATGCAGCTACCACTGCTAGGACTCTGGAGAAGATCACAAAGCCAGCAAATCTCTCCCAGGGCTTTGTTTTGGGTCTATCAGTGACCTGCTGTGTGCCTACTGTGCTGAATCACCACCATCCCCCTCCTCTCTACAGAGTTGTTTCTATTCCTGCTCCCCAGGAATAATCCATAATAATCCTTTGTAATCTGTGGGAGTCCGGTACAGATGCAGGTTTAAGAGCTGTGAATACACGGAGCCCAGAGGTCAGACATATTTGTCACGAGATGCAGGATACATCTGGTACCCCTGCAGAAGTCTTGAACTATCCAACACGGATATATAAGACCCAAGAGTGCAAATCAGCCTCTGAATGCAGTATGTGTTACAGGCATGAGCCTCACCAAATTAAATAAAATACTACTAACATGTATGTGCTTTTCACCTTAAGTATTCAAAAATAAAGAGAGGGAGCCTCTGAATTTTGTTACCATTCATGTATACATTTATTAAGCCAAAGGAGTTTGATCATGTCATGGTATGTTACTAGAGCATATGAGATTCCTTCTCTTGAACTTTGTTAACAATGGTATTTCAATTACTTGTTTGGTTTTTGTCTTTCAAGCTCAAAAAAATTAACCCTTTCCACATTTTCCCATGAAAGGATCTTTTATGGGGTTTTTTGTTTTCTTATGGTACAAAGCAAATGTTTCTCAGACATGTAAACAACCACCATGAAAATAAAACTGCTCCTAAAGTTAACTTTATTGTTACGGACATTCTGTTAGATTTATATCATGTTAGATGTATTTGAGATCAGTGACTCCTTCAATTAAAATTATTACTGTTATCATCACCTGTGCTGCAACAGTGCCTAGAGGCCCTGGACAGGGTTAAGGCCCTTCTGTGCAAGGGGCTGTATGAATACTTCGGTGTAACTGAGGTCCCTGGTAAGAATGGCATTCACTGATGTGTCTATAACCCTCTCTGCTTCCCTCTGCTCAGTGGTGAACCTCACAAATTATAGGAGCGGGAGTGAAACTCTTCTCCAAACTAAGTCTGGAGTTGATGTTCAATTACTGTTGAAGAGAAATGTTATTACAGGCCAATCCTGACGCCTGCAGTCCTGTGCGTAAAGCTGCTCACATTCATGGGAATGCTCATGAGTAAGAAACTCCTGTGGGAAAGGTCTGCAGGATTGAGTCCCTGGGTCATTGAATGCCTTTGCAAGAAAGCATGCAAGAAAAACAGACTGGTTCCTCTTCTCTAAGGTTTCATCAGTATAATTCTAAGAGAGAAAGGGAAAGGGTCAGTTGCTTGCTTTCAGCACCTCGAGCATTTTGAGTTCTGATCCCCAAATTAAAGAAGTCTCTGCTCTGCCTTGGGCTACTGTGACCAGGCCTGGAAAAGTCTGTTGGGACACTCTTTGTCATCAGGAGGCAGTGGTTTGCCATTACAGCATGGAGGGCCTCTGTTTTATGGTGTGAAGGCTGCATCCTAGGCAGGAATTATGAAGATTGTGTTCAGCCATCAGCAAAAATTATTCTGAAAACACTTCAGAGCAATTTTAGTTTAAATAATGATTATAACTTTATATTTGAGGTGAACAAAAAAGGATTACATGAAATAAATAGCAAAGAATCAATGTCCCTGCACAAATTTAATGTATTCCTGCCTATGAAGCACCCCTTGCAAATTACTGCCCTTTAGGTTATGTCAGATGTTTAAATGAACCCTTTAGAGCTAAAATACAGTACTCTGAAATGAGGTTAGAAATATTTATAAAGGACTAATGGGAAGTGTGTACAATGCTCTCTTTAAAACAAATTTCCCATGTGGGTGGGCGAGGAGTGAGAGGCCTCAGTAGACATAGAGCCGATCTGAAATGGCAGCAGGCATGTGCGTCATGATCTGCATGCGCAGCCACCAGTAGTAATCCATGGGGTGGTAGCGGGTGTAGGGGGTCGTGGAGGTGAGCGCGTGGGCGACGCTCTCGATGACCGGCGAGGTGTCCGTCGAGCCGCTGTTGCAGTATGTCTCCATCTTGCTGACCTGCTCATCGAAGTACTTCCTACCATAGTCTTTGCGCACTATCTCCGGGAGCTCGTCCCACATTTTGTCGGCTATGGCTTTGATTCGCTCGGGGCTGTACAGGTTGGTGGCAGCTATGAAGTTGCCAGGCTCCACGATGCTGACCGTCACCCCCTGGGGCTGCATTTCGTACCGCAGGCAGTCGGAGAAGGCTTCCACGCCAAACTTGGTGATGCAGTATGGTGACCGGGCAGGGCTGCCCATCCGGCCCATCATGCTGCTGATGTTCACCACGCGACCTAGGCAGAGGCCGGGCAAAGCACAGCTCAGCTCTGGGACCTGATCCAGAGCAGGTGCCTGACCCACCGCCCAACAGATTCCTGACCGGGCATCTGCCCGCCCCCCGCGCATCCCTATGGGCTGCCCAGCAGAGCTGCTCCTGGCTCTGCCTCAGCGCTGCTGTGCTGTGCAACGCCCTTCAGCGGGCGAACAAGCCCGTTGCTTCTGCTCCCTGGCTCACTGCACTTGAAGGAACAGGCACATGGTGATCACAAAGCTCAGCGCTATGGAGAACACAGAAGAGGCTGGACAGAGCCTGCGTGGTGGGAAAGAGGATTGCTCAGCAGCAATCAGGGCTGAGCCCAGATAAGAGGACGCAGCAGCAAAGCCTCTGGCACCAAGGCTGAGCTTGTTTGCAAATCAAAGGCACAAAATCCAGGAGCCCAATGGTGGTTTATAGTGTCTGCCCCTTAAAGAGAATGGATTGCTCCTGCACCACAAATGGGCACAGCAGTCTAAATCCACTTCACCCTTTTCCATGTGACAGACAGATTATGGCTCCAAGCACAGAGCTGGGGCCTTTCTCCCCAGAAGCCACTCATTTTGGCTGGGAGAATGCTGGTAGGAGACTGTGGATGCTGCAGTGTAGTCAGAGGCAACAGTTCTCTGCACTTTCTATCAGTGCTCATTGCTGAGTTGTGTTAGAAACTTTGACCACAGAAATGGATGCCTTTCCACAGTGGAAGAAATGCTGCCTGGGGCACATACAGCCCAGGTCTGCAGCACAGGACAGCATTGTTAATGTCTCTGGATGCCTCAGGAGTAAAAAATATTCTCATTTAGTCAGGTAGTTGGCCCCAGTACAGGAAAGCTTTTGCCCCTTTATGGCAAGAGCCACGAAAACTCCAGGTCTGTATTCCTTTGCTGTACAACCCCCCCTCTTCATATGTTACAAGCTCCCAAAGTAGCAGCACACAGCTGACAACTTCCCTGCAAGAAGCACATTCGTAATACACTGCTGCTGCCCACCCTGGCAGCACCAGCACAGCTGGGTTTTGTATAGAGGGGAGGAATCTATGGTGAGCTGCAGCTTCACAACAGGAAAAAGAAGGTATGATGGATTAGATCTTGCGTGGGATGTTGCAGGAGAAGGCAGCAGAGACAGGAAAGAGAAATAATAAGTGGTTTTCAGGACTGCTGCCTTGCTGTGTAACTAAGAGCGGTTAGGAAATCTGTTTGTGTGTAGGCTGTGCGCCATACTCTGTCTGTAAAGGTATGAAGGTGGCCAGTGGGGCAGAGAGAAGCATAATAGACATTTTGGCCTCTAACACAGCAAGACAAGTGGCAGGATGAGGGACCAGCTCTAGAGAGTACCAGTCAGGAGGAGATCACTCACCCTTTGACCTCCGGATGAGCGGGAGAAAAGCCTTGGTGGTTCGCACAGTCCCCCATAGATTCACTTCAGCTACTTCCATGTAGGTGTCCATGCTGGTGAACTCGACTTCCCCAAACGTGGAGATCCCAGCATTGTTAACCAGGCCCCAGAGCCCTAGAAGACAAAAATCAAGCAGAAAGCTTTCCCTCTGTGAGACTAATAAGAGCAGCCTGGAAAAGACTTTGCTAATGGATTATTGAACCACTCAGCAGAACTTTTCATTATGACTTGTAACGATGGAAGCCAGACAGAAGAGTGAACTTCAGTCTCCTGAGCAAATATAACCACAATCAGAATCTGCCTGTACTGCCCCACACTGCAGCCACAAAGTACCATGAATGAGAAAGTTCTGAGCCAGCAGAGAACTTCTCTATGCTTTTCTCCTTGCCATTCTCCTTCTATCAGATTTTTTTAAAAGAAGCAAACTATAGTCTCTAAATGCAAATAATAAGAATAGGAACGACCTTGTAAGAAACAAAAGACTAATTCTTTCCAAGTAAAATCCCTTGTGTCACCATAAGAACTAGAATGTCTGCTATGCTGGGAAGGGGGACGTGGGCATGGGTGAACATGGGTGGGCATGCATGCCACGGCCTCTCCCTTTTATTCTGCTGCAACCAAGATGGCAATAACTGAAGCTACCAACTCATTTGGCAATGAAAAGAAAGATTAAAAAGGCATTTGAAATAAAATGCATTCACTTCATATAATGTTCCAATTGCACAGGCAACAGACTAAGAAAGGTCTGGGATGGCTTCTCTCTACTGTTTAGAAAAGGCAACTTCATCCTGACCTATGCTTGAGAATACAGGGCTAGAAAACTTAATTTATACAGAAGATCCATATTTATAAAATAAATGTATAGAAAAGTAAAAGAAATAGGTTTATGCAATATCCAAAGTAAAACATTGCTGGTTGTTCTGCTTTTAAATGACCTTCAGGTGTTGAAGTGTGGATGTTCTTCAGGGAAAAATGTAGTTTATCAAAGGTGTAAAGGTTTCAGGAATGCATGAGCTACTGGGATTTTCACAGTACTGGAGAATTTGCTGTCATCAGCTCCGCAGAATGAGGTAGGCAAGCTAACAAAGTCAGTTACCCCCCGAACTCTGAAATCTGTAATATAAGGTAATATGTGCAATGGCATTAATGATACTCAGCCAGCTTCATGGGAAATCCTCTGGAAAGCCTCTCCATTTCCTTTCCCTTTTGAATGTTTGGGGGAGACATTCCCATTACTAATCCCCAATCTCTGGGCACTGGACAGGTTTTACAACATAAAGGGAGTCACAATAAACTTCAGGTCACAGGAATAAAGCACTAATCCCAGGGCCTTGAACACCACCCTAATTTCTGCTAACGTCCCTACAGACACTCGTGGAGAAAAAAGCAGTTTTCTTTGTAGATGCTGTTGTAAGTGGGAAGCTGCTTTCTGATATGGCACAATATTTAAACAGGCCACTTGCTCTGCACCGCTGCTCCCCAAAGCTTTGTGCCCTTCAATCATATGCTCAGCTTTTGAAATATGCCCTGAAAATGCTCTCAGAGCCCAGCTGAGGGAGCTCCTGCCACCTATGTGACCTTAGTGTCCACTGCATGCACATACCTTTCTCTGGGTCCTCCAGGCTGCTATTCACGTGCTCCACTGCTCGGTCCACTTCTTTGCTGTCACAGACGTTGAGCTGGACTGTTCTCATTCGATCACTCTTCATGTTGTCCAGATCCTTGGAGCCACCATCTCCCTTGTCCTAGAGGGGACAGAAGCGCTGGTTTGAATCTGGCCAAAGAGCTTGTGTAGAGTATCAAATGCATAGCAACCATCAAATCAAGCAAAAGAGAGTGCACGGGGCAGTCACAGAATAATCAGGACAGTCCTGCAGCTCTAAGAGTAAGGGGAACAGACAGGGCTGGTCCTGCAGAACACCATTCCTCGAGCATCTCCATCTGACCACGAGCCCTGCCACCAAGTCAGCTTGTATGAACTGCTTCGACCACCAAGAAAGCAGCCAGAGCTGGATCTGCCCCAGCAAGGCAAGTCCTGCCCAGTACAAGCTCCTAAGATCAACTATGCCCCACTGCCACAGTGGTGGGAATATGGGGCTGTCCTCACTTTGGCTTGCATACAGAGCACAGCAAATAGCTTGGCAGAGGTATGGGATAAAATAGCCGGTGAATGGCTGCACATGTACGTTGCATGTGCTTCTCAGTCACGTTGCCAGCTCTGGGAGCGGCAGTCCTAGAAGAGGGACTGCCTGCCCACTGCTCTCTCTCTTCAGCTGATCTACACACACGACTCCCACTGCCTGGAAATCTACCTACTGCCTTCAACCAACTCCTACAGAGTCCAACCACCAAGTTCCTGGCCAGCTTGCCAGCTGGCAATACCCCCCTGTGTCTTTTCCAGCATCTTCCTCTCTTTCTCTGCCTCCCCGCATGAGCTTTTACTCACTCCCATTTCCCATCTCCACTCCTTTTTTCACAGCTCAGAACAACAGATTTCCCCCAGTATAGACATACTCCCCAGCCAATTAACTGCAGCCAGCCCCTGAGATATCTTTCACATGTGCCAGATGCTACTAGCGACAACACTGCCATGCCCAGAGCTAGTCCCTCCACAGCAGCAAAGCCTGGCTATGGTGCTTCCAGGACACAGACATGGGGTATTAATATGAGTTTGGGACTATCCATGAATCACTCCCATGGTTATAAGCTACTGGACTGTGCTGGCCACTTCAGGGTACTTTTGTAGAGGTTGGCGAGGTCTAGCTCTGAAGATAATCTCATTTTTTGGGAACATCCTGGTCTTTACTGTCCCCTCAATATCATCCCTCACAGCTGGACAGGGAGTGTGTCCCACAGGACCATCTGACAGCTGCTCAGATTGTCTTCTCTCACTGCTCAACCTTCCAGGTAGCCCTGCTCCTTGTGTCAGCATCACCAGCCAAGCTCTTTGCTCCTGAGAGATAAGGCTTTTTTGTATAGATAACTTTTTTTCCTCTGACCTGGAACAGGCCAGTTGTTCATAGCAAGGCTGTTTCCTGACTGCTGAATGACATTAGATTGTTCTAAACACCTCAAGCCACAGGCGCTCCCTATCAGGGACTGCCAGCAGTCAGTTGTCAATGAGACAGTGCTTGTCTCTGCAGCCTGAACCCAGGCTGCCCATCTACCCCCCCAGGCAAGAGTGCCCTTGAGACACCACACTTTAGGTACCACACAAAGGTGGCCATACATCCCCCTGTCTCTGTGTCACCTGTCTTCCAAAAAAACCTTCTCCTGGCTCCTGTCATTCCTGAGCTTATCCACAGTGCTCACAGACAGATCACTAACTTAAGTACCTGACATCTCCTGTGTCTTTCTCCACCCTTCCTTATTCCACCATGGACTGTTAATACCAGTTAGTGTTTGTCCTTAAGAGAAGGCATCTACTGCACTCTCTTCACACAGAAGCATACTGCATACAAAATGGAGCAGTTAAAAGTCCCATGCATAGCTTAGTGGTGTTTGTTTTAATGGTGACTGAAAATAGTTTCGTGCTAAGTTTGCTGCTCACTCAAAAGCACTGTGGTGCCGAAGCCAGTGTGTGTGGCAAAGCACTGAAAAGCATCCAAGTGGCACATATGGGAATGCCAATAGGGAACTGGCAAATGCAAGCATGCAAGTCCCTTGGAAATAGCAGATATGGCTAAAGGGAAGAGGAAGAACAATAAGGCCAAGGTGCTTCTTTCCCCGATACCGGGTCTGCAAGGTGCTACAAAATCTCTGGGCCACAGCAACACACCAGCCTCAGAGGCCTCCTAAGTTCTGCTGGGACCTGCACAGCATCTTCTTCTTCCTCCCTTAGAGGGTTAGCTCTGTAAGCCAACATCCCTCCTGCCCTCCCACCCACATGCAGCTGGGTGCCTGGACAGGTACCCTTGGGGCTGGGATCCTGGCCAAGAGTTGGACTCTGGGCATTAACCCAGACCCACAGGGCCATTCCCTTGGCTCTTCAGAAAGGGCACATGGCTGGTGTTTAAGTCAGGTGCCCTGTGATTGTGTCATGCTCTCCTCGCACAGGATGCAGCCTGTCCCCCAACCCCTGGGCCCATACACAGCAGTGGAAGGACCTTCCCGTGCTACACCAAGAGACCAGTACATCTCCCCTGTCAGCCCCAGGATCATCCAGTCTCCATGGCAAGAGGGCCCAGCTCTTGGATAATGAAAAAGCACACCACTGCCTCACCTTCCTCTTCCCATGGTTGCTCTCTGGGGCCCGTGGGCTTCAGTCTGTATCTTTATCAGCGTGTCCTTGAAGCGGTACATAACACCCTGCAGCTCTGAGCACTCCTGAGCCCTGCAGGAACAGGCCTGCATGGTGGCTGGCTCAGATAGCCTCTGCCTTCTTATCCCCCTGCAAGCCCCAACAGGCCTGAACACACAAAGCAAAGCAAACAGGGGCTCCACCACACTCCTGACAGCAGTGACAAACATCGCATATATCCACTGGTAACAGATACTAATGGAAAAATACCTTCTTCATCTTGTGTCAGCTGGCTCCTCCAGCTATTAACCGAAGAGGAAAAATAAGACAGCTGCAGTGTGATTTTTCATTGGATCCAGTCTACCACTGTCTTTTGTCAATAAAGCATCAACACAACTCTCACAATAATGTATTTGCCAGTGAAAATGTTAGGAAGAAACTGTGTGAAACAGCACACTGTTAGCACAGATCCATCCTTGGGCTCCCTGCAGTCATGACTCTAAACACCTCCCTCAGGTTTCCTTCAGTAAAATACAGTCAGGCACTCAGGATCTGACCTTTCCTAATGGTCAGCACTGCACACTTTTAATCTGCAATAAAGATGTGATGTTCCTAAGAACAGTGCATACCCTGAGGGACACGATGGCTCCCCAAGCTGGAGTATGCTTCTGATGTGCAGGTGTGCTGTGAAAAACAGTCCCATGAAAAGAACACTGAAGTTTCATAGTCACTTCCTCTCTGCCAGGGATAGGTCAAATATACCCAAGCAAAAAATATGATGCTTCTTATTTCTACTTCCACTTCTATCTAGCATTTAAAAACACACCAGGCTTTTTCTGCCCCTAAAAAACAGCACCAGCAATAATTACACTCTGATCAGAATTCTACTTATGGTTTTGCTAGTGAAAGCAAAGTGAGAAATCAGCTCAGTCTCCTGGAGCTGCTTTAGTTCTACAGATAAGTGTATGTCCTGAAGATCCAACCTGTTAACTAAGGAGCTTTGGCATTTTGCAGTGTTTCTCTGATAGAAATTGCAATTACCAGCCTTGCCATAGTCACACAGATTTTGGAACATGGGATGACACTTCAGCTAAAGAAGCAATATTTAATTACACAGTGATACAGCAAAGTCTTCTGATTTCTGCTGAAGAAATAAATATTGACCAAAGCCTAAAAGTTCTGGTGTGCTGCTGCATGTCAGCTTATGCTAAAATTGTCAGAGGTCAAGATTTTACACTAACATGCATCCAGAAGAATGAGTACTGAAGACACCAAAATGGAAGGGAGGTTTCAATGACAGTTAAAACCAACCTCACTGAAAACTGGGTCTTTCTAGCAGTTCAGAGGAAGTGAAACCCAGAAGTAACTGTGCAGCTTCTGTCATTTTTGACTTCTGTCAACACAGAGGCAGGCTATTATTCTAAACAGTGATTTTAAGTCTGCAACTTATATTCTTATATTCTCTAATGTTGATCTTCTCTTACAAAAGCTAAGTAGAAACATCTGCCAAAAAAGTACTCATCCACCATCTCTCTTCTTGATACCTTTTAAGTGTCTCGTTCTGCTGTAAAGCCTGTAGAGGGAGCCCAGGTTAAATAAATCCTTGACCCAAAGCTGAGACACCACAAGGGACAGAGCTATTAAAACACAAACTTCTCTTTTGAAAAAATGCAGTCGAAAGAAACTAATAATTCAAGCAAAATTTAGTAATAATGGAAAAATTAACAGCAGAAAGAGTATTGATACCATTAAAAACACCTGGCAAATTCTCTTTAAATAATGTAACTATTCTAGGTAAATTTACAGGGATGAGTAAGCTAAAAGATTAGGATCGAAATAAACTGACCCACCCCAGGATATCCTGAGGAGTAAGTTTGTTTGTTGGGAAATGGCCACGCAGCTAAAAAAGTGCAGTGCTTCATAACGAGAGAGAGAGGCTAAAGCTCTCCTATTCTCCACGACCAGGCATCAGTGACTGCCACACAGAGCGCTCCTGGAGAGTGCATTAACACCACACCACTAAACTATCTGTGGCCTGATCCTGCTCTCATTTGCAGTGGAACTCTACTGCCTTCACAGCTATTTCAGAAGACTCTCAAAACATACTGAGGTATGTACTCATGAATAAAGAAAAGCATGTTCGTGCCACATGCTATAATATCACTGGTGTGTACGTCACAATTAATCAAAATATATTAATAATTAAATTAAACCCTTCATAAATAAGTACAGTCTGAGAGCAGGGTCAAAGGTCCAGACTCAATCCGATCCCAAAACTTGCTTATGGATAAGCCTATAAAATTAAATTTGGGGTTCCAGTACACCAGACAGGGACCCTATGTCTCCCTAGATACCGTTCAGTCCTGGTTCTGGTCTAGACAAGGTTATGCTCTACGAAATTCAAGCATCCACATCTTTCCCTTTGGGCTACCAACAACCCTCCCTCTCTCTGGCAGAAAGCTGTGCAGCGTGGAGAGGGAAAACTGCATCTGCTACATGTCTGTGCACGTGCCACAGGTGAAGAATAGTTTTTGTTTTCCCTACCTTTTGCAGGCAGCCAGCATAAATAATGAAGCCTTTGGTATGCAGGTGCTTGGCCAAGGCAAATCCAAACCCTGAGTCACAACCTGTTATAAGCACAGCTCTGCTGCCAATCTGCAAAACAAAACAGAACAAACCGCACTGGAATTGAGTATCTGAAATCAGTGATTTGCAGCGCACAGAACAAAACCATGTCCTGGCCAGGAGCAGTCCGTTCCAGGGACGTTCTCTACACTCATTGCCAGCTACTGCCACCCAGTGCCTCCTGAAGACAAGAAACAAAGGTTTCATACCGAGTTCACCCCAGGGAGGCAGGATCACTGTCCTCCCAACACAAAGAGAAGTTCAGCACCTCTGGCAACAGGTCCCAAGGCAAAGAGACCAAGTAAACCACCATTCTCTGGCAGTTCACATTCATCTTGACATCTGAAAATACACCAGACAGTTCCCAAGATGCGTTTTCCCTTCAGAAGGAATTGTTCCTAGATGTTCAAAGCAGGCAGGAGTCCCCTCTTCTGTGACATGCAGCCTGCAGGCATGGTAAAGACAGCTTGACTGAAGAAAAGATATGGATTAACTCTACTGAGTGCTCCCTCGTCTTTCTCTCTCTAGCATGTAAACCCTTTAGTTCTGGGTTTTAAAAGCTAAGCAGAAATAAGTGGGTCTAATATTTGAAATTAAGACCAGCTGGTCATCAGTTTGTTTGTTTGTTTCTTGGTCTTCTTATTTTTCCAACTGACGATTTAAATAGAAGTATACCTCCTTCCTTCTCCAAACCACCTCTTCTAACCCAAAGAGAGGCAGCAGTTAAGTGACGCGTTAAAAATTGCATGGTGTATCAGACATTCCAGCAGCAACAAGTGCACCTGCAGCAAGGTACTGCTGTGGGTGGGATTAGGTAATAATTACTTGCAACTCAGTCCAACACATCTCTTTTAACAAACTAGAAATTTGGCTTTCCCCAGCATACACAGGAACTGATCAGGGTCACACTGGAAGCCCAGCAGAGATGCAAGGGTCATACCTAAATTCCCCTGAGACTGTCCCAGGGTTATGGAGCAAGATGTGCACGCTCTAGCACATCTACAGTGCTGAGTTCTGTGCCACTAGACAGGCAAGAGGGCAAAACATCCCCCTTCCTTTTGCCTGGTGTTGTTCCTGGCAAGCTAGCACCTTCAAGGAGAGGGCTGTTAAAGGCGGCGGCCACTCTCCAGATCAAGAGGTGAGGACACACCAGTTTATTTACGTCTCTTTACACAACCATACTCCACAAAGACTACTATATTAAGAATTTGTCATGCAAATTCCCTCCACTCTAAGGTGGAAGATTTCATCTGCTGAGTTCCAAAAATAGAAAAAACCCACTAGTCTGTTTATTTCCATCCTTAGCAGCATGTACCATGCTACGTCAATGGAAGCTCTATGATAGGAAAGAATTTGGAGTATGCTGGAGAGGTCCAGCTCAGTCTTTCTGTCAAATCGGAATGAAGAATTTGGTCACCAGGCGTCAGGGATTTTAAAACCCCAGCTCAGCAGAGCCAGTTCCTGGAAACCACAATCACACTCACCTGATCGACTTCACTTGCATAAGAGCGGCTGCCACATGGGGACAAGAGAGGGAAGCAAAATCTTTGCACAGGCCTGTTAAAAAAAACCAAACCACAAAACCATCAGAACAATCAGCCATGGGATATCTTGTCTGTACCCTGGTGCTACAGCATGTGCATGTAAAGGAATGTAGTGTTGTCAGTATACATGATGTAGACTGTCATTTGAGAAGACAGAATCCAGTCTACAGTTCTCCTTAGTCTGAGTCTGTGTGTTTCCTACAGCATGAAACATTTGTTTCTCAAAAGACTTTGATGCTATTTCCAGATGCAGATGCTGTTTGGATATTACCAAGAATTCTAAAATAGCTCCTGGTTTGGAGGCATAGAGCTGCTTCTACCTCAAAATGGGCAGCAGTGTTTTCATTCCCAACAGCAACAACACTCTCACTTACAGTTGCACAAAGCTGGGGTAGGGGAAGTTGTTAATTTTTCTGATGGAAGTATTCTGCTGTGGCATTGTCTCTGATACCCAGCCTAAGGTTGAATTTGCTTGGATCTATCTCACTGCTTCTACACACAGCTCCACCCTTCTGTCATCTCGGATAACACACTTCCTCTCCAGTGTCTACCCATTAGATACTCTGATTTTACATCCCCTCTTTGCAACTGCCTAAGCTAAGAGACCTAAGCTAAGGCCATGCAGACCTGAAGCTCCTCTGCATAGTATGTCTGACTCCCAGGAAGATAAACCATGTTCACAAAGACAGACCAGAGCAAAGCAACATTGCCTTCCAGGGAGTGAGATTTTCTTCAGAAAAGCTATGCTACCAGTAACATCACACTGTCTTAGGTCTTGTCATCATTCATCAACACTGGGCCTAGACAACAGAACAGAGTGACCTTAGCCTCTGTCCTTGCCACCCACCTCTCTGGACTACATCAGCTTTTTCATTTTTGCTTTGAGCACTGACATTGCCCTCTCAGAGCCTTCTAGCCTTCCCCTAGACTTGCTGTACTTCAATCTACACTCTGGCTCCTCTACCATCTATCCTTCAGCAGACCTTATCTTCTAGACCGCTCTTCTGTCTTCTCAGTGAATTTGCATAATCATTCACAATTATCTTCTGCTCAGACATCACAGGTGCTCCCAGGGTTACCAGTGCTACACTGAACAGCAAACTGCACACACTCTGGCCTCTGAGCTGATTCTTGGGAAAATAAGGCTAGAAAAGGGTCTGCTAGGGCAGAAGCTCTGAACCACATGGGAAGGGAGCTGATTTATATTTAGGCAATGGTGTCTGCCCACTCACCTTCCTGCAACAGTTTAGGTCTTTTTCTAACTTTGAGTGTCACAAGCCAAATCAGCTCTTGAAATAGCAACAGCCAATTTAATTGCTGCGAAGGTCAGTTCCCAGGCAAAGTCTGGGTTAACATCACTGACCTGAAATCCTGGCTTGGAACTTTTATCTCAACAATAAGCTTTATGGTGTGTCTCAGGGTGCCTAGAAATGTTCATAACATTTCTTTTAGTTGCATAAACTTTTTATTTTTCAGTGTCATGTCTGGTCCTGTTATTTCACTGCACAGCACTGATTTGCTGCTGTTATTCACGACATCCTGTAGAGAACAACTACTTGACATTGTGCCTACCTTGACCTGAAGGCAAGGGCATGAAATAGATGCCGGCTGCTGATCAGCAGGAACGTCATCAGAGGAAGCAGCTACGATGCGCATGCGATGCTAGCCCACACACAGCACACTAATGTACCATGAGCCATTTTTGTCATTCTGCATGACTGAATTCTGGAGACCACAACTGAGATTTTTAAAACACACAGATGGTCCTCGAATTGAATCTGTGCTTGTAACCATGCATTAGCTTTTTGTTCTGTTACACCAAAAAAGGCAGTCCTCAGTTTGAAGAGTCGAGTATATAAATGCTACCTTGATGCATTAAGATACCGGTATAGTGACAATATTGCCTTTCAGATGAACAGTTGGATTTCCATTTCAGGCTTAGCAGCTTGTGAGTACTTCAAAAAACGCAACACATTTTTGCCCTGAGTACAAGATGCACAAAGCATAAATACACAGTAAACAAAACAAAAGCAGAAGAATTAAAAAAAAAAAAAGAATACGCTGAAAATTCTTTTCTCAAGTTAATATAACATGAATTTGTAGTTTTAAGGCCACAGCAGATTCCTGCCAGTACAGCTTTGGTGAGTGTGGAGTAAACGAGATAAAAGGCCTATGCCTGTTTGCACAGGAAATCTCTAACAGCTTAGTTATCAGGTCTCTACAACTCCCCCTTACAGAAGCCATCCTTGATGGTGCTGGACGTCACTATCAACAGCAGCAGAACAGCATCGGAGGTGGCAGTTCTTACCTAGCAGGCCATGAACCACTTTTACGTAACTTACATACAATTAGTGGTACACACACACTATTTGAGAACCCTGCTCTAAAGCAAAGACAGTGAAAGCCCTCAACTTGCTCTGAATTTGGGCTAGCAGGGCTCCTATGATGTATCGACATAAAAGGTATTTTTTTCAGAGCTAGGAATTAGAATTAGATAAGCAATTTCATGTTCAGAATGTTCACGTTCAGAAAAAAACAGCTTCGTTACTCAGCCCACCTCCATTTCTCACCAAAACCCTCCTTCTCAACTTTCTCTCATTTCATGTGATTCATTGCCTCTTTAATGAAGTCACAGACATCTATGACAGTTCCTTGCACTGCAGCAAGGCCTATTTGCTGATACTTGGGAAAAAAACCTTGCTTGATTCTGATTTAATGCTCTATTCAACCCCTTTCTGACTGTAGATGATTGCCCAAATGTAAAAAAACCCATGCTCCCAGCCCCTCCTTGCATATAGAGTCCATTTCCTCCATGCTCAGCTCAATGTCTGAGCACTGGCACAGGCTGCCCAGGCAGCTTGTGGAGTCTCCATCCTAAGAGGTATTCAAAAGCCATCTGGACACGGTCCTGGACACAGCTCTAGCAGGGGGGTTGGATCAGATGACCTCCACAGGTCCCTTCCAATCTCAACCATCTTGTGATTCTGTAAATAAACCGTCCCATTGAGATCAAACGAGCCCTCGATGTGTGCTGCATTCAAGATCTCAATCCTTCTCCACCAGACTACTTACCTGAAGCCATTCCGTGGGTCCTTGAAATTCAGGGCTTTCAGAGAGTTCAGGAGAGGCTGGGACAGCTTGGTAGCCAACATGCTTTCAATTAACACTCTACCAACACCAAGTCTGTTCTCCCTTACCTCTGCAATACAAGATAGTATATGTTTTAGTTGCACAATTATTTTGTAAGTCATGCTGACTCCATGTATTTCAACAGTAAAGTCCAAAGGAAGTCATCTTTCCCCCCTGCAGTCCCTCACACTGAGATAAACAGTTCAACCTTCAACCACCTCAAGATGCTTTTAAATTAAGAAAAAGACTGTAAGTAAACTGACAGGCAGGGAGGCATTAAAGAAAATCATCAATTTCTCCTTCTTTAATGCATCTTTAACTGTATTCTCTGAAACAGCTAAAAATTAAGGTACTTAGATGGAATATATTACTTCAAGTGAGCTATATGAAAAAAAATTTAAACTAAAACATAACTTTAAGTCATGGGTGATGCTATGTTTACATGTTCAAACAGCAATCCTTGGGCTTTACAGCTAGTACAGCCTTGCGGTTAAAAATTTGTTTATTTGCAATTAAGTAGCTGGTGATGCTGGACTGTGCATGGGCCATTAAACTCACTACGGGTGAAAACAGCTCAAGAACAAGAGTTAAGGGCAGAAAGTTCATTTCCATCATATTCACCTTGGATAAAAACCGACCCAGCACACAGAAAACATCTTCCCAGTTTAACGTACTCCTTTATTAAAGCAGAAAAGGGTATCTGACTGCTGGGCCTTATTTGCATTTCTGCCGAAGGCTGGGCTGCTGCGGCGCCCGCTCCGGGCCTGCTGGGAGACAGGCCTCCGCTAAAACCGGGGGAAATCGCCACAAAAAGAGCGGTGGCGGGGCACCAAGCGCGGAAGGGAGAGGGCTAGGCTCGGGAGGGCCCGCTGGCTCCGGTGATCCTCAGAAATTCAGGGGTTTCGATCAAATTCGAGAGCTCGGTTGCTGTCCGCGCAATTTTTAATGAGGAATTCTGCACGGAGGGGGCGAGAGGCCGGGCCTGCCC
>NW_020799110.1:14579907-14598177 GCF_003259725.1 Athene cunicularia | reverse complement strand
TTTTTTTTTTTTTAATTCTTCTGCTTTTGTTTTGTTTACTGTGTATTTATGCTTTGTGCATCTTGTACTCAGGGCAAAAATGTGTTGCGTTTTTTGAAGTACTCACAAGCTGCTAAGCCTGAAATGGAAATCCAACTGTTCATCTGAAAGGCAATATTGTCACTATACCGGTATCTTAATGCATCAAGGTAGCATTTATATACTCGACTCTTCAAACTGAGGACTGCCTTTTTTGGTGTAACAGAACAAAAAGCTAATGCATGGTTACAAGCACAGATTCAATTCGAGGACCATCTGTGTGTTTTAAAAATCTCAGTTGTGGTCTCCAGAATTCAGTCATGCAGAATGACAAAAATGGCTCATGGTACATTAGTGTGCTGTGTGTGGGCTAGCATCGCATGCGCATCGTAGCTGCTTCCTCTGATGACGTTCCTGCTGATCAGCAGCCGGCATCTATTTCATGCCCTTGCCTTCAGGTCAAGGTAGGCACAATGTCAAGTAGTTGTTCTCTACAGGATGTCGTGAATAACAGCAGCAGGCGTGTGGATTTTAAGTGCTCTAGACTTGGAAATGAGTGTAAGGGAGAAAAAACTGCCCTGCGAATGGAACAGAATTGCATAGCCAGTCTTTTGTATGTGTTTTTTAAAAAAATAACACTAAACATCTGGGTTTTTTTAGTTGGATTGGAGTTAACTTGGCTCTTGCTTACACTCCAAACGCCCTTTCTGCAGGCACTGAGAAGAACCTGCAAGTGAACGTGGTTTTGTTCCAGGGCCTCCAGCTCAGTTCTGCCCCACTGAAACAGCCATGTAACAGCTTTGGCCAATTTGCAGCTTCCCACTTAGCTCTTCTTCCATCTGCTCTGCTCTTCCAGCATCCTCCATCCCTGTCCTGCGTGAGGAAATACTTTAGTGAATTTTCTCGTTCCCTTTCTTGGGATTGAAAAATTCAGTTTCCTGACTCTGGAAAAAAAGGCACAAGCAAAGTGTAACTGCTCTCATCCTCAAATTAGTCTGCTTGATAACAAGCAGGTGATTGGAGGGGGATAAAAGGGAACAGGATCCAAAAAACTAGTGACACAGTAGAAGAAGATAAAGTCTAGGCAAGCATGGTGAGTTCCCACATTGTCCAGAGAGACTGAGGCTGACAAAGCAGCTTTGCTTTACTTAACCTATTTAGCAATGAATGTGTGTATGTGATAAATCAGCTGCATGAGTAAAATTAAATTCTAGTATTTAACAAACTGATCATATCCCAGTAGGAGAAGCTAGTGAGGTGTGTGCACCTCAGCTGGCTGTAGGTTAAAATCAGGCTGCCTCACTGGGGCTGTTTGAACTGTGTGGAACATGTATTACAGTGCTGTGGATCACACAGTGAGGATACAGATGGTATTACCCTGCTCAGGTGCCACAGCAGCACCTCCAGTAGAAGTTTCTCTGCTCTCTTAGCAGGTCTCAGGTACCCTGGCAGCACTGCACATGAGTGCTATCTCCTGTGCAGGATTTCCTGAGAACACTGTGACCCTTAGTGAGGCACCTGAAGTTCCTCAGAATGCTGATTAAGGTCACTGTAAAGCCTGCTAGTACTCTTTGCCTGACAAACTAAGCTGCAGACTGGCCTTATCACACTCCAGAATCGAAGCCCATTAGGCCTTATCTTGGGACTTTCAAAAGATAAGGATGATTGGATGTCTGGGGTTTTATTTTGGGGGGATAGGATCTTTTTGGCTGGGAATGGCCAAAAACAGTCAACCTCTCATCCCTGAGAGGTTGCTGTCCATCACACGTGGCACAAAGACAGGGGCCACTAAAGATGTGAGGTCTAGTACATCCCTTGAGTTTTTGCACATTAGTGGTGCTGCGGCCTCCCATCTATTCTGAACCATGCTCCTATAGTTTTACATGTTTTATTACCAGCAATTAGGCTAATATCAAATAAATAATCACAGGAACCTTCTCATACTGTAAGTTGTTCCTCACTTTGCTCCCTATTATAAATAGATGAGAGGATTTTTAAACCTCCTCCTTTCTGTCTACATTTTGGTGGTTTGGTTTTCTTTTTAACCAGAGAAAGCAAAACATCTGCTGAGAGCTAAACCTAAATGCAGAGAGGAGCACAGTCATTTGCTTTTATTTCCTCCAGCTGAGCTCTGTCCTTATCAGACTGGCAGATGAAGGAGCTAATTACTGGTGGTTGAGGATTGGGTGTCTTCTTTGTTTGCCTGTCCTGGGTTTTGGAAGTGACCATAATTCCTTATTTACTTCACAGTTCCTGCTCTTTGGGGAAGTTCTTTGTCTTCAGGGTTCAAAGGCAAAGGGTGTAGGAAGGTGAAGCAGAGAAAAAAGTCAAAGCTTTTCTTTTCCATAGGCCAACTTGCTGAATTATTGTGGGAGATAACCTTGGTAAATTCCATGATATGGTTCTTGCTTGATCCTTACTTCTCTTGCATTTGTGTCACTGTAAATTAAGACTGAGTACTGTATATTTAGTTCTCTCTTATTTTTTATCCTTTAGCTGTAGCTACCTTCAGAGCTTTAGTAGAGCTAGCCTGGCTGTTCTCTGAGTTCAAGAATCAGTGTTATTGTGGGTGTTTGTATGATAAATGCAGGATAGACTTTTGATCAGTTCTCATTTCAACTTCAGATCGTGACTCCCCTTTGAAAGCAGCAACTTCAACGAGAGTTATAGGACAGGGTGTAGCTTGTTTGCATATTGCTCTCTGCTTAGGCTCATTTTGCGTTTGTGCAGTAATGCTCTGATCGCTATCACCCTGCAATTATTCCTTATTGCCACTTCACTACCACTCATGTCAGCAAAACAAGAGAGCAGAGAGCACTGGTGATTGCCCCATTTCTCTCTGAAAAAGTGGCTGGACAAGGCAGTGCAATTCATGTGTAAGTAGTGTAAGATACAAATGTTCGTATTCCAGCTGTTGTTAATACAGTAAGAGAGACTACTAGTTGCAGATAATCTTCACAGAGATGGAAGTGACCTCACTTCCTTATTTCAGTCTCTAGATCTTTATTACTATATCAGGTTATTGCCTCATGGATATGGTTTCGGTTTGGAGCAGTGTGTAGCACTGCAGCTGAGTGCCTGCAAGTTGGGTTAAGCGATAAGAGTTCATTGCTTCACAGCTGTGATGAGGAGAGCAGGAGAGAGATGGCTTTCAAGCAAAGAAAGAGGGTGAATGGGCAGTGTTTTGCTGCAGGCTTCTCTTCAGGATTTGGGATTCTGTTTTCAGATCTATCACAAGCCTGTTGTGTCATATCAGATGGAATATCAAATCTTCTCTCTCAATTTATCTGTCAGTCAAAAGATATTAATAATGTAGCAGAGAACTGTAGGATTTGATAAGTTGTTCCTGTTAAGACTGCAGTGTTTCAGAAGGAAATCCTAACCTGTACTCACACTCCTGCTTGGTAAAATACAGCATGGAAAGTACCGCATAGAGTGGGAGGAGGTGGGGAACAGACAACAGAGTCACTCTGCAGTTAAAAGAGCTGCTGTACAGTTCAAGCAGGTGACATACCATTATTTGGATATTTTCTATGCTGCTCTTTAAATGCCTGTGAGCTGGTAGATCACTAACTTCTTTTGAAATGTTTCTGTTGTGATTTGACCACTGATACTTCGCAGAAAGGGTTACTGTTCTATCTCAGGTGTCAAGGCAAAACAAATTGTTACAGACCAGCAAATGAATAAATTTAGAGTTTCAGGGTAGTTGAGAAGTGGTTGTGTTTCTACACAGGGATCTCGTCAACTCATTTACACTGGTTGACCCAGCAGAAGCTGCTGAAATTGCTGGGTTTAGACTGCGGTCAGGTTAGTGTGCAGACAGGTACATGGCCACTGTAACTGGCAGCTGGAATTGTACCTCCTAAATTCTGGCTGGCCCAGGCTGCAAGCTGCTCTTGTGCCATGTCGTTGGGTGCTGGTGGAGCCTGCAGCATTGCAATATCTGATGATATCATTTTACTGTCTTTCCCTATACAGGCTGAAGGGAAGGCAGTGCTAATAACAGGCTGTGACAAAGGTTTTGGACATGCCTTGGCAAAACAGCTTCACGCAAAGGGATTTACTGTTTTTGCTGGATGCTTGCTCATGGTAAGTAGTAATATTGATCAAAATTCTTCTCTGATTGGAGAAAAATGCTTCTCAAGTGACAGCATACAGCATCTTCATCTGCAGCCTCCATATACCCTAGTCCAAGACATGAGGAAAGTGCAGTGGGCAGGTATTGTTACATCTTCCATTTCTTCATCTGCATGGTGTCATTCCTGTAATTCTGACCTCTGTCTGTCAACTGCATGTTCATGCAGTAGCTTGCACAATAGGGCACTGTTCACTGCTGGAAGACTCTCTGCCATACCACAACACACTCAAAAATCTGATAGTCCAAGATTGCTATGGCACTATGGCTTTCAGTCTTCCCTGGCATCTCTTTTGTTGTCTTTCATTCTATCCCTTTACTTTCAGGGCATTCTCGTCACACTTATTTCTAAGCTGCCTCTCCTGTCTTGTGCAGGTTCTGTTTCCAAAGTGTCTCCTAACTGTGCTATTCTGTAGAAGCTATTCAGTTTCTGGATAGCTGAATAAACAAATTTACCATACCTTTCTGATATCTGTAGGTCTCGCCCTCTGCGTTTGGCAGATGTCATCACTTGTAAGAGATCAGTTTAGGCACACTGAGTCAGAAGGGTTTGGAGACCCATCGTCCCAGTCCCCGCTCTTGCACGTAACTATGGGTTATACAACATAAACTGGGTCAGCTCCACGTCCATTGCAGCTGGGCTTTTACCCTTACTATGCTTTTTTTGATGTTTTGATAGTGAAAACTTCTGTAATTTCTGATGTGAATTGTTCAAAATTAGTTCATACCCACTTGTTTCTCCGTTTGAAGTTGGCCATTTCAGCACAGGTGCTCAGGGAGTGATCACAGATTCTTGAGTAGTGTGGAGGGTGAGAACAAAGAAAGAAAGGTGGTCCTTGTTGCCCATGTGATCTCAGCGGAGGTTACGTTCTTCCACTGCACCAGAAGGGAAAGTTATTATCAGCTGACATATTGTGTAACTTGAGTGCAAGAGAGTCCTGTTGGAAAATTGCCACTATTTGGAAATTTCCATGTGGAGGCTCTGTAAATCCTTCAGTAATCATGTCATACACTGCTTTGGGATGCTTGTCTCTGTGGTGATAGCAAGTCCAGTGCTCACTTTGCAGAGCAGCAGGTGTAGGGAACACAAGGGAGAGGGGAGATGGGGTGGTCTGAGGGATCTATTCAGAAGGCAGCACACTAGTGTGGAGCAGAGAGGGCTAGGCTGCACTTGAAGTTACGTAAACAAACTGAATACTCCCAAATTGAGCCCTGCTTGCATGTTTTATTGATGAAAAAATAATTACTTCTTAATCACAGATTATTACCTGTCTCAAAATGATTAGGCAGCTCTCAGCATCCTGTCTGGCAACTTCTTACTTGAAGCCAAATTTCTTGTGGTTCTGTACTTGTATTCTGTGCGGAAGTGGAAAATCCATCAGCAATCGTAGTTGATTGCAGGTAACTTTCAGGAGATCAGCTGAGCACTTGACCCTGAAGGGGTAGAGAGGGGGAAAACGTGTTTTTTCTTCTGTGTGTTAATAAATTTTTAGGAGACCTGGACTCAGAGACCTGGGATTTCATTTGTGCTGTGTGTGTCCTACCCCTGCCCCCATTGTTACTGTTGTCTTATTTACTGTTAGGTGCATCTGAAGGACAGGGTCTGGTGGTAACACAGTTATCTGGATAGCTGTTGCAAAAATATTACAGCCAAATGCTTTCTACATTTCTTCGGACAGCCAGCATCCTCATGGAACAGCCTTGTGTTTTAGATGGTTCAGGGAGATAATAGCCTGAGAATTTAAAATCTGATGAGCAGGTCCTTACTGAAAACCTAATGGTAGAAAGCGTGTGGTTGTCTAGAGCTGACTGCTCTGATAAAAGGAAGCATATAGTGACTACAGAAAAGGCTGATGCGTTCAAAAGAAGCAGGAAACATCAGTGAAGGCAGGGAGGGAGCTGTTAGGTTGGATCACTTGTGAGGAACAAGGTATATGAGTAATTATTACTGATAAGTGAAGGAGAGCATCTGCAGTGTGGCTAAGGATGCAGCTACCCTACAGTAACTGGCAGTGTGCATGTAACTGCTCATGACAAATGCAAGTAAACTTACCCTGTCATGAGAGAAATGTGAGCTGCTGTAGGTTCACTGCAGGGTCAGAGCAGGTACAGGGGCAGTTGTCCTAGAGCTGATGCCAGGCTATTAGTTCACACATAGTTACTCCATCATCACTTAGTTGCATGCTTTTGTACAGAGAATTAATGGATCCCTGATGTACTAACTACCACAGAAAGCTCTTTCATTAAGTACAAGATAGTACACCGTCAGGAGCATCAGGAGCTCTTTAATGATCAAAATTAAAAGTTACAGGAATAACAAGAACACTGCAAGTAGGCTGGGATAGAACTGGAGAGGCTCAAGTGCGCAAGGGATTTCACATAGCAAGGACAAGTAAGTCCACAGAGAAAGTTTCTGTTAATATATTTAGGATTAAGATGGAAAAACACACAGAAATCAATTACAAAATAACCTGAAAAGTAAAAAGTACAGAAAAAGTTGAAATAATCATTGTCTTCTTTGATCTTACTGAAAAAAGGGATATATTGTTTCCAGATGTCTACTGCCAGCAGTTTTCATGAGGACTGCAGGCAAAAAAAGGGAAAGAACAAGGAATGTTTACATAAATGGATGTCTTCACAGCTTCTGACAAAATGTACTGAAGAGCATTTGAGATGAGCCATTGTGATTTCTGCCCCATGGGTGATACTTTCAGGAGCACCTGAAGGCCAGGGGATTTCCAGAAGGCTGGAAGAGTGCAAACATTTTACTTCCTTTCCCAAAGGAGACAGACCCTCTGGAATTGCTAACCAGGCAGCTCACCTTCACTGTGCTAGATGAAACTCCAACACACTGATCTGTCAGTTTTACAAATGTCTAGATCATTGTGTGATATATGCTGTCTGCATAAGTTTACTGGTAACAGACTGTGACATGTCAGTCTAATCTTCTGGCTAAGCAGCACAGTGGTTAAGGAGGAAGGAATAAATGTATCCTGAATAAGGGTTTTGACACAATCCCTCGTGAGCAAATTTAGGTTCTAAGCCTGTGACTGCTGTTCAGTCCCAGGGAAATTTTCTTGGAAGTGGCCCCTGGAATAGAGAGTTTGCTTGGAAACAAATGTCCATGGTGCCAAGCAGGGAGGATTGCTGACCCTTTGGGCAGTTGGGTTCAAAATGATCCTGATAGAGCGGATGGAGTCTGAAATCAATTAGGTGGAATTGAGGCATGACAAGTACGAGGTGTTCTGCCCAGGAAATGCAGGAAGGGAGCGGGTGGATAGGAGCAGCAGGGTGGGGGGAAACTGGCGCAGCCAGAGCAAGCTGCCTGGATCCACGGGTGTTTAGCATTGTGTTTGTGGCTTCCTGATTACCACTGACATCTCACTGCAGGTGCTCGAGTGCTTGCCAGGACCTAATCCTGAGTCCTACAATATTCTCTCGGAAAAAGCCATGGCTCTGTCTATGACAGGAGGGCTCTCTGCTAACAAGCCCCTGTGTGGTTTGCCTGGCCCTCAGCACCAGCTGCATTGGGATCCTCCGAACCAGAGCAGGGGAGAGGAATGAGCAAGGGGAAGGGGAAGGCAGCCGAAAGCTGGAGCAAGGCTCTTCTGGGTGGAGAGAACTTGTGTGTCTGTCATGCTCCCCGCCCAGGAGCAGCCCCTGCTAGCCAAGGGTGGGGTGGGCAGAGCCCTGCAGGGCTGTGAGGGCAGGATAACTGGGGGAAATGAGATAGCTGCGAGGAAATGGTGAAGGCCCACTGAAGGCCTCTCTGGAAAGTACTTGGACAGCAGGCTGGGCTGTAGCAGGGCAGCTTTCAACTCTGATGGAGCTGGAAAGGGGAAGCTGGGACATTATTTGAGAGGACAAAAATCAGACAGCAAAGGGAGAGAGAGAGGTTTTGCAAGAGCAGTTGGTCCATTGCTGCCAGGACCCCACTCGACTCACACTCCTGCATGGCTCCTGCTAGTGAGTCCTAAGGCCACAAAGGCCATCCAAGGGAGGACAGCCTGGCTGCTCCCACAGGAACTGCTCCAGGTATTTTCCCAGCCAGCAAATCTACTATTTAAAAACCCCACAGGGTACTTCCTCCTTTTACCTGAACAGGGAATGTGCTTACAGCCTCTGAAGACCACAGAACATAAGATGATGTTCACTTCTTTCCATAAAAATATGCAGCTGCTTCATTTGTGAAGAGGTTTCCTGGACATAAGAGTTAAGCAATTTGTTTTAGAGTTAAATAGTGGCTGAGGTGGTGTCTACAACTATGAGAAGTGGTTCCAATTGATATTGCATGTTGAAGTCAGTCTTCCAAAATCAATGTTTTGTCAACAATGAATAAATTGTAGCTGGGAAGGTAACTTTGCAGATTGAGTTGCATTGACAATAGGGGAAAATTACTTTTAATATGAGTAATACAAACCATTTATACTGGATTTTTAAATTGCTGGCCTAAGACTTTGTTTCTCAAAAAAAAAGTGGAAATATTTCTTCTTTAGTTCACAAGGATTATGAAAGATTAAAATATGTAGGGAAAGGTGTTTACAGTGCTCTGAAAGGACAACTGGTACTTGAATACAGATATACTTAAGTTTTTGATTCTATATAGATACAGTAGATCTCTCTCTTTACAAGCTGAATTAGCTCGACTTTATTCACTGTTAAGTAGCTGAAAGTTACTTTGTTTAACTCAGCAAGATGCAAGAGCATCTTCCAGAAATACAGTAAGGCATTACACAACCCTCACACATTTCAAAGGGAATATAATATTTTGGTGACTGTGTTATTGACTACTTGTAACGCCACTTTCAGAGATTCTTTTTGTGGCTAGATAAGAGGACTAGGCACAGCATGTCACCATGTTTGATGTGCATTAGAAAAGCTTCAAGTCTTTATTTGCTATTTTTGTGATAACTGGAAATAAGTCAGCTGTGAAATAAGATGCAGCCATGGGGCCAGCAACTCATTCCTGATATCATCATAATGCCAGTTTAACTATATATTGATTTTTAAGAGAGCTACCCTGTTTTGCTCAAGGCTGTGATGAACATTTCAGCTCTTTTCCTTTATTACATGTCATTGTTCACTGGACTGAAGGTGGAGGTGAGATGTTGTATACTATATTCATTAAATAGCTTGAGATACATGTAGAAAAACTAGGCGGTTACATGTTTTTTACTTCAGCCTCGCTGCAGTTAGCTGAGCAGGTGACTGTGGGAGGGTTGCTCACCTTGTTTGCCCTTGTGCTGTGGGAGTTGGTATCAAGTGCTAAAGGAAGAGTGGCAGCCAGGGATGGTGACTCACCAATTCATAACTTCTTCCTCCCTAATCAGGCAGAGCCTGTAATTCAGGGAGTCGTTTGGTGAATTAAATCTTGAGCCTGCTGTGGAACTGCATGGCTAATCCATGCTCTTTCCACTTTTATCTATCACCTGAGCACGTCTCTAAGGCTTGGGAAGCAATCCTGTCTGGAAGGGACTTGGTAAATTTGAAATTCAAATTGGGTTTATGTTTGAACAAACAAAAAGATCCCATAATAGTAACAGAATCTCTAGTGATAATGGGGGGGGGGAAGGAAAGAAAGGAAAAGGGTAGAAAGGAAAGCAGAGCCAGAATCTCCTCCTTTCATGCCTCATGTCTGCAATCTTCTTGTCACATGGCAGAGCTCCGCTGTGCATTCATTCCTGTACATCCTGTTCTTCTGTGTTTTAAGAGCAAAATATTATTATATAGGTTCAGCTGTAAATGTTTCCTGCTGTATCCTGTAGCATCAGACTATTGGCTTTCAGGCATGCCACAGGTGTCCCTGCTGTCTTGTTTTCAAGGTGGTCTAACAATACTATTTCATTAGAAGCCAGGCAGTATTTTGGGATGACACGAGTGTGGTGCCTAATTAGCCTTTTGCTTTTAAACCTAGAAAATCTGACTCTGTTTTCTGTACAAGTTACATGCAGAGCATGGAGACTGAGGCAGTGGAGAGTCATCCACAGTTACCCCAGGCTGGCACAGTATTTCACAGTGTTACAGATGTGGAACCCTTCGTGCTAGGAGCTAACAGCAGGGGCTTTGTGGCCCCTCAGTGCAGGGGATCGCTGATGCAGATACAGGGGCGCTGCTGTGCACCAGGTTTACACCTCTGTGTGGAATTTCAGTAGCTTCTGTTTCCTGTCCACGTGAACGTGCCTGGCCACAAGCTGCATTATTGTTCCTTGTCTTAGTGGGACATCTTTCTTTTCTGCTGGACAGGATGAGAATGGGGACGGAGCCAGGGAGCTGAAGAACATGAAGTCAGATCGCATGCAGGTGCTACAGATGGATGTGTGCAGTGACCAGGAGGTTGCTCAGGCTGTGGATTTTGTAAAGAGGACCCTGAAGGAGCCAGAGGAAGGTATGTGGGGATCTTTGTATTTCCAGCAGAGCTGGCTTTTTGCTGTGCTCACAGTATCCTTCCTACAGAGCAGGCCCTGCACTGGCCAGGTCGTTCCCTCTCTGCACTGCCAAAAGAGGGTTTACAAGCCTGGATGCCTGTGACAGTGTGTGGCTGGTGGTCAGGCAGTGCTGTACCTGGGTCAGTGAGGAAAATTGTCTTGTGCATGTGCCAGCCCCGGGGAAAGACACCAAGACTGTCTGGAGGTTTAGGTCTAACTCTACATCCTGTAAAAAGTGATGAGTGGCAGCAAGCCCACAAGAACCTGTGTCTTTCTCCTGGGAGTGTCTGTGAAGAGCCTAGGATGGCCAGAGCCTGATCCCCTCCTGGTGATTCTGCTGCAGCCAGGCTCACACAGACCTTTCTGTAGTGATCCTGCTAGTGAAGAGGTGACAGGCCTTGGCTGTTTACTGCTGTCTCCTCTGCTGTGCTGGTATAACCTGTTTGTGTAACGGAGTGCTGAGCTGGAATACAAACCTGACCTGCCCCCAAACCTGGATTATTTTTCAGCCAGGTAAGTCCATGTTTTCAGTTTGCCATGCAACATCCCAGAGGTGATGTGAAGCAGGATCCAGGGTGGGTTTGGCATAGACCACTTTAAGTGCAAGACCAAAGCATGAACCCTAAAAACATGTGAAAGAAGATAGGAGTCCTTTTTGTGTGCTGCTTTCCTTCTTGAAAGTGGTTTAGCAGTGGGATGTGAGCTTTATAGTCAGAGCCTGGTGACATCATGTAACCTCTTCTTGTGTGGTGAGGTTGTGAGGCTGCTTGCCCTGTATAGGTTTCTCTGCAGCTTCCATACAAGTAGCAAGCTGGACAGCAGCTGTAGACCCAGGCTGAGGGTGGACTGAAGTTTCACATCTGTGGCTCCAGGATTTTAAGGGTCATGTGGCTGCAGGGCGGTTGCTCCTCTTGAAGCCTTGATGAGACTGCCACGGGCCTGCCTTTGTTCACAGCAAGTATAAAGCTAGTAAATAACAATAGCTCTAATCTTCATGCAAATTATTTGAGCACACCCTTCCTCCCAAAAGAAGCACATGAAATGTAACCGGAGTTACATACGAGCTCTGATCCCACACATGTTCTCTCTGCGTGAATTTTCTTCCTACACAGCCACCCAGCCCTCATCACACATCTCACATCATCTCAAGCTTTTCCTGAAGAGCCCAGCAACAGCAGTGGTGGCACAGGTCCATTTCCCACTGAGCAAAAGCTTGTAAGGGAACAGCTCTGTTGTTTCTATAAATGCAGCAGTGTTTGTAAAACTGTATGTGTAGCAAGGACAGAGAAGTCTTACATCCTTGATCAGCAAGTTGGACCGGTTCCTCCTGCTCTTGAGAGCCTTATCCCGTAGATATTTGCTCCAGCACGGTGTACAGAGCAGCAAAGGCTTCTTTTTTTAGGCCCATTGGTGACTGAGGTTTGCGGCTTGCCAATAAATAGTGCTCAGTAAGTGCTGGAACACAGACACTATTGAGACTGAGGTGCCTTGTGTGGAGATGCTTGTTGCACCCTGAGTGTGGCCCCAGAGGAGCTAGTGCAGAACAGTTCTTGCACTGTACGTTGATACCTCTTTTTCCTGTGCTGTGTACATAAGGCTAAAATAATTTCAATAGGAGTGCCCCTGTTTGTTTTCAATCTCATGCAGTTCCCACTGTATTGTTGACACTAAAGAAATAGTAGTGATAAGGCTCTGCTCGGTAAACACACTGCTGTCCAGCAAACAGCCCTGTGACTGGGTACCCAGCAGCACTTTGTTCTGTACGTAATGTGACCTGATCGGTGAGCAATGAAATTCCAAGAATGAACTATTGTAAATAACGTTTTCATGAACGTCACTGAACCTAACCTTGTAGCGCAAGAAATGGGAAATCATTGTAGAGAAATTTAGGATTGGGAGTACTCTGCAGAGGTCAGTTTGGGACTGACAGTTTAAGTCTTTCGTGGTCTTTGGTAAATCCCTGACAAATTTTCTCTGCATAGCTTCTTGTTACTGGTGAAATTATACTGTCAGGTGCCCTGTTTCTGTGGTCCTCCTGTGATTAGAGCCTACTGTGCAGCAGCTCAGGGGACCCCATTCAGGCTGAGATGCTGTGCTGGCTGCCAGAGAAGTGTGAATTTCAGTTATCTTCACTCATTAAAGCTGGTAGCTTCAGTAAGTGCAGCAGTGCTGGCAAGGGATCTTGGGCAGAGCAGGAGTACAACTACCTGACTGCAGCATTTAGAAACTTAAATTAATAAAACCAGAAGTAAGGATAGGTGAGCAAGATGTTTTCTTGGCTTTTGCTGCTGGCTATGACTTAGCTGTTATCCCAGACAGCCCTTGGGGCTGTTGTGACCTGGTGGGGATTGGGAGAGGGTTGTTCTGGAGGGGGATGAAGCTGCAGGCTAGTGAACTGGACCAGTATTCACCACTGTCTGTCAGAGACAGGTGAGCTGGGAGATGCAGGAATGAATGGCGGCACCTATAATAGGCAAATCCATTCTGGGACAGACCATGAGGGAATGGTTAGTGCTCTGTTACAACTGGGTAAGACCTGACCTTCTCTGGTCAGCTCTACAGGGCTGGTCAACAGCCTTCAGGGAAAACAAATGTAGCTGGAAACGGGTCAGGGTTACTAGGGCCACTGTGAGAGTAGAGAGCCAGTCTATCAAGGTCATGTTGGTGTTTTTAAGTGCACCAGGAGGATAAATCTCATTGGTATTTATTGGGCAACTGTAGAATACTGCAATTTGCTTAGAGGGCTGTATTCAGTACAATACATAGTTGCTATCTGACCATGAATAAATATAGGCTGGAAGTTACTGGAAGACTTTCATACATCAGGGCAGGAAAGCTATGGAGCAGAGGCAGGGCAAACAGCCCAAAAAATTTTGACAGAGAGTGCTTGATAACTTTTATCAACAGGGTGGCATGACGTGGGTGCTTTTGAAAGCAATGTCATAGCTCCCTTGACATGAAGACTCCTTCTTAGCCCTGTATTTGTTCTTGGTGGTAAGAGGAAGGTCAGGGAGTGGAAAGGGGCCCCGACTCCAGCTGAGTACTTACACAGTGAAAAATAACCATGGTGTATGGCAGGACATCTAATGAGGAGCAACTCTCTTATCTTGTTCCAGCTCTTTTGTTTGTTCCTCCTGCAGTTTATGGCTGCATAGTCCCGTGATTCAACAAATTCACAAAGTACAGACTCAGTCCTACAAATGTTTGCCACTGGGACTCCTGCAGTAATCCCTTCAAAGGGTCAAGTCCTCGGGGACCTGCTAAGTCCTGGACATGTAAAGGGCTCAGTGCAGAAGCTTGTGGTAAGTGCAGTCAATTTAATTTTGCCAGCACTGCATGCTCAAAAGGTGTTCATTTTTAAATTCTAGTAGTTTTAAGGGTTGGTTGCAAGTTTGCCATCTTCTGCTGTACTTAAGGTTGAGGAAAACCAAATACCTGCACTAAAATACAGCAGTTATTAACTGAGCCATGAACCTGCAGCTCAGTACCACATGCTCTCCAAAACAGTGAGACAGAGTTGTGAAGGGGATTTAGAAATCCAAGATGCTTGTTTTATTTCCAGTTTTTATTTTTTATTTTCAAATTGAGGGAAGGTCCAGCCCCCTCCCAAGTTGCAAAAGCTGTGATAAAATCACTGAATGCAGACAAACCTGGGACCAACAGGAAGCATAAAAGAGTGTCAGACAGATTCAGCCATACAGAGGCCCAGGACAGCATTTGACCTTAGAGGAGACATTCAAGGGAGCAATGTTTGTGTGACCTGATGTTCTAAACAAGCCCTGCTGGCTTCACCAAGAGTGTACTTCATCTCCTTCCTGGATTTTTCTCTACAGTGTTTTTTTACAAAAGTTCCCAGTTTGTTGTCAGGGGATTGGGTTACTTTGAACAACAAGGAAGGCTGCTTCTCTGTGACACTATTCTTTGTTCCACTCTTTAACCATATGTTTGTTTGTTGGCAGGTTTGTGGGGCCTGGTGAACAATGCTGGTGTCTCAACCTTCGGAGAGGTGGAATTTGCAAGTTTAGACAACTACAAGAAGGTGGCAGAGATCAACCTGTGGGGCACTGTGAGGGTGACAAAGGCTTTCCTGCCCCTCATTCGCAGAGCTAAAGGTACATGCTGGGCAGTGTGGCAAGACTCAGAGATATCTTTTGCAGCACAGAAAAGAGATGTAGCTAAAAATCATGACTCAGACTGTGCTTTGAGGAATGCCTGTGCAGTCCAGGGAGGGTGTCTGAGGCGTGCAGGCAAACCAGACAGCAGGGTTCAACATGCTGTGTAAGCATTTGGTAGTACAGGCCACTCTTGGGGCAGTCCAGGCACCTACACAGCCTCTGCTATCTTAAACATCCCAGCATATGAGACCTTTGTGCAGTGCTGGCAGATACAACACAGGACTCCAGGCCATCTTTAGAAAAAGTGACTGGAGGCCAGACAAGATAATCCGGGCCTCCAGAGTCCACTGAGTGCTTATGCTTGGATTACTGAATCTTCTCCCTTCACGTTATTTGATTTACAGATAATTGCAGAGTGGTAGTGGTGAAATAAATGAGAGTCAATAACAGCCATTTTAGATACCTTACAAGACAACAGTATTATCAAAAGTCTTTGTTTTATATTTAAAAAAAAAAAGAGATATGTATGAGCAGAACTCTGAAGAGCTTATTTATTTAGCATGTGTGGGAGAATACTGGCACGACTGTGTTTTCTGTAAGGACAGAAATGGGTTATAATGAGAAGATTGCTCAGATACCAATTTCAGAGTACCCACTAATCAAGCCCCACCTCCCTACAAAAGGTGGCTTACCCATCTGGTCAGCAGGTGGTTCTCACAGTCCCTCCAAGCTGCACTTAGGTCTGGAATGAGAGGGCAGAGCTGCCCGCTTGTTTCTCAGCTAAAATTTCAAGCTGCAGAAGGGTGTGGTGTTCCACGGCTGTGAAAATCCACTCTGTAAAAATAGCTGTTGAGATTTCAAGGGCCTGTTTGTAAGTGCATCTGGAACCATAATTGCACACGTTGTCTTGGGGATGGACAGAGCCTAAGTGCTTCTCTAGCAAGACACAGAAGTGGGGCCCGCTGATGTCAGAGCACAGCAGTAGCCTCAGAAAGTCTGGGTACTTCCCTACTTGGAAATTAGGAGGGAAATGTCTTTCATGCGTTGTAACTCCTTTTTAATACAGGGCAGGCATGTCTACTGTCCATGGAGGAGGTCAGAGCAGGGACTAGGCTTGCTTGGGTCAGAAGAGAAAGGCTTGACAGGGGATTTGGATGCCTCTTCAAGATTCAGATTTTACAAATCAGCATCATCCAACAAAGCACCTTTTTTATGGGGATGTTCTGGCTACTTCTTCTGCAGCCCATCATCTCTCCCTGCTCTTTTGTCTCTAGGCCGTGTGGTGAATATCACAAGCATGTTGGGACGGATGGTGAGCCCATCTCGCTCCTGCTATTGCATTTCCAAGTTTGGAGTGGCAGCCTTCTCCGACTGCCTCCGGCAGGAGATGTACCGCTGGGGTGTCAGAGTCATCCTCATTGAGCCCAGCAACTTCGTGGCAGCCACAGGCATCCTGACGGCAGAGGGCATCGACAGGCAGGCTGAGGCGCTGTGGAGCGGGGCCAGTGACACCGTGCGGCAGGACTACGGGAGGGACTATTTCACTGGCCACGTGGCCCGGATGAAGTCCTTCGTTAACAGTGGCCTGAAGGACATGTCTCTGGTCTTGGATGACATCACCGATGCGCTCACCTCCCCATGCCCGAACAACCGTTACAGTCCCATGGAGATCTACTGGTGGGTGAGGCTGCAGGTCATGACTCACCTGCCCACTGCCATTGCCGACTGGCTCTATGTTGCCGGGGCCACCCTGTAGGTGGCCGTCCTTCAGGCATCCTTCCAGTGCTCGTACGTACACACAGTCAGAGCTGACTCAGTCGGGGCTGTTCTGCACCCACTGCTGATGCATCTCCCCTCTAGATGTGTGTGCTTTCACTTCAGGTTATGGCTTCAGGTCTTCTGTTGTGGGATGCTGAGAACAGCATGGCTTTTTTGTTTATTTTTCCTAATTCTTGCTTTTTATATTCCCTGCTGTCCTGATTTAAGTTGAAAGGTGTCGTCTTTTTAACTGTGGAGGAGGCAGAGGAAGGTTAACATAATGGGTCAAATATGTGGCTAGTGTAATTAGGTCAGCAGAGCTCCCCCAGTGATAAATTTGGCTCATTAATGGGCTCTTGCTTTTCCTTAAAAGGACAGGCTGCTAATAGCAGAGCAAAGCTGTTGCTATGAGATGTCTTGAAGGGAGAAACTAAAATGGGAAACAGAAGCAGAGTTTTCCATTGAAAATGGGTCAGTCAGCCTTCCGTTCATGATACTGCTAGGAAGCTCTGCTGTGCTGTGACTGTCTGTTCTTTCCAGGAAGACAGCAACACTGCCTCTAAACAGCCTCATTACCTAGCTCAGGGGGGTCAGATTCCTGCAAAGAAGGGTTCTTCCCTCCCAGCACTGTGGCCAGGAGATGCCAGAGCCTGTGACTGTGGACAGGCTGGGCAGGGAAAAGCCCTTCCAAAAATGCAGGAAGTCTGAGCCATCCCTCAGTCAGTCCCTGTGGATGATGGGACTTGCAGCCTCTCTCCATTCGCTGCTGATGAGCTTTGTGGCTCTGACTGCTACTTTAGGTACTGGTGCCTGAACCACCCAACCGTGGTACACTGTCCAGCCATCCCCCTGCTTCCCTCATGTCATTGCCCTGTGCTAGGCTCCCTCTTGTTGGTGAGGGAACTGCTCTTGCTTTCCCAAATCCATTTTTTGGTTTCATCCTCTCATCACCTGAACAGTGACAGGGCACTGTACAGCTAGTGTGGCCTGACTGTGAGCTCTGGAAGGGTGCTTCAAGTGACGTGTTCCTTTTTTTCAATATTGCACAATGAAATTTCCATGTCACACATGATTGTCTCCTCAGAGAACCTCCTGCTAATGGATATGAGCTACTTGTGCACAGTGTCCCCAAGGGTCTCTTCTGTTGGCCATATACAGGGATTTCAATCATTTTTCCAAGCTTTGGGGCTGCCTGGCTTCATGCCCCATTCCCTCTGTCCCAGTGATGACCAGTAGTGGAGCAGCCAGCAGGCCTCGAGTGCTGCTGGCCAGGCTGGGACCCTGCCTTCTTACTCTAGGGACCAGATTTCCCTTCCACTGCTAAACTTTGTTCTGTTTTGTCCTATAACATTAAGTGGCTCTGAGAAGAGCTTATTGTTTGCTCATTCCTTATCTGTCTCTGCTAGCTCTGATGTGAAAACTGTGCCATAAACTTTTTATATGCTGCTGGCTATAAATGCTTGGAGTCTGCATGCAGCCATGAATGCTGTGATGCCTGAGGAGGAGAGCAGGCTTCCCTTGGAGATGCTGTGGAGGTAGCTTATATAACAAGTAACAGCTACTGGTAATGCTGGCTGTCCAGTTCTTTTCTGTTCCAGATCATCGGCACTTGGAGATCACCTGGGATCCAGGACCCAGAACGATCTCACTGAACTGCAGCTTAAGCAGTGTTGTAATCACTTCTGCCCCCTGCACTGTGAAATGTGAGTAATGTTAAGTAGCACTGATTTGCACAGAGAGAATAAACTGAGATTTGTAAAGCACATGTCTGGTCTCCAGTGCTCATTTCTACATTGTTCCCCCCCCCCCCCCCCCCCCC
>NW_020799110.1:14559818-14579857 GCF_003259725.1 Athene cunicularia | reverse complement strand
CAAGTTTGGAGTGGCAGCCTTCTCCGACTGCCTCCGGCAGGAGATGTACCGCTGGGGTGTCAGAGTCATCCTCATTGAGCCCAGCAACTTCGTGGCAGCCACAGGCATCCTGACGGCAGAGGGCATCGACAGGCAGGCTGAGGCGCTGTGGAGCGGGGCCAGTGACACCGTGCGGCAGGACTACGGGAGGGACTATTTCACTGGCCACGTGGCCCGGATGAAGTCCTTCGTTAACAGTGGCCTGAAGGACATGTCTCTGGTCTTGGATGACATCACCGATGCGCTCACCTCCCCATGCCCGAACAACCGTTACAGTCCCATGGAGATCTACTGGTGGGTGAGGCTGCAGGTCATGACTCACCTGCCCACTGCCATTGCCGACTGGCTCTATGTTGCCGGGGCCACCCTGTAGGTGGCCGTCCTTCAGGCATCCTTCCAGTGCTCGTACGTACACACAGTCAGAGCTGACTCAGTCGGGGCTGTTCTGCACCCACTGCTGATGCATCTCCCCTCTAGATGTGTGTGCTTTCACTTCAGGTTATGGCTTCAGGTCTTCTGTTGTGGGATGCTGAGAACAGCATGGCTTTTTTGTTTATTTTTCCTAATTCTTGCTTTTTATATTCCCTGCTGTCCTGATTTAAGTTGAAAGGTGTCGTCTTTTTAACTGTGGAGGAGGCAGAGGAAGGTTAACATAATGGGTCAAATATGTGGCTAGTGTAATTAGGTCAGCAGAGCTCCCCCAGTGATAAATTTGGCTCATTAATGGGCTCTTGCTTTTCCTTAAAAGGACAGGCTGCTAATAGCAGAGCAAAGCTGTTGCTATGAGATGTCTTGAAGGGAGAAACTAAAATGGGAAACAGAAGCAGAGTTTTCCATTGAAAATGGGTCAGTCAGCCTTCCGTTCATGATACTGCTAGGAAGCTCTGCTGTGCTGTGACTGTCTGTTCTTTCCAGGAAGACAGCAACACTGCCTCTAAACAGCCTCATTACCTAGCTCAGGGGGGTCAGATTCCTGCAAAGAAGGGTTCTTCCCTCCCAGCACTGTGGCCTTTGAATCTGAGGTCAGGGTTTAATTGGGCTCAGTAATTAAGGAGATGACTGACTCAACAGGTAGTGGAACCATGGAGGCTCAGCGAGAGCTGCATGGAGCAGAATGGGCAGCATGACCCATTTAATCAGCAGAAGGCAGCTAGAGAGGCCTCTCTGCAAACACACACGCCATCAGTGTTTGTATTTTATGTGGTTTCCCTCAGATGACAGTGTTGAGAGTGGTGCTGCACATTATTCATTGCCTCAGTGCTCTGCATGTAACTAATCCAAGTGCTACAGCTGCCTCGTACAAGGATTAGCTCTTCTCACAGACAGAACAGAGACTTGCAAGCCAAGAAGCATCTGAGGCCACGCAAGGACCTCGTGGCCGAGTCGGGGTTAGGATTTCACAGCATGTGAGCCCCAGCCCCTTCCCCTGCCCTCTGAGCAGTGCTCAGGTGAGCTGTTAGTGCCCAGTCTGGTTTCTGCCTGGGTGGGCAGCTCTGGGTGGTGTCTAGGGGCGAGAGGAGCAGCATGCTGGCATGGGAGAAGCAAGTATCAAGTGTTTTGCTATGGTGCAGATGATCATGTGAATGCTGAGCCAGCAGAGCAAAGCTAAGATGACCAGGCAGGTCGCTTCCCATCTTGAGCTTCCAGCAGCTGTTTAGTGAAAACTTGGTTCTGAAATCTGTTCCCTGAGGCAGCCAGACCCTTGTTTTTCACCGTGGTGTTGCATTAATGCAGGCATTGAGGGCAGATTGTTGTCTTGCTGATGAGTAACAGAGGGAAGAAATCTCAATTCCATTTGACAGTGACCTTCAAAGCCGAAGGACAGAGGAGACAGAAGGTCAGTCCATGCTCACTGCTGCTGTGCTGTCCTACGAGGAGTTAGGCTCTCAGAGGTGCCTGTGGCTTTTTTTTTTAATTCAAGGGCCAGCTGCTGAGGCTGTGGCAGTGACCTACCTGCATGTTTCTCACAATGCTTTGGAAGACAGCGATGGTACAGCTCCTTGGTGCACTGTTCATCAGCCTTTGCAAAGTGTTTGTTTTCCCTTCAGTGTGGTTCCCTACAATGACACTGGGAACGAAGAGGTGATCCTCTGCATGTCATGTTTGCTCTGGTTCAGCTTAACGGAGCAAGGGGCCTCCTGGGGTGTCCCAAGCAAGCACTGGGAGTCCGGATACTCCAGATCACTTCAGGTTCTTTCTGTCTTGACCAAAAAACAAGTCCTAAACCAGTGGCAAGTCCCAGTGTGTGTCCCAGACCTCATGGCACCTGTGGTTCCTGGTTTAGCCCCAACATGAAACTTTTACTAGCAGCAAAGGGAGAGTTTAGAAGACAAAATGTTTACTGTGGGTGAAGTGAATAAAGATCATCTCTAAAAGCCAAGAGAAACCAGAAGTCAGAAGCTGAGGGGCAAGAGCAGCAGAGGATGTGGTTCATTTCAGGCAGAGGCGAGAAGCATCAAGTTGCTATGGAGATCCCTCACTGACAGACCTGTGTGTTTATCTCTGCAAGGAGCTACACCAAGGATGGCAATGTATGCTGCTTCCTCTGGGCTTCAGAAGCCTTTACCATTGTCATGAGTGGCTGGCGTTCTCGGTTTGCTGTTGTGATGTGGCTGAAGATCTCAAACAGTTGCAGAGCTGCCCAGGAGGTGTGCTCTACCAAATGGGAGCTGTGTGGTGTTACTGGGAGTCACACTTGACACTGGTGGGCAAGACCCAGCTTTCGGAGGAATATCTGTAGGCAGTGGGATGTTACTTCTCTTGGATAATGTTGACCATCAGGATACTTCCATATGCTACTTTCCTCCCAAGCAGTGGTCCTGTAGGTGCTATCTGGAAGAAAAAACCCATGCAAGGGATGCCAGAGTGTTAGCAAAGCACCTGCTCTCTGCTTTCTGCTTAGTGGCCCAAGCTAATGGATACTCCTGTTTCTGACCAGATGATTCATATGACTGACTCGGGGCATGTTGGCACTGTCTGCTATGTAACCTGTTTCTTTGACACGTGGGATGTAGTCAATAGGTGTTTGGGGAAAGTTTAAGGATTTGAGAAGCACGTCTTGCATGTCTGTCTGAACCCGCAGCTGAGGAACTGCCCACTGTCAGAAATGTTATTGGGAAAAGGAGGCCAGTGCTGGCAGAGCTTTCACACACAGCAATGGCCCTGGTCTCTGCATGGGGACACGGTGCTTCTCGGGTGGGCTGCTTCTCCCGGGGCTCCTTGTCTTCCTTGAGGGGAAAGAACCCCAAAATCAAAGAAAAACATCAGCACTACCAGGTGGAAAAAGCTAAGTGTTAAACATGCCGAATGAAGATTAGGAAGCTGTGCTCAAGATCTCTACAACAGCCACAACAGGTCAGAAAGGCCACTGAGGTCCTGCCTTGCCCAGAGAGATGCCAGCTCAGCCGCTCTGCCGGCACCCAGGGCAGCGTGTGGGAGCAGGACGCCTTCTTCCGCAGGCTTGCTGCTCCTGCCGGGAGCTCTGCTCGTCGGCACCCAGCTCTGCAACAGTGCCACCCAGCGCACCCTGAAGTAGGAGTCTGTCTTAGCATTTTAGAAACTTTAAAGACCTGGGAAACCCAGGATGGGTTTATCTTTCTAGGGAGGAGACACCCCCAAAGGTGATGGTGCTGCAATAGAAATGGCAACACCTGTCCTTCTGGCTGGGGTTTTGAAACATGAGTTTTCAGCTTCTTGTGCAACAACAATGCTGAGAAATGTCTTAGAAACAAACCAAAACAGATACCACCAGGTTTCTCAGCCAGCAGCCTGAGCCCTGAGGATCAGAGAGATGCTACAAATAGCATAAGAATTTGTAAGGGAGCCAGCTCCACCTCCGGGGCCTGGTTTGGAGCCAGATACAGTTAATTCATTCTCAGCAGTGCTGGAAGGGCCACAGAGATGCTACTGATACAGCCACATCATCCTCTTCCCTGGCACTCTTTGAGGAAGGGAGCAGACCTGTGTCATCACCTCAAAACTGTGATGTGAAATAATACTTTTGCCCCATTGGAAGCTTATCAAGAGACACAAAGCAGCCGTGCGCACAGGTCTCCTGCAGCATGCGGTGCTTTCTCTCCCAGAGTCTCGATAGTGAAGCAGCTCTGCGGAGCACCCGGCAGGATGTAGGGAGAGGTGTGCCCCGACCTGAGGAGCTGTGCTGTGAGCACATCCCCTGCTCTGGGCACACGGGCAGCGGGGCTGGCTGGCCGGTCGCTGGGCTGGCTGGCCGGTCGCCCCGCTGGCGCAGGAGGCAGCTCTGGGCACGGCGCTTGGCTGAGTGAGTGTTCAGGTGCAGTTAGCACACACATGGTTCAGTGAACATGCAGGAATTCACTTCCCTCAGGGCGGTGTAATTTGGTTCCTTGAGGGTTGTTTGCCTTACAGCGCTTTTTGCCAACAGAGCAGTAATGGAGTGGGGCTCTGCCCACTCCCTTGCCTGTGGATGTGCAGTATCGCTTTCCTCTACCCTTAATGAAGAAGCTGTTTGTGTTTTGGTCCCATAGGTATAGTCAGGGAGGCATTTCTGTGGTCTCCTCTGAAGAAGCACATCATTATCAGGTTATGCTTAATGAAGGAACCCCCACCACCAGGCAGCTTCAAGCCCCAAGGAATCAACATGGAGAAGGAGTCTGAAATTTTCTGACTTTTTGGAAAAATACCTGTATTTTTAAGAGTGAGGGTTTCTAAGTCTTGATGGTACTTCTATGCCATTACCAGCTTTGCAGTTTCATAGCCTTTGCATCATGAACTTGGCCCCAATACCATGAGTTTTATGGGTTTGCTTTGAAGAGCACATGGTGACATATGGTCTGCCTACCATATGTGCCTGCCATAAGGCTCTTGCCTTCTCCTGTGCCTGCCAGTTCCTAGCCAGCATGGCACAGGTTGTCCACTCTCCAGGCATGGCCCCTTGTGTGAAAGCTCTTTCTAGTGCAGGACCTGGCAGATGATGTGAAGAGCAGTGAAAATTCCCAGTCTTTGCTAGCTCCAGCACACAGCTCTGGTCACTTGAAACTCTAGCAGATCTTCCTTTATTGTGTTTGCCAAGACATCAATAAAAGTAGAAACAGGTAAAATGAGAGAAAGAATTTCTGCTTTGGTTGTAGAGAGGGCATTCAGCTGGGTAACCAGGTAACAGCCGGTCTGTTTCAACAGTATAAAGGAAAGACTTCTGCCTAGGACTGAGATCCAGCACTTCTGATCCTGGCGTTGCCACTGGCTCGCAAAGTGTCCTGAACAAATCACTCTGCCCGCACCAAACTCCCTTGCCATCCCAGCCATCTTTGCCTGCTCAGGCTGGAAAACAGAAAACCAAAAAGTATACGATGCAATGCAATGCAGTGCTGTTTGACCCATTTTGCGATAACAGATGCCAGAACTGGTGTTATCCCCCTTTCCATAGGCTGAATTATTTCTTGTGGCAAAATAAAAAATGTGGCATCTCCAGTCTTTTGTGTGAAAGCTGCTACAAGCAGCTTATAAATTCCTCTGAGCTTTTATAGCTTCAGGGAGTAAGGTGCAAGGGTTGAGGGCAGACATTAACACTGTCCTGCTGCTTTTAAATGGGCACCAAGGTTAACCATCACCCCACAGGCACCTTGCCCAGGGACCTTGAACTGCAGCTTGGGGGAAAGCTCTGCTTCATCTTTTACTGTGTAACTCCAGGGCCTTCCTGTCAGAGTGATTGTGTGCCCAGGGGTGCTGGTGGTACCCGTCACCTTGTGGGGTCAAGTACGGTTGGATAAGTCATTTTCCTGGTGGGACTTTAACCAGGGTTACTATGACAATCAGTGAGCAGGCTGCCAGAACCTGGTGTCCTTGAGCCTCCTTCCTTGTTTCTGCCTGCTCAGGGGTGTTGAAGCATTCAGAACACAGCAAAGCACCTTCCCTTTCCAGCTCTAATGAGATGCAACCGTTGCTCCGGGAAGCGTGACTAACGAGGGAGCCGGCAGGAGAGGGAATGCACCCGATAAGGCACCACCCTCCCATCACCTCCTGCAGGGAGGGCCAGGGCAGTCCCTGCATCCCACCGGAGACATCCAGTGGGTGTCTGGAGTATGGCTGCGTGGCTCCTCTTCCTATAGAAAGCAGTGCATGAATGCTTGTGCTGGTATTTACCCTGGCAGCCCTCCAGAGAAGATCGGGATCAAGGGCTCCGACACAGCCCAGTTGCACTTTGGTAATGGGAAGGTCCCTGCAGAAAGTCTGCCTGGGGACTCAGGAAAGGCTTTGAGGCAGCAATGGCCACCTCGAAGAGGATGAGCAGTGCGGTGGCTTGGCTGTGTGGCACGAGGTGGCTTAGGGCAGGTGCAGGACAGGGTCATCCCGTGGGTGCAGTGGTCTGACTGTCCCAACAAGGGACTGCAGCACTGAGTTTTCTCCAGGCCAGCACTGGTGTGGGGATGGTGCTGGTGCCTTTATTGGGAGCTGCTGCCACACCCTGTGCACAAGCTGGAAGCACCTCTCTGTCCCATCTTTCTCGGGTGCTCTCAGTCCCCACACTAAGTCCCAACCTCATCCCCTCCCTGCATATATTTTGCTGCACACATTTATTGACAAGCAAGTCCCTAGGGCTCTGTATCCCCAAGACCACATCTGGACCTTCTTTTTGCACCACTGGCACTTTTCCACCACTGAGCCATGCAAGAGTTGCCTGGTTCCCTCAGGCCTTGGGGACACCCGCACCAGATGTCCCCTGTCCCCCTGCAGCACTAACAGGAGCGGGAAGCCCCTGGCTTGCTGGGGACAGGCATGGCACTGGGCACAGCTGGGTCCAGCTCCTGGTGCAGGCAGCTCTCCCTGCCCGCAGTCACAGGTCAGGAGCTGGCTTCCAGCTCTGTCTGTGCACAGGCACTTACAGACTCAAAATCAGTCCCAAGCTGATCCATTGCATCCCAAGGAAGTTCCTACGCTCCCATACATCTGTCCTGGTGTGAGAAACTTTTGCTCTATTCCATGGGTAACAAATATTCTGCAAGAATAAATATGTCTGGGAATGCAAGGAATGACAGCTCTTGTCACAAAAATTCAAGATAATTGAACAATGCATATGTTGTCTCACCCCAGGACTCTTTACACCAAAATACATGCCTGGCTAGTACCCCTGGGGTGCAGCACAGATAAAAGCATTTTTAACACTGTCTAAACTAATCATTCCTAAAATCTCCCAACTTGTTTAAATGAAAGTCAACATGAATGGTATCTCTGTGCCATTTTGGACTGTAACTATGTATTGAATCAAAGTCAGAGCATTGACCACTGAATTTGTGTTATTTATTTTCTGTATAACATAAACTCCAGTCTAGCAAACACTTAGGCCTGTGTTTCAATGCAAAGCATGTGTGCTCGGGCTCAGTGGCCTCAGTGCAGCTATTCATGGGCAAAGCCAAACACATATGCCAGTGTCTTTACACTCTGCAGCCTGTGCGGAAGGATGTGACTTGCTCTTTCAGAAATGGGATTCTTAAAATTATCCTCTGACCTGTGGTGTGAGATTGTGGGCTCAGAGATGGGGGTTGGAAATGCTGTGCTGGCCGGTGGAGAAGTCCATCAGGGCCAAAGTGCCACCCTTGGATCTTCCTGGTACATGTACAAAACATGTACAAACCAGCCTTGCAGTATAGGAACGGGGGATATCTGATGGCCTGAGGCCACCCCCAAACTCCGTGCGTGATTCCTGTGCTCCTGGTAGCTGATGCAGGTTGCTGACTTGAAGGCAGCTCCAAAGTGCTCCCACAGCAGGAGAGCCTGTGTCCCTGCTAAAGGGCTCCCTGTTCGGCTGGCAGGATGGCATAATCCTCAGGAGATTTCTTAACTGCATTTCTTAATGCAGTAGAGTCTGTTGTCTCTTTCCGTGAGCAGAGCTGTGGTTACCCACACATTATAAATCTATGTCACGAGGAAGATATAGGTCGTATATAGGTCATAGAAAACGTAGTTGTGTAACTGCATTAACGTATTCCTGAAAAAAGGTTCTGAAATATGGTTTAGCTGCAGAAAATAGGGCTGTGAGCTTTATATAGTCTTACTTGAGTATCTCTTGGACTGAGCTGGTGATTCTGTGAACAGATAGATCATTGTGCCTCCTTTGGGAGAACAGAAAGTCCCTTTGAACAATGACCTCTCTAGGTATGTTTAATGACATTTCTTAAGGTGTTTAAAATATGTTTCAGTATTCTGGGGGCTGCTTAATGAGTCCAGAAGAAAGCATCATGATCCATGGGGGGATGTGGGAGCTATCCTCCGAGAAGCGGGATGCAGAGCACGGCAGCAAGCCCTGGGGTGCCTGTTTGGGCTCAGCTCGGCGGGGTGCAGATGCACCCGTGCGAAGGAGAGCAGCACCCTGAGCCGAGCCAGGGCAGTCAGGGCCCCACGGCGCTTGTGGCACTTAACTCTGAGCAGGCATTCACAGGCAGGGGCCCACGGGAGTCCGCTATCAGACGGAGAGATCTGCTCCTGCATCCGCTGGAGAAATCCTGCTCTGACCCCGTCCACTGTGCGCTTCCTTTCGCTGAGAACGGCATCTGGCTGAAGGCCTGCCCTGCCCAGTGCCAAGCAGATGCTCTGATAACTCGGCAGCAAAATGCAACAACAACAAATTTTTAATCTTATTTAGCAGCATAAGGCAGACCCTGGTGCAGGGCATTCCTGAACATACTGAAAAGCCAGGATTAACTGTGCTGCTTGAACTCTGGCTTTTATCGACATGGGTGAGATGCCGCCAAAGCTTTATCCCTGGTTCAGCTCTGCAGTGTAGTTCTGTCTGCAGAGACTTGACTGCAGTCTCTTTTGTACCTCTTTGTCCTCGTTTTTCTTTGCTCTGTTTTTTTTTTTCTTTCAGGAAAGTAGGGATCCCTCTGGTTCCTCTCTCCAGGGACTTGGACCTTGGCAGCAGCGCCAAGGGGGTTGGGGAGCCTTCCTCAGCGCCCAGCCAGAACTGCTGCTGGTCCTGCTCAACACGGTTTGTCCCTTAAATAATAATAATGTCTTTTTTTTCATTTTCCAACTTCTTAAATCTCTCTCTTTGGTTTCTTGTGTTTTGAATACATAATTGGATAATTTCCAGGGTGGAGAGCTATTCACTAATTGTATATACATGAATCACAACATCTTTCGTGCACTTGCCTTAGACCAAGTTCCCATGTTCCAGAGGCCAGTTCATGCTTCTGGAGTCTGTTTACTTCCTTTGGTGTCATAACTGTAATTTGAAATTGTACACCATTTTGCATGAACATATTTCAAAGCACTTTCTTGCCACTCCTAGAAACAGAGGAAAATTCCCACCTGCCTTCCCTTTCTCTGTCTTGTCTCCTGCAAGTTAATTTTTCATTCTATATACATGTGGCAACTTGTCTGGCAGGCCAAAGCCCCATTTCCCTTAGAGGAGAGAGAAAAACAACAAAAATGAACTTGCAGGAGAAAAGAAAACAACAAAAATGAACTTGCAGGAGAAAAGACAGGAAAAAGGGAAGGCACCTCCTGAAGCGGGAAGAGCTGTCCATGCAAACAATGGCGTCTCTGTGGTGAGAGTCTCAGGACTCCCAGGATTTCCTAGGTCCCAGGATATGGTGCTCCAACACCACAGGTCCTGCAGAAAGGCTCCAGCACTGGGGCTTCAAAGGCAGCAGGCCTTAAAACAAGTTCTGTCCATGAAAAAAGCTGCAAAATAGCCATGGCCATGGAAGCTCTCCAGCCCCTGTGTGTTTGGCTTGCTCAGACACCATCCAGCGATGAAAGCTTCCTCACCGGCACAGGCACAGAGCCCTGGGCTACTGACTCCCAGGGCTGGAGCTGGCCGTGTCCCATACACAAAGAGTATGCCCAGAACTTCTGGTCCCTCCAGTGCCTCCACTGGAGGCTTTTCCTGCTGGTGAGAGCTTGGGCAGCTTCTTGGCTGTATGAAGTAATGTCAAGGGTCTTATCACAGGGTTGAGAGATAATGTCACTCTGGTTGTTCTCCCATCTCATGGCAGATGGAAAGCCACTGGTGGCTTCTCTGCCACTGCTGAAATCCCAGCTGGGGACACAGCATGGTAAGACAGCCTTTCCCTGGGAGCCAGGTCTGCACCAGGCCTGGCTGGCTAAAGCTTCTCTGTTACGTAGGTGCCAGGAGCTGATTTCAGAGTGGCCTGGGGTGTGCAATGGAACAATCTCACTTCTGCAAGTAGAACCTCATGGCTGTGTGGCACTGCCCTGTCCCAGCCCTCAGCTGTCTGGATTTTATCTGCAGCTCCATCTTATTCTAATAAGGGGGTTTTCTTTGCTGGCAGCATCCAGTGCTGTTGCCTCCTCTCCCTAGGGCCAGCCAAGCCTTGTCTCTGAAATGGACAACTGAGTAATACAAGAAAATCCTGGCCAATGTAGCCCATTCATATGTGCCCTGCACGCAGGGCTCCTCACCAGCCCGCCCCTGGGCATCCTGCACAGCTCGTGCCACCGCACCCCGCGTCTCCTGCCTCCCCGTGTGTGCACGCTGCCCATCCGCCCCATCCGCACGTGCCTTGCAGGCAGTGCTGACTTGTCCTCCAGCCCCTGCAGCACTTCACCCTCCATGTGCTGTGCACACATCCCGTACGCCTGTCTTGCAGCTGCCTCATCACCCAGAAATGTGGGGGAGGCTCCATTCTTGCATGAAGCATTCAGAGCCAGATCGTGTCTGGTGCCCCCCGCCCCCCGCCTTTGCCCTGGTTTCCCTCCAGCTCTTCTCCTTCCTGTCCTCCCACCCCTGCCCCAGCTTCCTGCCCTTTGAAGTGCCTCCCCTCCTCTGCTCCAGGGTACAAACTGCTTACCAGGTGGAGATGACTTCTCCCCACCCCACAATTAGGTGCAATTATAAGGTAATGCTTTTCCCCAAACCCTTGCTCTGGTGTGCATTGAAGGTGGACGGGCTCACAGGGGACTCCTGCTCCGGGCTAAGGACAGGCGGGATGTGGCGCAGGGCCCTGGTCTGTGCAGGCGAGCGGTGCTGGTGGGCGCTGGAGGTGGGGTGACTGGAGGGTCCTGGCAGTGCTGGAGATGGGGTGGCCCCTGAACACGTCCTGGCCTGGTGGCACCAAGCAGGGGCTCAGCTGCAGAAGCCTGAGCCTGCTCCATTCCAGCACAGGAGCAGCAGATACCTGGGTGCTTCCCGCTGTGGTCAGGCAGAGCCCAGAAATGTGCCCCTGGGGAAGGCGCAGCCAGAGCTTGTGTGGAGACAGGTCCCGGCAGCCGGCAGCGAGCCCGGCTGTCAGCTCTCGTGATCTGTGCTTCAAGGAGTGCAGTGCCTCGGCACCGTGGGATGCCCCTTGGCTGGCAGCAGCCAGTGGAGGAGCGGGGCTCCACGCGCGGCAGCCCTGGGCTTCTGAAGGAGCTGCCTTTGGCTGGAGGTGGGACCCCTGTGTCTCCTACCAAGACATAGGTTTGCTTCCACTGCTGGTGGTGCTGCTGTGAGGGAGCTGATGGCTACAGCAAAGCCCATCCCATGTCATCCCCACTCTTGCTGGGGCTCAAGGAGTGTCAGCTCTTGGTGGCTGCTGGCTCCTCATGTGAACGCACGCTCCTGCAGCAGGTTTCATGGAGCGTGGCTGGGTGAACGGCTCGCTGCTCCGGTGTGACTTTGGTCACAGGGTGCCGGGAGCCACCAGCCACCTGGGCACATCTGTGGCAGGGCCAGTGCCCTGTGGGTGCTGGGCAGTGCCTGGAGGCCAGAGCGAGCAGAAGCCTCTCCTGCTGCAGCAAGGTGAAAGGCTTCATCAGAACCGCTCTGTCCGAGGGCAAAACTCTGCCACCACAGGCAGGGAGTCCTCGCTCCATCCTGTAGGAGAGTGCTGCACGTGCAATGCAGATACACACAGACACACCTCCACATGCTTGTCCTCGCACACAGGGCAAATGCTCTGTAGTGGCCAAGGATGGCTGTTCTGCAGCGCGTTCTCCTCTGATTTCTCTGCAGGATTCAAGAAGCCAAGCTCAGGAGAAAAACTGAACTTGCTGGTCTGCTGGGGGGGTTGGATCTCACCTCCACAGTGCGCTACGGCATGGCAGCGCTCACATTGGCCGGGTCAGGGTGTCTGCCCAGGGTTTTTCCAACTGCGATACCTGTTTGTATCACAAGAGATGCAGATGAATGTGGGGCTTGCAGGGCACCTCTGACTTTGACAAGGACAGTCAGAGCAACCCCATCAGGGGCATGCACATGGTGGCTGCCAAACCGCTGCGGGAGCTATGTGCAGGCAGGGAGAGCCTCTGCCTGCTCCCTTGCCCCATGCCAAGTGCTGCTGGCAGGGCCATGGTGCAGCTGCTCCCCCTGAGCCCTTCACCCCTGGCCAGCACAGCTGGGTCTGCACTGGGTGAGCCATGCTCAGCTGCCATGGCCACTGAGGACCTGGGAGCACCTCGGCTGTGGCTGTATTTGAGGGCACACCTCGGCAGCATGGCCCCAGTAAGGGACAGGACTGAGTTATTAGTGGCTCTTGGGGTGGCATTTGGGCAGCCAGGGTCTCAAAAGTGTGTATGTGCATGTGCAAGTAAGGCACGCAGCCCAGCATGTGAAAACACACCTAGAGAGAAAGTCTCAACAGAGATTAGATTAAAAGAAAATTTAATTAAACACAGATAGCATCCTGTCTGTTATTCAACTCTCCTTGCATAACTCTCGGGACCGGCTGCTTTCACAGATGGCTGCTCTGCTGTCAAAGTCATTTGCTGGGCACCTGTTGGAAAAACTGCCAGGTCAGCACAGAACTAATTGCACCAGCATCTTTCCTTGTGAGATTTGAAAGTTTAGAGGAAAAATTGCTGAGAGATCTTGCAGCTCCCCAGATGAGCCTGTGATGCCTCCTGCTACTTAATCCTCCCCATGTACTCCTGCCAGTGACTGTGATGGGGACAAGGACACTGCAGTGGTCTGGAGGGTCTCAGGGCTCAAGTGGCCCCTGGCAGAGGAGGCTGCATATCCCCCCTGGTTGCATGGCAATGGCTGCTGCTGGGCCAGAGGGAGCAGCCCCTCTCAACGGCTGCAGCACTTCTCCCCTTCCCCTGCTCTTTGCACCCAGGTCTGCGGCTCTCATGAGCAGCCAAAGGCAGAGAGCTCCGCAGCTGTGGGGCGATGCCCAGACACGTGGGGTGCTTTGTTTGCCTGGGTGAGCAGCCAAGTTGCAGCCCATCTCCAGCTTCGTACCAGCTGCAGATCCAAGGCAGCTGACTGGCCTGCCAAAAAAACAAAACATGTCAAGGACCAGGGCGTGGCTTGTGCTAGTGCTGAATAATGATGATCCCAGCATGCTTATAAAGAGATGAGGCGGAGAGCTCATCACAGAGCTGTTCCTTGCAGCCCTGGTCCTCCGCAGAGCATCACTCCGCCTCATCAGCCAAGGTACGTTTCTGAATTGAGATTCAAAATGGGAACTGTGTTTGTGTCCACAGTGGGGCCCATGCCCTGTGGCTGGACACAGACTGGGCTTTTCTTCTAAACTTTGTGAAAATTATGCCGTTGCTCCTGTGGAGGAGTTTCTGGCCAGGGAAGCAGAGCAGCCCCGTGGTGCAGGGTCTGCCTACCCCAAGCAGAGCCTAAAGCACATGGGCAGCATCCTGGTTCCAGGGGCTGCTTGGGGTGAGCAGCACATCTCCCACCTCTGCTCTGCAGGAAAACATGTCCCTTCTCTCCTTGCAGCATGCTTTTGGGGGTCAGTTCATGTCTTATTTGTTGCTGATTTGAGTCTCGACCAACCTCTCCGGCCTGCAGTGCTGTGTATATCCTGGCACACAAAGACCCCCTGGGGGCAGCTGCAGTGTCCCTCCCACCACCTTGCAGGGCCAGGCAGCCCTGGCACCCACTGCGAGACCCCTCTCTCCATGCAGGCTCCGGCATTTGTGCACTGATCACCTCCATGTCCCAGGGCACCAGCTCTGCCCTGGCTCTGGAGCACGTTCCTTGTGCTCCAGCATTTTATATCAAACATCTCTGCATTTCAGCTTGCCTCAGCTTTGGACAAATGATGATGCTCCTGAGTTCCTGCAGTGTCTATCACCCCTGCAGCTTGCTAGGTGTCAGGCGTGGGTGATGGTTACAAGTGCTCTCACCAGAGCTGCTGGGCACAGCCCAGTGCAGGAAGGGCTTGAGGCCATTTTGGCACAGTGCCTTTGTGCTCTTCTCATGATACTTTTCTCCTTGCTTGTCCCCGAGGTGTCCTGCTGCTGACATCTTGTCCTTCTTGCTGTATTTCATGAGGAGTTCTGCTCTAGGGAGGCCACGGCTTAGCTATTTCCCTCCTTCCCAGGTCCATTTCCCACCTTCATACCAGCACAGCCATGCTGGGCACAGCAGTGCGGCTCTCGGTCCTGCTCGGCCTCCTTGGCGTTGGGAAAAGCCAGATGTTTCACATGGGACCATGTCCAGATCCACCAGTCCAAGAAAACTTCGATATCAACAAGGTGCAAAAAGCTTTCTAAAAATCTCACAGAGGGTAGTGAGTTAGGCTAAGGAGTCATGGGACCGATGGCAATCTGTCTGGGTGCACGGGGGGTTGGCAGGTCTGGCCTTGACGCCTTGTGCCGCAGCTGCAGCACAGTCTGCAGCCCCACTAGCTCCCTGCGTCATGGGGGTGGATGCGCGAATGAACCAAGAAGGCAAAACCATGCCAGCAAACAAACCAGGCTGCTCTGCCACAGCCCTCTTGTACTAAAAGCATCTCTCTGGACTTTCTTCTATCAGTATTTGGGGAAATGGTATGAGATAGAGAAGCTGCCGTCAAGTTTCGAGAAAGGAAGTTGCATCCAGGCAAACTACTCGTTGAAGGAGAATGGGAAGTTCAAGGTGATCAACAAGGAGCTGCAGTAAGTGTGTTCAGGCCATGTCCTTGCTGTAGCGGTGGCACTCCTGTCACCTCTCTTGCCATTCTGGGTGGTCATTTTTCTCCAAATTGCCTGTTTCTGGGTCTGGGGGTGCTGGGGGAGGCTCCCTGTGGTTGCAGCAGCCCTGCTGGGATAACAGGCTTTGCTGCAGTTAGGGCAGAGGGGGGCGTCTGGTTTCTGCCAGAGCTTTCCTGGGGCTCACCAGGTCTCTGTCTTGTTGTCCAAGGTGCATAGTGAGAAAATAGAGCAAACACATGGTGACTTGAGTGTGAGATAGGCTGGGTTCCTCCCCTGACTGGTTTGTGGTCCCCAGTGATGGCTGAGAAGCTGGATGCCACAGGTCCTCTCCCAGGGGGGTGTCAGGTCTGGTTATGGGATGGCAGCCACCACATTGTGCCCCTGCATGAGAGGTGGCTGTGCCCTGTGCTCCTCTCTGCTCTGGAGTAAAGGGACCTGATGAAAATGGGCAGGGAAGGTGAAGCACATGGGTCATTTTTACCTAAGCAAATATTTGTCAGCCTTTTTCTGGAGTATTTACCTTGCATTAGTAGTAACTGCTGTGTAAGGGGCTCAGCAATCATTGCCAGTTTAAATCAGTGAACAAAGTGAATGCACTGATTGTTCCCTTTATTATACTTGATAGTCTGCAATTACCCCGAGCCCTCCTGGCTTTTGGCATGGGCAGATACAGACATTAATTAATCTGTTTCCATCGCCAGCCCTGGCTGGTGGGGTGCTGCTGTGAGTGGCTGAATGAATGAGAGGGAGCGAGTGGCGAACGTAGCGCTGTCCCCTGCGCTCCCTGGCATGCCATGGGGACTTTGTTCTGGCTCACAACAACAACAACGTAGCAACACATCCCTTGTGCCTGGCTGAGAGCAGCGTCCACACTGCTCGCTGACTGCACAGTGCTGTCTCTGCTGCTCCACTGCAAGGGCAGCGGCTGGCAAACAGCTGGCTATTTATTTGAGCCCACATTAATCTGTAGGAGATTAATCTGACCGTTGGTGTCACCACTTCAGCAGCTCAGGACCCTGACATGTCAGGAATATTTGTGGTCAAATGTGCACTGTGCATGGCTCCAGCATCAGCCCCTCAACCTCTGCTGTTGGCAGCATTAGCTTCTGCCTCCTTGGGTGTTCCTGTTTGACAGGGAAGCATGAAACTTTCCTGCCCTATAGGCAGAGTCCAGGTCTTGAGGCATCCGGGGAAAAATGCAATTATAAGACAGGCAGCCTGAGTCTTAAGGCTTGCTGCCAGCAGGACAGTGCTCTGAACCAGCAGCAAAACAAACCCTGGCTCACCAGGCAGGGACAGGTAATTTGTGAGCGGAGGAATGTTCTGTAACCTGGAAAAAACACAGGTGATTAAACGGACATGAACTCATGCCTTCCACAACTAGCAGGAGTTGAGCTGCTGCGTAGCACATCTGAGACCAGTGCTGGGATCCTCCCATCCTGTGCAGAGAGGTCTTGCTCTCCCTCTCTGTCTCCCTGGCACCGAAGAACACCCCGCTGGCAGGGGCACTTGGTCATAGGCACCCTGGGGCACTGGGGTTTAACCTGGGAGGGCATTTGCCCCGCTGCACCTTGCCTGGGACCTGGTGTGCTCTGGGTACTGCTGAAACCATCCCCAGGGGTGAGCCGTTCCTCGGGCATGCTGTGGTTAGCTGGTAAGCGGATGGCAGGTGGATGCATCAGGAGGGATGATTTAGTGGAAGCAATAAAAAAAGTGATTTTCAAACTCACCTTGATTTTATGTCTCTCCTTGTTGTTCTCCCCTTAGTTCCAATGGCAAGGTCAATGAAATTGAAGGAGAAATCATGCACATGGATGTAAAGGAGCCGGCCAAGCTGGGCGTCCGCTTTAACTGGTGTAAGTGTGTGGCTGGGAGGCTCGCAGGCTCACCGGCTCCCTGGGGCCTGTGGCCTCAGCGGCGCAGGAGGGCAGTGCCTGCACACAGCCGTGCCATCTGGGGTGCCAAACTAGCAAAGCAAGAGGCAAAGCTGCCCCGGTGACTTCAGCACAGCATCACGGGGCAATAGCAACAGGCCCCCACAGTGGTGGAGCACTGTTCACCAGCTGATCTCAAAACAAGAAATATCTGCAGCGTTACCGTCCTTCCAGGTCATTTCACAGATGGAGACGAGGACGGGGGGAGGCGGGGAGGCAGCCCCAGAGCTGCTGCAAGAGCCAGGAGTAGGCTTGTTTTTCTGAACACAGTGGTATAGCTACTAGCCCACCTTGCCTTTGCTTACGAGCACCTTTTAATAACTGTTTTTGTTTGCTTTTTCTTCCCTTCTCAATCTAACACAGGACAGGGGCCTGCTGAGGTGCAGTACATTTTATTCATGTTGCAGAGCACTTTCCTCTGTCCTCAGCAACACTTGGAAAATGAGCAGAAGTCTCCTCTTGGCTCCCTTTTTATTCTGCTCCCTTACACCTTTTCTCTGGCTGTTTCATAGCACTCACACAGATGAGTTATTTGGAGAAATGGGTGGGGCAGACATACTTGTAAAGGAAAATTATTGTTCATGAGCACAGCCAGACTTAACTATGCGCTGCAAAGGCATCACCTCCAGCCACTTTGCCCGCAGAGTGTGCAACCCCCCAATCATCCTCACTGGACACGAGCCCCAGAGAGCAGTGCCAGCGTTCCTGAGTGCATCAGACATAAATCCCAGGGCACTTAACGCCTTCCTGCTGGACCCAGATCTGCTTTCTGCCTGACAGTTTGAAGCTGGAGTAGCTGTCCCTCCACATAGCAGATGCTTTGGTTGTAGCAGCCTGATGCAGAACAGAATTTGGCCCACGTGGCTGGTGCTGGTGGGATGGCAGAGCCATACTTGTTCCCACTGCCCAGGCTCCAGCTGGCTGCGTGGGGCAGCAGGTTGTGGGGAGGGAGGTGGTGGTTTGTGCTCCTCAGATCACTCGTGTCAGCTCCCAGCCTTAGGGCTCCTTCCTGCCAGCCAGCACCCTCACACAGATATGAGCTGGGCTGGTTGTTGGTCATAGGGTTAACTTTCTGGCAAGACCTTCCAGTCAGGGCTTTGTGATTTTCTCGAGTCCCTCTGGGCAGCACAAGGAGTCCTGATAGGCTTTTATAAATTATAGCTCCCTGCACTGACCACAGGTATGTGGCTCAGGAGCAGCAAATGTCGGAACAACACCAGGAGCTGTGGCTCTAGCGCTGCAGAGCAGTCCAGAGTCAGTTACCCATGGTGTTCATGGTGCCCTTCTTTCTCCTAGTCATGCCTTCTGCCCCTTACTGGGTCATCTCCACCGACTATGAAAACTACTCACTGGTTTACTCCTGTACCAACATCCTCTGGCTCTTCCACATTGACTATGCCTGGATTATGTCAAGAACCCCCGAGATGCACCCAGAAACCGTGGAGCATCTGAAGAGCGTTCTCCAGTCCTACAAGATTGACACCGAGAAAATGATTCCCACGGATCAACTTAACTGTCCTCCAGAGATGTAACTCCTGGCACACAGTGACACAGTGCTAGACCAGCGATGAACTTTGTTGCTTTCTTTATTATCCACTAGAATTTCTCTGTATAACAGAGAAATGTAATAATCCTTTTGCTAATGGTAGTTTGCCAGCCCTGAGTTGCTCCTTGTAGTCATTCTCTCTGTTGCTCTCCCCTGCTTTTTCATTTTGCTCTGACTTTTGCAGAGTAACTGACTGATCCAAAGCTAATGAGTGAAGAAGAGAAACCCTGAAGTGCAGATGTGAAGCTCTGCTTGTCACTGTGAGTCCTCCATTACGTGGATGGGAAAGGGTATGAGATGTGATGAGCAAGTGTTAGTCCCTGTGGAAAACCTTTTGTCATGTACCCCCAGGTTTGTTTCTCTTGATGCTTCTGGGCCTTCTAGGACTCTATGGTGTCTGAGCTACATCACAGGTGCTGCCTTCCCAGCGGCAATCTCCAGACACGGTGGCTGGGCCCTGCAGCCTGGGAACTGAGGTTGGGGATCTTGAATGTTTTCTGGTGCAGGCCTGTAGGCATATGTTATTGCCAAGTCAGCAGAGCTCCTTGCTAGAAATCAGATCTGGCCCTTTGTATTTAAAGTCTTAGAAGTCTGAAAATGTCCGGAAGTTCAGCATTGCTCCATCCCCTGTGTCTGTATGTGACTTGCCTCAAGTGAGGCTGGTCCTGCATCTGAAGGGGTCAGCTCTGAGAATACCCGCAGGCAGACAGAGATGGGTCTGCTCCCTTGTCCTCTCCTCCCAAGGCCTCTCCCTACCGCCGAGAGATGGCAGGCGCTGCCCGACATCCTGCTCACTGCTCTGTACGCGCCGAGTGCCTGCTGGCACTGCATCTGCCCTGGCAGGTGTTCACCAGGCACCGCCACAACTCTGCTTGAATAGCACTGATGCAACTCATTAAAAATGAAATAAAAATATCTGCTTCGGGGCTTTTGTACATTCCCTTTGCAAGCAGGCTGGGGGGGGTGGCTCGGCGAGCAGGGTCTGCCCCTCCTCTGAGGCCAAGGCACTGCAGGAGCAAGAAGGCAACGCAAGATGAGCAACCACACCTGAAGTTAAACGGCTTGCTCCAGGAGCCTGGAGGTTGCTCAGCTCTCTAGGATCAGATGTGTGAGCTTCCCCCGTCGCCTGGGCCATGCCAGCGAACCCGTGTCATGGCTTTGGCTGGCAGTGCCCCCCATCTCCTGCTGCTTTTATTGACATGAAGACATAACAATGTGGACGTAATGTGAACGTGCAGGAAGCGTCCTACACTTCCCGCCTGGGCCCGGGTCAGTGAGGGTGTGCAGCACGGCGCTTTCTTGCCCTGGGAGCGCTACAGGAGCCGAGCAGGGAGCCTGCGCTTCACCGGCCTTTACCAGCCGGAGGAGGCCGAGGTGGGGGGAGGCCTTGCAGGGAGCAGTTTAAGCCACGATATGATGATACCTTTAAACTTTTAAATCCTCGTGCCGCAGCTCGTGTGACACAAAATCAAGCCCTCCGCCCGCACCCCCGGGCGGTAAAGGTGAAAACGCACACACCGGGACGCTGACAGCTGCGCGGCGCCTCCCGGGTGCGTTAGGTGTTTGGGGCAGGTCGTTTCACCGCTGCTTCACCAGATTCCCGATTCCCGCCTCATGCGGGGCGGCGCCGTGACCCCCATCCCCGGGGCGGGAGCGCCACCGCAGGGCGG
>NW_020799110.1:14546171-14559768 GCF_003259725.1 Athene cunicularia | reverse complement strand
GATCCCGGCGGAGCGGGGTCTGCCGGGCGGCGTCTCCCGCTGGTGGTTGCTGGGCTCTCGCGCTTCTGAGGGATGGGGTGAGGGGGGGTAGCGCTGGGTTGGTGGGTCCTTCCCGGGCGGTGGCGGCCCTGGAGCCGGTGGGCTCAGGCAGTGGCAGCACTGGGCTGAGGCTGGAGGAGCTCTTGGGGCAGGGTCTGTGTTGAGAAAGGGGATGCCGGGGCTCTGCGCCCGGGGGGAAGAGGTGCGGAGACCGGGGGAACTGTAGTCGTGACTCTTCCCGGGAGCGCAGCTGAAAGAGCTGGTGCGATTCTTTGCTGTCTGTGAAATATTAGCAGAAGCAGTATTGTCTTTACGTGTTCGTTCAGAGAGACCAACAGGAAGGTTTTACAGTTGCTATGAGGCTAGTTTGCAATTCGGGAAATACGCTTTGCCAGGGCAGATTTACTCTGAGTCTTCTCAAAGGTAGCTCATTCCTCTAACCAGAAGCGTGTTGCTGGGGAGGGGACCTTTCCTGGCTTGAAACATAAGTAGAATGTATTCTTGGTTGTGCAAGATTCATCTGTAAAGATCTTACACTTGAGAATATGCCTTGGCCATGTGGTTTGTGTTCTGAATGACAAGAAAATCTTGGTTTAATTGGAACATGCTGTTAGGCCAAATATGCAAGAAGTGGTCCTTAGCCAGCCAGCAGCTGTCCTTGACCAGTAAGAATTCTTACACTTTTTCTGATGTTGGCATCCACTCTGCGCTGTCTAAAGTTGTTGTGAAACTCCTATCACACTGTGTGACCAGGGTTTGACCTGAACTCTATAAAACTGCTTTTGATGGTTTTCTTCATTTAGGACTGCACTCAGTATTGCAAAGAGAGAAATAATGATAAAATAAAATGGACATGTAGGGGGATTTTTTTGTGTTATTGAATATTCCTTTCCTTTTTGTTTAGTTAAGTCGTGATTACAGTCTGAAGTCAGCAAGGTAAGAATTAGAAGCTTTCTGTATTGCCTGTGCTGGGTGCTCCTGCTTTCCAGGGAAGGATCTTTGTAACTGAAGGAATGAGATGACATTTTTGAAGGAGGTGAATGCAAGTAGCAATGAGCTATGCAAATGTTCTGATTTTTTTTTTTTCCTGTTATTGTTTTACTATAATGTAGCACAAGATGTTTACTACCACATCAGACATAAAGTAAAACTGGCTGTTGGTAGCTCAATTTTCTGCAGTCTCTTTTGTACCATCTTGAAGAATGATCAGAAAATAGAGTGCAAATTGATGAGCTGAGTATATGGTGTATTGGTTATAGTATTGAGTAATTTCTTGCAAAGCAGTTCAGTGGCCAGGAGTCCAGCTTCTGTTTCCTGTTTACCAATAAAGTCAATTAGATTAATTCTGAAATTGCCTTGCAAGTTAAAGGATATTGGCTAAACCTGGCAGGTGGCATTAGAAGATTTCCTGGAAAGATTAGTATAGGGTATTTAAAGTTAGTTTGTACGCAGGTATTATTTTTGGTCAGCAATGCTTCATTAAATCAGTGTTACTTCTGACTTAAGCAAAACAATTTTGTGCCTAAAAGGATGATAAATAGTACAGCTGTGATTTTCCTTGAAGATTAAAAACTAGAGTATCAGTTCAGGTATCTGTTTTATTTGTGCAGCTCTGCCAGCCTCTCTGCTTATCTCTAGTATTGAAATTCAGGTCTGAATACCTTTAAAAATATCTACAGATGAAAGAGCTCATTGTGTCAGCTGTCATCTTCTAAAGCACCATGTTCAGTAGAGTTCTCCTGTATTTGCATCGTTATTGACTTTGCAGTGTTGTTAGTGATGGTAAAATTCTCTGGAAAACTTCCTTAAGGAAAATCCGGTGGAAGAGGGAAACCTGTGAAATTGGGACACCACTGGAACTTTATCCTAACAGTCGAGATCATGGTTTAATTGTAGATCTGTTCTTGGCGTTCCTGGTGTACAGTACTTCTTGCCTTAAGGCTCTGGTAAGAGCCTGTGAGGGATCTGATGTTTTAGAAAGTAACTATGTAAGTGTGTGTGTGCAAGCACCTGTGTTGGAATGGGCAGGAGAAGAGCCTGCTGCGGTAGGAGGGAGGAAAGTGTGAGAGGGGTTGCTTTGAGTAATACTGCTCCAGAAACTTCTTGCCTGTCAAGGTGTGGTGTCAAAGTAAGTGATTATGTATATTTAAAGATGTGAGAGAATACAAATGAGCACTTTTGAAGTTTTTCAAACCTAATTTTCCTAAGGAAGATTAGATTTCCTATTTCTCTATCTGAAGGGGCGTCAGGATGGTCTGAAGCTCCATCATTAATGTTATGCTGCTCAGGCATGCCTGAGCATGCTAAATTGGAGACAGTCAAGGGAGGTGTGGGTTCTTAGAGCACTTAGTCACTCTCCTGTGACAGCTTTTTACATGGAGGGCTGCAGTCACATTTGTCTGTTTGCCACTAATGATAACTCTTTTCCTAGCTGAATTTTAAATTGTGCTTCAGGAGGTGTTCCACAGCCAAGACCTTTAGTGTTGGAATCTGAGTTTAAAGAAATGCTTGTGAAGAACAAAACCACTAAAAGCTTCCTCAGTCTTGTATTTATAAGTTACTGAATGGCTGGCTGCAGGCTGTCTAATTTCAGGAGCAGTGTATGCCAAAGATTCTTCTGAAGTTGTCAATATTATTATTAGGTATTGAGTTGTGAGCCCGAGCAATAAACCTTGATGTGCTCTGGGCAAGCACAGTGAACACAAAGAATGTGATGGGCGTTTCTCCCATCTGTCATATTTATTCTTCAGCGAGGTTCTGTCTCTTGACAGGGGTTGTGTACCACTGTCCTGCTGCTATGGCCAGTAAAAATTCTCACGCACTCACTACATAACCATATGATCATCTTATGGTTGTCATAGATGAACTTTAAGCAGGTGTTTAGCTGATGTTTAACTGGTGATTTTTTGACTCCTAAATAGATAGGTTGGAATAACTGACATTCCTAGACTAGAGCTCTTGCTTTGTCATCATGAAGCTCATGATTCTCCAGCCTGCCAGAGCAGGCAATCTGACTCACGTGTTGTCTGCTTAGGTTGCAATCCTTGTGTTGCAGTTCAAACAAAATGATTAAATAGATCCGAAGCCTCAAATGTGAGAGTTTGGCATTGGTTGCTATATGCTAAGGGGATTAAGCTCACTTAATTTTTATTTGTTTCTGGAGTATGTCTGTGGCGTGTAGGATTGAGCATCTGCTTATTTATACCTTCATTTTTTTCCCCATTGCATTATGCAGTGCTCTCTGTAAATGTGTGGATTGTGTTTGGAATTTTGTTTTACAGATAGCATTCTGCTCAAGAGCAGTTGTGTTACTGAGATTGAACATATTTTTCAAATTTGTTATAGGAATGGTCTGTGTTTAAATAAAAGTGGGTAAGTTAAAGTCTTCTAGCCAACTGTCCATGTCTGTTCTGTCCCATCCCTCTGCAAACCCCAAACAAAAAAACCAAAGCCCTGTAACATCTGCTTCTGTAAATAATGATTTGCAACAGAAAGATGTTAATGTGTAAGGTAATATTAAATAGTGGAGTTATTTTACTATTCTAATTTTTTTTTTTTTGGTTTAGTTTAAGACTGCCTGGTATGAAGCTTGCAATAACCTTTTTAGAGAAAATGTGGAACCTGGTAGTGTCTGTTGATTAAACCTTTCTGTGACTTTTAGATCAGTGGACGGGTGACTTCCTCTGGCCACATGGTGGTTGCTTTCTTTGTGGCTTACATATTTTGTTAGCCTGGATGGGCTTTTGTTTCTGCAAATGTACATAAAATGGTACATTCTCTGATTAACTGAGGAAACTATAAATAATGTAACATCACTGGTGCCTGTGTAAAATGTGAAACTCCCTCAGCTTAATTACAGAAGTGAATCATTCTGGTTTATTATTCCAATTTAAGATGATAAAAGCAGTATTAATAACCAGCTTGTTCAGTGCTGTTTATTTCACTGCAGGAAGTTATTTGTTGGTTGGTATTGTTTATGTAACAGTTTTGCTAATAACCATAGCGGGTCACCAAGCAGAGGTGAGGTGGAAGTTACTTGGTTTTGTTAAAGTGGTGGGGGTTGTAGTAAGAGGAAGAATGATTTTAAAGTAATCTGTAACAAGAGCAGATGGTTAATGGGACAGTGATTGAACAAGACTGGTAGTCTCTTGAGGGAAATACATGTATGTATAAGAATACATTAATGATCATGTTGTTTATTTATGAGTTTATTTAGCTATTGTGAATTGTTAGGGAAATTAAGTTGCACTGATAAATTTGTCATGACTTAAAGTATATATAGAACAGTATTTAATAGCCATACTTTGAACACGCATGTATGTCCTAACAATATACTTTGTGCTTAGTATGTAGTGGAGGTCAAAAGACATTCTAAACATTTGTTCTGTGGCCAAACAGAACTAACTGTGTTTAGAATATAAGAAAATTTAACTTTGTTTTCTTATTTCAGAAAAAAATCCCAGAAGTGGGATGAAATGAACATCATAGCTACATACCACCCAGCAGGCAAAGATTATGGCTTGATGAAAATAGATGAGCCAAGTACTCCTTATCACAGGTAGGCTTGCTAAACTGCTGTCCAAGTGATGCCAGGTGGCATAGTAGTTCTACAGAAAAATAGACTTTTTGGATGATGTAGTATTATTATAGCTGATTGCCTGACAGATTATGCAGGCCTGGGGGATATATGCTACTTACTCAGATTTACAAAGCTTCTAAATAAAGGCTTATAGCAATCAAGGAGAACTGTCAAAAAGGACAAAGTCAATTTTTATAAGGCTTATGTCTATCAGGCTTTAGGTTTTGAATGGAATAAATAAGTCTGACTTGTATTGATTTAAATTTTTTTTTTAGTTAACATCTGTGTACTATAAGACAGTTGTCATATCAATATTGAAGTTAGATTCGGAAAGTTTAAGTATTAAAGGAGCCTTTTAATTGAGTGTTATAGGGTTTTGACTGTGTTATCAAGCAAATTTTAAGCAGCAAATTATTGATAAAGACTACTTTTTTGTTTGCCCTTCCAGTATGGTAGGAGAAGATGATGAGGATGCAGTGAGCGATTCAGAATCAAATGAGCCCTTAAAAGCAGATGTGTTGAGTAAAAAGTAAGTATTATCTTAAAATTTAGTCAATTTTCTATGATGGTTTTCTCTTTCCCGGAGTAGTTTTTCTTTATGGAAAGGTGGTGTTTGTTTCTTCATAAGTCAAACTTTTGCTGTTTTCAAATTAAGTAGTTTTTGGTATTTGGTAGTGCCACTGGTACTTTAAACCTCTTGCAGGTTGTTAGCACGCATAAATACAGCAGAAATTATGAACAAAGCAGTTTGCATGAGTGTTCTGAAATTTCATGTATTTTAAACAGTGGAAGACTTGCTGTTTCAGCATTTTGTATTGCATTATTTATGTAGACTGGCAGCTGCAGCTGAAGGTAAAGGACCCAAGATTTTAGCAAAGCAAGAGGAAAGCAGTGAGGAGGAGGAAGAGGATGAGGAATTAACACCTGAAGAACGAGGTAGGTATGAGTTGTTTTCTTTGCTTGTTTTTCCTACAATTAGTTTCAGATTTTCAGTAAGAAATATTTGTGAAGAAAAAGTACTATCAGAAAATGTTGTGATTTTAAAATGGACATAAATAGTCTTTGAAGGGTAAGTAAAAGACTGGACAAATGAAGTCAAAGACTGGACAAATGGGCTGTTTGTTTCTAATCCAAACTGTTCAGGATCTATATATAAACAGGAATTTCTGTTACTGGTTGTCCCCTTGTATACAAGCTTAAGGTGTGGGAATTTATCTTAAAACTATTCTCAAATAAGGTCTTTGGTTTTGGGGTGAGGGAGTAATGCTTAATCTGAACATATTTCAGGTAGACTTAACAATTCAATGAATACTGCTGCAATTAAGATGCTGAGTGTTGCTTGCAAACATACAGATGATATTTCTGTTGTTGTTCAAAGCAGCTGGTAGATGGATCCATCAGGAAATCTACATTTGTTCTGAAGCAAACTGCATCTTCAGTAGAGATGTTATTTTGTGTTAGCTTGGGCCGGAACATTTTGAGTCAAACAATAACATTTCTAAGGTTTCAGGCTTGTGTTATCTAGCTGTTGTCTCCTATCTTTCCTGGCTCCAACTTTGAGTGTGTAACCTTACTATTCTAAAGGGGAAAAAAAACAGTGTTGGGGCTGCCAGTAAACAAAGTTTAATTATAACGTGTTACTGCTAGACCCACGAATGTTTAATATATGGAGCAAAGTTAGGCTTCAGGCCGTGGGGAAAGTGGAAAATATTTTCTTCTACATGTGGTAAATATATCTCTCATAACTGGCTTTTGGTAGCTAGCCAGGAGTCAAGTCAAACATCTGCAAAAGTTCATCTCCTATCCCACCAGAATATTTCAGTTTTTACTTAGAAACAAGGCTTGTGAAACTTTAGAGTTTCATATGCTGTTACTAGATCATCTCTTTGTTCAGACTTGTTCTTACTTTTCTTCCTTTCAAAAGCGCTTTAGCCATTCTAGTCCATTAATTACTAGCCTTTTTGTAAGTCAGACTCATTTAAAACTCCACTCCACTGCTTGAAGAAAATAATTTTAATTCAGTGATTGCTTGATTATGTAATCAATGTACTTTCAAGGTAGTAATAAATTTGACCTAGGAAATACTAGCGCCTCTCTGAAGAGGAAATAAGTTGATTTTTTTTAAAAGGGAAGAAATAAATATTTGCATTTTTTGTCCACAGAGAAAAAGAAACAGTTTGAAATGAAGAGAAAAATGCACTACAATGAAGGACGGAACATCAAACTGGCAAGACAGCTAATTGCAAAAGAACTGCATGGTGAAGAAGAGGATGATGATGAGGATGAAGAGATGCATGATGCTGCAGATGTAGAAACAATGAATACAGAATCTACTGAACATGGTGAGCTACTGATTAATTAAAAAAAGCATGTTTAAGACTGATGGTCCTTTGAGCTGTTGGGAAATGAATACACTCAAGTGTGAGAATGAATAGAAAGGGTACAGTATGTCTGTAACAGTGTGCAGTACTGCATGTTGGCTTGATAGGTAGAGTTGTAGCAGATAGGTACCAAAACCATCAGTATTTCTGATAGCAAATAGCATGTGGGCTTTTGTTGTGACATAACAGAAAATCAAACCCCTCTGCTTCATAGTATTTCCCCAGCATAACTGACTCTTGGTGGTAAAGTTGCCAGCATCCCTTTTAAAGGAACAGTTGTCTTGTACAGAACACTGGAAGCTGCAGCCACACAGGAGAGCCTGGCCTTATGTTGGGGTTCAGTTCTCATTCTGCTCCCAAACCAACCTGTAGCCAGCCATGGGAACCTAGCGTGAATGCTTCCTCCCTGTTGAGAGGAGTGTATCTGACTTCCTAAGGAAGAACTTCTGCCTCTTTTACTGTAATGTAGAACTGCTGTTAGGACTTGTCCTTAAGCAGTAATGTTTATTTCTATAGCAATGGGAAAAGGACCTCAGTGTTGCTTTTAGTGCAGCTACTGGAAGAAAGTCTGGGACTTTTACCTGGGAGCTGTTTCTGAAACTTGCTTCAGGGCTCTCTCTTGATAGGAAACTCATACAACTATAGAGGCTAACACTTTCTCTTTCATCCTAAAGCTTTTCTCTGGGTAAAAAGGGTAGAATGTATAATAAGTCTTTTGATTTTTTTGGTGGCCTTCTGGTGAATAATTACAGCTGTTCACTACCCACCTGTGTGTAACAGCACTTTGAACAAGTTTTTGGCATTAAAAAAAAATTAGATATCTGTTGTTCATGAGACTAGTGGCAATGAAGCCTGTAAGCCTCATTCATCTGTTGCCTGGCAAAGCTGTGAGATATTATTACAGTCTGCAGACTTGGGAAGATGCTGCATGGGTTTAACTTGGTTCACATTTGCTTCTCAAACCATGTGAACTAGAAATTCTAAAATTACTTTAAATTCCACACAATAAAAAGGTGACTTGCAAAGCTGTGTATTTTTTTAAGTTCTGTGGATTGCACATTTTAGTCCCATTATTTATTACAGGAGGACTAACTCCTTCGTAATTTCTCTAAAAGGGTCATTTGGTATGTGTCTGAGACCCATTAATGGATTGACTTATCCAGCAAATTAACGTATGCCTTATAATGGCTATTTACTAGACCTTCACTCTCCAGGGGAAAGGAGGGCTCCAATAGGCAACCTTATGACCTTTCTCCATGGCTTGAAGCTGCCATCTCTCTGCACTCTGCTGTAAAACAGAGGCAACTCCGCTCCCCAGCTGCATTCGCCAGTGGAAAGAAGGCACACCTTTGCAGCATTTTTCCATCTCTAGTGTTGAAGTCCATTCCACCTTGCCTCATAACCAGCTTCAGAGCCACAACTGGTAATTATCAATTTTAGACTGCTCATGGCCAATAGATTCCATAAACATAACTGCAAGTTTATCAACCCATCAACTAACTGGTTCACCTCCACACCATGACATACTGAAATACTTTCCGTTAACTTGATGTAGTTCTGACTTTTGTTTTGTATCATTCTGCTTAAACCTTGATGTTTCATTATCACTTAATTTCTCTATCAACTGTCATAGCTTTTGGTCTCTCTACTTGATCAGTTCTTCTGAAATTAAGTACTTGTCTCCCTTTTGTAGCAGCAGGTGGATTGAATGCCCTCAGACTGATCAAGTGTGATTCTTTGTGGCAGTGTTGGTCAAAGGATGATGGAATATGGACAAAACTATTAATAAACCTGTCTTCTGCCATTGTCCATGTCTTAAGGAATTCCTACAGTGAGATGATGAATGTTCAGCAACATAGCTGTGTTAAAGTAATGTCAAAGTTTTACTGAAGTAACTTTTTGAGATGACATCTCTTGATCACTCTCTCATCTGTATTTTGAGGGCACAGAAGAATCTCCTTATTCATAAATGTTAGTTAAACAGATATTAGGGCTACAGAATGTTTCTCAGCTCGTTTTAACACTCGCTACTCAAGTGTCTTCCTAGTCTGTGCTTTTGGTCCTATTAAGCAATTGGGTATTTAAAACAGTATTTCAGTTTGGTTGTTTCCTTCACAGAAGTGGATCAAAATACTATCAATATTCTTGTTAGTGAGATTTCCCTGTTAGGACTGTAAAACTGTGGAAAGATTTTTCATCTGGATAGCTTTCGAAGAGCTCTTCAACTTCAAATTATTGTGTTTTAGAGTGCTTTCTTAGAAAGCAAAAAAGAGGGGTTTCTTAGAGTATTGGGTGATGTAGGAGCTGATTTCTGTGATAGCTTATTTTGGCTTCACTCTGTTAAACTGACTTAAGAGCTCTGATGTTTGCTTTTAACTGCATAGGAAATAGCTGTCGTGCTCTGTTATATTGTAGCTACATTTTGATAATTTCTTCCATTCAACTTCAGTTCTTCCGAAGTAATAGAGTTCATCTGGTGATGTGGCTGCCACTCACCTACTATGTCTGAGACAGTACTTAAGTGAGAGCTGGCATGCAGCGTCTTTTTATTTCAGAGGAATAACATGACTTCTGTAGTACTGATCATCATTCCGGGTAAAGATGGCACATAAGAGGCATTTATTAGTGGTCCGTTGTGATTCTAGGGCTCCACTGGCTCCTGGGTTGTTTTTCAGGCAATTTGAGACCTTCTTACTTGTAATTTTTTTTGTCCTTCAAGGCTCTGTGATTATTTTTTTTCTTATCCAATGTTCCTTTCTACCCTCTAATCATGTCTGTTTTGTTTTTGAGCAAAACTAACAGTACTATTCTAATCTCTACGCTCACCTTTTGAAGAAGGGGCTAGTCTTAGGACAGGTTTTTAAGGCGGCTTCGGTCAGATACCACCAGGTCTGCTAATATAAGTTGCACTTCTTGGTTACAGACTGAGATTTCTTGCTGATTGAAGTGAAGATGGCCAGTCCAATCAGTAATGGTGAGAACTGTTTGTGTATTTTTGCCCCCGTCTTCATTGTGGGCTACCAAGTGTTTTAAATGAATGGGTCATTCCCTTCTTGCCTCAAATAGCTGTACCTTATTGCATGCGTATGGATTCTAGCAGCCAAGTGTTTTGGTGGAAAAGAAAGTTAAAGTTGTAATATTCTACATTAGGATTGCTTATTTCAGGTTCTCTGGAATTTCTCTGGTTACTCCCTATTTATGACTCCACAAATGACATAAATGCCAGCAAAAGTGACCTTTGTTCCTCTCCATAAGCATTTTTCCTTTAGAAATTCTCTTTGAAATCACTGAAGGCAAGATGTAGGTAGATTTTAAGCACAATGATTTCAGTGCAGACCTGTCTTTACTTCTGCTACACAAAAGTATCAGATACAAGGGTGTGATCTATAGCAGTTTAATTGACAAGCAGTAAAACTATTGTTCTCTCCTTATGGTTCATTTGGCATCCATTGCTGTCAGAACCCTGCTCAGAGGCTGCTCATCAGTTTAGCTGTCAGCTGACTGGGTGTGCCCTCCTGGCCTTTGGTAGACCCAGAATACACCATGTTTCCTTAGCCACGTTGAGTGTCACCCTAAGGATGACTTCAGTGAGAAGGCTGGGAGCATACACAAATTGGTTCTGCTTGTTAGCTATGTTGTTCACTTGTTAAACTGCACTTGTTACCAAGTCTAACTCCTGCCCAAGCCTAAGTGGCCTTTTTTAAAGATGATTATAATCTGGACGTGGTTTCCTTTGAACTTTGCTTTATGCCATTGAATTTTCAGGTGCATATACACACACACAAATATATATATATATATATACACACACACACACAGTGGGCTTCTTATATGAAAAGCATTACAGAGAAGGAGCTTTCTCTAATTTTTTACTGTTCTTTGGCTCAAAACCATGAGTTTAATGACTTCCTGAAAAACACAGCAGACTGCTCCTACATTTATAAGCTTGTTGGTTTAAAGTGTCTCATCTGGAGTTGAAATTTGACCCAAGAAGTAGTATGCTTGCTTGTGTTTCTTGTATGGAAATAGGAATCTTGTATGTTAGTTCTGCAAATTGAGCTCTCAACTCTTAGGTTAAATCCTCACAGTTCCGGGGGTGGTGAGCATTCAGTGCTTGGTAGGCTGAACAGTGGTGTTAGCCATTTCTTCAGAATGTGAGGGTGAAATAACTATTTCAGAAGTTTCTGCACTCTCAAACTAAAAGCTTGTATGTTGCTGAGATGGCTTGGCGAACATTACCTTTGGAGAAGCAAAGATGATTTCAGGAGGATACTTGTGTGTGTTTTGAAAATATTCAATGAGTGTGAAGAATTAAGAATATTTTTTGTAATCTTTCTCATGCAGCACACGCTACTCGTGACCAGCTGGGAAGTAGAGTACACCATATAGAAGAAATCTGTCCAGAACTGTAACTGCTTGTCAAAGACACAAATATAAACATCACTTCATGATTTTTGCAATTAAGGCTCTTAAATATTGAGAATCATATCAGTTACAATGTTGTATTGCCAAGAATGTTAATTTTAGACTTGTCCATTAGGCAGAAAAACCTGTCTAATTGATTATTCTTGTGCCTAGTATTTCATGGAGAATACTGCTTCATAATCTGTTCAACCAGAATGGCATTCCCTGTATGTGTAACGCTGATTATCTTGCGTAACGTACTGTTACTCTTCATGCTTTGAAATAGAAGCTTTTGGTTTTTTCACTATTTATTTGACAGTGTTCTAGGTGTGGTATCTCCTATGGAAAGGTTTGGGATTCAAGGGCCAAACGGTACGGCATATATCTGATTGACATGCAAGCTATTTATCAATGTATTAAGCAGTTTAAAAAGGGATTATTTAAGTCTTACAACTTTTTTGTAAAATGTTGACCCGTTAATCTAGATTTCAGTACATTATGACCTGTACTTTCACAGTCTTTACAAGAAGAACTGTCTTATTTTTTAAGAGTGGTGTTTGAAATCAGTTATTTCTAAGGCAGTACAAACACCTGGTGGAGGGAATGTTTTTACACTGGAAATGTGCTAACTTGAACTTTGCATTTAACTGTCATTATCTCATCTATTGGGACTGGATGTTTTGTGAAGCTCTCTTTGGCTTATCATGAGAACATAGAAGTTCCTTCCAACTTTTCTCTTAATCACATCCACTGTCACTCTTCTGGCTCTTGTCTCAAATTTGTGGTCCTTTCCAGTTGTGTGAAGAGTGCTTGTGCTACTAGCACCTGAGGAAAAACACTCAGCTATGCGCAAATCCCCATCAGGACTGTGAAGATGAGCTGAGTTTTAAGCTCTGGCTGTTCTTTATATAAGGTAACTGCTGATGATCTATTATTTGGGGTTGGTGGCCTGCATACTGAAAACCACTGGTCTAAATCTTCCTGTATCCATTGCAACTTACAGCAGCTGCTTTTGTAAAATGAAGGCTGTTTGGAAGAACAGAAGGGAAACTGCCTAATTCAAATACTTGTTTACAGCGTGGTTGTATAAGCCCCTGTAAAGAGGGATTCTGAACCTCCAAACTGCTGTAAACAACTTCCTGCTTGGTAGAATTTGACTGGTGAATGTTCCACTATTCAGAGTAGTTCCTGGGTTTTATTACACAAATGAAGTATACAGTTAAACTTTAGCTTGGTTATGGAATACAGTGTATATCTTAATTTTGATCTGAATTTGATATGTTGCAAAAATCCATATAGTTATGGATCTATTTTAAAATGTCTTTTTGTCCACTGTATATGTGAAGTTTGAATAAAGGAATGAAAGTTATTTTACAGTTATATGCATTCTCAAGTGTGAGCTTTCATGAAATCCAGAGAGACTGAGAGTGAAGAAGGGAATAGGATGCTGTCTGTGGAAAGATTTATACAGGAATAATTAATTAGAACTGATGCATAGCCAAAGATACCTGTTGAGTTGTGCTAACTGGATGTTGCAGTGTGCCTTTCCCAACTATCTCCTCTCCTTAGTAGGCAACTGGGTTGTCAGTTGTGGGATATTTACTCTTCTAAGAGCCTGAATCAAGATTAATAGCATCTTTTCACAAGAAAGTTGAACTCTTGATTCAGTCCAATGTGGTGATGCTAATTTTTCAATATGGAGAAAGCTATTGTATCAAACATGGTCACTTCTAGAGAATAAACAGGGGCAGAGTAAGCATTTAGATATTCTGACTCCTAAAGTCACTTACTGTAGCTTTAAATTTGCTTCCCAAGAATAGGATTTCAAACCTTAAGGTTTGCACCCGTTATGTACCAGCTTACAGTGTTCAGACTGTTGGAATGTCTGCCCTGACCTGTATTTCCAGCTGACGGCCTGGCCTGCCCCGGGAGGGCAGCTCAGTCCCACTGAGAGCAGCAGCACTCACCAAAGCCCTGTTACTTGCACACGAGCACAACCGGGCCAAGATGTGACCAACGTGTATGGGTAATGCAGACCTCTTCTGCGATGGTGTAAACCAGATTCTTTATCACAAAGTACACGTGGGTACTTGGTACCTGCAATTAAGGCAGAATCCATCAGAAGCAGCTCTTGGATGAGCTGATGGCCTGCCCTCCTTCCCCCCCCCCCCCCCCCCCCCCCCCCCCCCCCCCC
>NW_020799110.1:14543530-14546121 GCF_003259725.1 Athene cunicularia | reverse complement strand
CCCCCCCCCTTTTTGTGTCCCAAGACCTCATTTTCATTTTGGTGCTCAGCAGGGGGTACTTTGTACAGTAAAGACCTTTCCTGCACTGGCTTCCAAAATCCCAGATAAAATAGGTAACGTAGCTTTGAGGGAGGTACAGTATCTGTAAATGCATGAAGATGGTTTTAAGTGAACCTCAGAATGTATTGTAGGTCCCTTTTGTCAGTCAGATGCTTTTGAGCTTCTGGGTGATCTCCCTTTTTCTGTGCCACCAAGTCCCCAAGCTTTATTTAGATGCCATTTTGGAACTTGTACTGGTTTTAGTTATGGGTTTTATTAAAGGCTTTGTTCTCCTCTTCATTCTCTTCAGTGCTAGTGAAAATTCTGTTTGTGCTTCTTCATCTTGCTCTCCTGGAGTGCAGCCCAATGTACCTGACACTGCTTTTAACAGAAAGGCTGGTTTACTTGATTTTATCTAAGCTTATGCCTTCACATATGTTAAAAGCTAAACCAGGCAAGTTTACTTTGTAGTAAATACTGATATTCTGTATGGCTTTTTTTGCAAAAGGGTGTCTGATTTCCTTCTATTCTGGAAATATCAATTATAGTTCCCTGCTGAATGGGGACAAGAGAAGAAATGCCTTTTATCTTTTTACATTTGATGGACTTAGCTTGCACACATGTCTTAATCCTGGGGTGCATATGGTAAAGGCTCACTCGTACAGTAAAGAGTTGTGTAAAGAGGAAACAAGACATGCAGTCCTTACTGTTGTGGACACTGAGCTCCACAGCATCATCATTGTGAAGCTTTCTGCACAGGTTTAAGTCCTCAAGCTGCATCCTGTTTAGAGAAAATATTTTCAATATGCTTCCAATAGGAAGATCACTTGCAAATAAGAGCCTTAACTTGGTCTTTAAAGGTTTTTTTCTGTCCTTCAAGTTTCTTTCACACTGAGTTGTACACAGTTCATAGAAATTGCAAATATTTTTCCACAGCTTGCTCTCTTGTGTTAAACTTGTATATCTTACCAGAACCCTTTGTTTCTGTAACATGCTTTTTGTGGTGTTTATTATACCACCTCACAAATGTAGTTATTGTTTGAAACCGGTGTTAAGTGTCACAACATAAATAAAACCATTGTTGTCATTACTGCCTTATGGCACTAATACTAGATGTATTGGTTTGACTTCTTGGGAGTTTTTTAGAAGAAACTAGCAGCTACTGTGAAGTTTGCAGGTGTGTTCATAGGTGAATACTTAACCTAATATTGCAGTTTCCTCATCATGGTGAGGAAGTACTCTTTAGTGTAACTTTGACAGACAGCAGTTTGTACATGCTTTCAGATTTTGTAGTCTCATGGTCAGCAGTGAGTAACCACTCACTAGAACTGAGTAATGGAAAATGACTAACACCAGCTACTCCTTAGGAAATAGAACTGTATTTACAAAAAAAAAAAAAAAAAAAAGCTAGGCTCTCTTTCCAGTTACATGCTTTAGTTTAAAAATAGATTTCACACCGTAAATGCAGCTTAAGTGATACAAACATAACTTGCTGCTTTTTCTCTGAGGGTTGATAGATGCACTTGATTCATTAACCAAACTAATGGTAGTCTGGTTAATTTTGGTGAGAGACTGCATGACTTGTAGTACCCGTACAACCTAAACCACAAGTGACTGAACCAAAAAAAACCTTTCCTCTGCTTCTGTAAAAGGACACCTTAACTAAGGGAGGGACAGTAAGGCTAGAGCAGGTATTCAACTTCATGGAAGGAAAGGAAGTTCTATATTCCCCCCCATCCTTCCATGTTGACTGTTTCTCCTTGTGAGACCAAAAGGAAGTCAATGGAGAGAGAACATCCAGGATAAGGGAAAGGAATAAAAAAAACAGGGGTGAGGCCTGGTGCAGGGACAGTGGAGAGATGGAGGGTGTTAGGACTGTAGGGAGGGAGCAGGCTCCCTGGGAACAGGTATGGCAGCTCCTCAAACTGCTGGAGTTGCTGACAGTGAGCGTCATGCACTGATGACAGCTTCCCAGCACAGCATCCCTCTAACAAGCCTGTGACTTGGTGTGACATTGCTTCATCTTTCCTAGGTTTAACTTGAGAATAGTAGCTCGCACTCCTCTGGCACTACCTGAGGATGACTGGGGATGGCAGATGCTCCTTTGCCTCTCTCATTTTTACATCTGGCACCACTAAGTGCCAAACTTGTCAGAAGAAAACAGAGAAAGAGCTGTAAGGTAGCAGAAACAAAGTGGGAGAGGACTAACGCAGTCCTTTACACTGTGAGACAGCCCTCTTTGCTGTCTGAAAAGCCTTCCAGAAGTATGCTCAGGCAAATGTGCCGTACAAAACCCAAACATGTACACTTGATATTCTTCACACTGAAAAAAACCCTGTTGCTTGCGTTTCCCCTTCAAAGAGAACTGACTGTCCCTAGCTAACACAAATCCAGTTATTTCCAGAATCTAGAACTGAAACCCGCTGGAGCTCGAACTTCACGGTGGCTCAAAGTTGCTGCCGCACCCTCAGCAGGCGCCAACGGCTCCCCGCGGGCGCGGCTTGTGTGACCTCCCACCGCCGCGCTTCCTGCGACACGGCGCGGCCCCCGCC
>NW_020799110.1:14475499-14543480 GCF_003259725.1 Athene cunicularia | reverse complement strand
CAGGGTGTTGTGGGCCGCGCATGGCGGGCGGGAAGCAGGGCTGGGTGTCTGCAGGGGGTGACAGGCCCCGCGGTAGGGTGGGGACGGGGCTGCTGGGGCCGGCCGGGTTGTGGGGCGGGAGCTGTGGGGGCCCTGGAGGGTGACAGGTGGCGGCGTGCTGCAGTCAGCCGGCTCCGAGGAGAGCATCGGGCCGGGGCTGTTGTGGGGAGGTGTGTCTGTGGGACAGGGGAGGGACAGGGTTTGGGGAAGGCAGGGTAGCAGAGCAGGGGCAGTGCGTGGAGGGGTGGCTGTCAGGGGCCGTGTGTGAGGAAGGGGCTGTTGCGGGGGTCGGTAGGACAAAGGGCCTGCTGGGGTGTGGGGGGACTCTGAGGAGGAGGGGCAAGTGGAATTGCGAGGAAAGGGGGCGGCCTGTGTGGTATGTGGGACTGGGACTGGGGCTCACGTGGAGGCAGCCTGGTCTGCAGTGAACACTGTTGGGATCACCTGCCTTCGAGCAGATAGAGGGGGTGAAGGGTGGCCGGCAGTTGGCACAGGAAATGTTCAGCAGCCGAAGCCCTGCCTTCTCAGGCTCAAGCGCATAAACTCTCCGGTTGTTCATCTCTGGTTCTTCAGGGTCGTGCTTACGCTTGAGTTCCTAGTGTCTGGTGCATGCGTCCACACTCAGGCTGCCCACTATTGGGGTGCCAGTACCGAACGAGCTTAGTGTAGTCTTACTTCCCGTTGTCAGACCAAGGCATGTACTCTTCTGTTTTTCCCCACTCGAGCAAGCTCTTGTCTGCCATTGCAATAGGCTTACTTCTGCTTATGCTGGGCAACTTTCCCCTTCATCTTTCCCTATGCTTTTATCCATTCTCTCTATATTTTGCGCCATTGTATCTGTTCAAGATAATTTTGCCCCTCTGTTGGTTGCATGTCTGGTCTCTGCACACAAGCCCACTTCCTGTGTCTGGTATCACTCTGCTAGCTGATGGAGATGCAAACAGCTTCATGACTTGATGGGATGTGTCACTGCTGTGCCCCTCCTGTCCCATGCTGAGCCCATGTTTTGAGTGCCTGTGGTTTTGTGATTAGCACAGGCTGGGTGAGCTCTGGCTGTTGAGGGAAATAGTCTTGCTCTTCCTCTGGTCTTTGGCTGTGCATTCACGCCTCTTTGTGTCAGCTTTAGCAATCTCGTGGTTCTGGGATGTGGAGGAAGTTGAAGAAGGTTTGAATGGCTTACCACTGGCAGAAGTTGGAGTTCCTGTTCCTTCCTCCTTTGCTTCTGTCCCTGCTGGCAGCTTGTCCCTGGCTGCTTCTGCTGTGGGTTTTTCTGGTGACTGTGACTTGTATTCTTGGATCCTTCAATGAGCTAGCTGTCCTGGCAGAAGAGACTGGATGGTTTTCTGCCAGGTTAGTGAGCTGAGTCAGTGTGAAGCCTACTAAAGCTTATGGGGAGGACAAAGAGGAAAATTCACTGCCAGAAGCAAGGCTAGAGAAAGGCAGTGAGGAGTGAGACCTCCCTTGAGGCAGCAGGGAACTTTGACATTGGTTTGGTTGTTTCACAAGACTTTGCCCTGAGTTGGACATGCTTGCTACTATATGTACTTTCTGGCACAACTATATTTAATGTGGGTCCATCTTATTTGGTGACAATGCAGTCTTAGATTGGCTTAATTTAACCATAGAACTGTAACATTAAATATATTTTTGTTGGTGGGCTTTTTTGATTACTGATACCTGCTTAAGTATACAATACACTTGAGAAAACAAGAAATAGTGACTAAAACTTGAGATGGCAGCACACTTCTGCTCACTTGAAGTTAAGACATACCAGTTCATTTGAACTCACTTTTGTGTTATCCTCCTTTTGGCCCTCTTGATTCCTTTCCTTCAAGGAGAGAAACTATAGAAACCCTTTGTCAGGGTCTTCTAGTACATTATGGTCTTTCTGACAGTCTCTGATACGACTACCTTTGAAGAAATTGCAGAAAACCTTATGGTGTAATCACTTGATTCTACCAGAACATCTTTCCAAGCTTTAACTGATAGGAAGCAGTTAAAATCATGAAGCAAAAATCCTGTAGTATTTCTGAAAAAAGTCCATATCTTTCATTATTAGTCATTAGTATTTTCTGTTGTAACTTTGGTCTTTCTTAGTGTTCACGTGAATTACTAAACCAAATAATGGAAGCCTAAATGAAGTTTACTGCAGTGTTTTTATAAGGGATGGTAGAGATGTTAACACAGAGCAAGGTCATTACAAGGTCCTAGTATTCTTACAGGGAGTAGTGTAGACATGAAGTACCTTCTTGTGTTGTGTGCCTTATCTTATAGCAAAGCAGAGCTGCAGCTTTCTCCTGTCCTTGCTGAGCAGGTGGGTGTAGTCTCTGTTCTTCCCATCCGTATACCTGTTGGAGCAGTTAAATAAACCTGTTGGGAGGCATATAGTGTATAGAAATGTCATAGTTTACTTTCTTATAGTTGCGGAGAGAACTGGGAGGACGTAGGTGAATCAGAATTCCTGAGTCACCAAATCCCTGTTTTCACAGGGAGCTATTTAAATCCTTTAAAGCATGTTACTACATACAGCTTCAGACACATGGCTTTCTTGCTTATCTGTATCTTATGAAGTTCACGCTGATTTCTTTTGGCTTTGAGATGTAATTGGGAATACAGTTACCTGAATCTAAGAAATCAAGGTTTGTTTGCTTGCTTAAAATGCACATGGAAGGAGCATGCGTTGATGTTGAGTTGCTAATATGTGATTAGATAATAATGGCTATAAAGATTCACATCAGAAGTATGGTAGGTTATTTCACATAAGGCATGCCTTTTTCCATCCCTCAGTAGATAAAGAAACCTTTGAATTATAAAACCTGAAGCAGTGATGGCCTATTGCATCACTAGGTTTGTAGACTTATGACATACCAGATCAGTTTGGGGTTGGAAACTTGAGGTTTAGAAATTGATTTTGAAAAGGGTAATGGAAAAGGCTCTGAGTTCAGGCATGCCTTTTTGCAAATTTGCAATCAAGTTTTTTTTAAACCTACTTTGAAAATAATCTTTCTGAAATCACATGCTTTTCCTTCATGACTCCCTCTCTTAAAGTATAGACAGAGGAAAGATCTAGCAAGGAAATGCATTTTTAGTTCTCCTACAGTGTGTTGATGACTTGCCATCAAATGAAGGAGTTGCCTGGGGAGGGGCCTTGGAGCAGTCCTTGAGTAGTAAAAACTAGGCTGCTGGCGAGTTCTCTGTATATAATCAGGAATTCCTGGAGTGCTGTTTTGATATGCAAATAGTATTGTGAAATAATAGTTATCTTTAAACAATGAGAATTTCAGTTTCAGAGCTTAGTTGAACAGGCTTTTACTTTTTTTCTTTTCTTGTAATAAAGAACATTTTCTCTTAATGAGTAGCATTGTAGCAGCAACATGAGTCACTCCAAACGTAAATTTTTGGGAAGGAAAAGCAAGTTGAAGTGATGGGGAAATATATCTGCTGTTAGTAACGGTTAACAACCTTGATAAACAACAAATAATAGAAAAAGCAAAATTCTGTTGCTTGGGATGTGTGCAACTGTAAAAACTCTCTAGGAAAACCTCCAGTCTGTTCCAGTCTTTAAAAATGCATCAGTAAAAAGCTGGATATTTTTGAGATCATTTCTTTGCCCTTACCTGTCACTGTTGCTGAAGTTTAAAATTTTTTGGTATGTGATTTTTGTATTCACTTCCTGAGACCCCAGCTGCAGAACAGATGATGGATGAGTGAGGTGGATGAAAGAATATAAATTAAACTGTTGCCAATTACCATTCTTAGTAAAAATATATCATGGGTATCTTCTGGTTTGAACTGGTGGTTATAGTGTATTCCCTTCAAAGGGACTTGTCTGGGGAGTCTTCATTTAGCTGAGCTAAAGCTTTACTTTGTGTAGGTAAGACTGGCTTGTCACTGAGCTTCCTGGTATGTGTGTTTGTTGTCTTTAATTCTTGTCTCTCTAAATGGGGCCAACTGAGATGCATCTCATGCTTGTAGGGGGGTGAACAGGTTACTCGTGCCACCTTATGGCTTTCTAGATTTATGAACTTTTTTTCTCTCTTCTTTAATACTGTGCAACCAAAGTGTAATCACTGAGCATCTGTTTGCCAGGTAACAGGAAGTGTTTTGTCACTTTAAAATATGAGTAATGTAAGAAGGTGACTTATTTAACCTATTTGGAGTAAGTTGTTCAGTAGTCAGAGAAATTATTACACATGCCTATCCCACGTACTTTGGTCTGCTTATTACTTTCTGAAGAAAATGTAGAAAACAGAGTATCAGTAAACTTGTCCCTTGGGTGCTGACTCCCAGTGGGTAGGGTGCAGCAGCGCAGCCTGCTTCCTGACCTGCTGTGGTACAGGACTGAGCAGCAAGGAAACCTCTCTTCTTCAGGGTGGGTTTGAGGTGAGGGTAATCTGTGTGTGGTCATGGTACCGCTGAAAGTGCTGCGGCTGCTCAGGTGGGTAAACTCAGCCATGTTTAAGGTGTTAAGAGGCATATGACCAAGAATGTTGTCTGCATACAACATTTGTTTGTTTTGCTTAGACTTACCTAGCTGTTTTAGGAGGAATTTAGAAAGAAATATTTGGTCTGGGCTTTCTGCCTGTGGTGTTTGGGACCAAAAAGCAAGTTTGTAACTTACTTGTCAAGGCAGGGTGGAAAGTATTGCAGAAGAACAGAAAGAGAAAGATATAGTAAGTCAAAAGAGAAAGCAGCCAAACATTTGCTTTTCATGCTTATGTGGCTGTTGTGTTTATAACTTCTGGTATTGTAGCAAAGCACTTTTCATAGCTGAAGTGTAGTGACATGGAGGACAGTTTTAGGATGCTGGTGAGTTACACGTGTACATCTCTGGCCATACTGCTAGGAGTCTGATAGAGTCAGTTAAACAGAGTGCTTCTAGATTTCTAATTCTTTGCTTTTGTGGAGATTACAATGAATGTGCTGTTCTACTCAGACTCTAGTCAGTGATTTATTTATCTTTAAATCTGTGACTACATCTTTCAAATGTACATTAAGAAAATAATTGACCTAAAGAAAGGGATGTATGGGGAGATAGGACCCAGTGTTAGAGCATTTTCTTCTAGTGTAATCATACTAAAGAAGTTTAATCAAAATCTCTTTCACTGAAATCTATTAAAACCTTTTCAAATTTAATGGTAAGTTGTTATAATCAGTCCTAATGGAGATTAGAGAAATGTGTTCTGAAATCAGGTTATCTTGATTTGATTAGTGCACCTAAATTGTTTTAGTTAAAAAAAAAAAAAAAGTTGGCTGTCATAATTATGCAGTACAAAGGTCAGGGTTTTTTAATGGTGACCCTGATTTTGCTTCTTTGTTGTTTGATTATGATTTATGTTAAGTAACAGAAAAAATCTTAACTATACCTCAGATTGCTAATAGGAGTTTAAAATGTTCATTTGCTTGGGTTTGATCTTTTTAAGTTTTTATCTGGTAATGTTTAAAAAACCCCACACACTGAGAAGGGACTTTACAGTGGAAGTAGTAAAGTCTGCTAGCTATCATAATGTTGCTATATCATAGCAGCAGCATCAGTTGCTTAAGAATTGATATTAAACCTGTGCAACTGATCTTTAATGAGTACTTGCAGAATTAGGTGGTCAGTTTAATTCTCTGTGTGTGCAATGTAATTGTAATTATGCAAGTTCTTACAGTTGTTCAAGTTTTAAGTACAGATTTGAAGTGGTTTGATTCTTTAGCCTTGAGTGTCTCATTCATGTTGGCTAAGCACATCTCATGTAATTAAGAACTAAAGTTATGGAGATTATAGTTGTTATACTGGGGGAGGGAGGAATATCAATGTTAAAATCTCTGGAAAGCACAGTTAGTAAACAGAATATTCATTAGGAAGGTGGCAACTATAAAATAGGAGTCTGTCTGTCTTTGCCTAGGTGGGTATCTTGGGTCCTTTGGAGGATAGCTGCTTGGGTTGCTTTGTTGTTTCCTGTACGCATCTGTGAAATTGTTGGCCACTGAATAGCAAATGTGCTGATTTACCTATGTTATCAGTGTCCTGTGATCTTTTTCAGGCTTAGCTTCTTGACAACCTTGTACTCAGAACTGTATTATTTAGAATCAGCACTTTTCCTGTTCTTACTTTGTGCAGTGAATAATATGACTTAAGGTTTTGGTACATTTTTACTATAGTAAATCATTCTAAAAAGTCCCCAAAGCAAAATCCATCCTGATAACTTGTTTTGGGAGAAAAAGGAAAGGAAAATATTTAATTTGCATTGACTAGAGAAACATTCCTACTGAAATTACAGTTTACAGAGCCAAGAACCCTTTGCCTGGGTCTTGATGCGGGCCTTTTTGGCTAAAGGAATTAGTTTAGTATCTCAAGGACATGAAAATGCAGAAGCGTCATGTGGGAGTGAAAAAAAAAAACAAACAAAAAAACCCCAAAAAACAACAACCCACCAGAAAACCCCATGTGGTTACTTAATGTTATGTCTTACAGGGCCTTACGTTTATGTGGGTAGGAAATAGAAAAATAAATTCTGACTACTTACTTTTTTTTTTGCCCCTCACTTGCACATGCAGAATTCAGTTTAAAAACATGTATAGAAGTTTAAACTGTGTAATGCATTTGTGACCTTTTTGAGCAGATACTGTGCTTTTTGTTTGATATTTAGATATTCCTTTTCCTGTGAGTTTATGTAATAATTCAGGTGGTTTGCTTTTTGATAGTGACAGATTTGTAACAAAAATAACAGCTGAAGTAGCTGTCTGCAATGGAAGAAATAGGGAAAGGCAGATTAGCACATGGATTCTACCATTATTTTAATATATGCCAGAGTTTCCCATACCTCTCTGTGTGACAATATACATACTGGTTTTGTTGCCACCGTTTCATATGACTAAAAGATTAGATCAAGAATATGAGAAACAGTACATACTATCATTGTGATCATAAACAAAACTATTTTAAGTAATACAATGAAGTAGACTAAAAGATTGTTTTGTCTTTCTGATGATCTTTTCAACAGGACTCCTTGTGTATGTGGCAGAATAATTATAGTTAACATTTAGTGAGTATTAGAAGTAGCCATGCCTCAGGCCTAGAGTAAATCAATTGTTTTGATGCACTGTAAATATCTTATGCCTGTGTAGAGGAGAAATCTAATTTACGGGATGATGTCCTGTATACATTTTCAAAGTGACAAGACAGAAGGATAGTCTAAGAAAATACTCTCCTGCAAAACAGTCCCTTCAAGTGTTTTATGAATGAGAGGAAGTTTTGAACAGAGAAAATGTCTGTCAGGTGGTTGGCAAACTTGGTCATGTAGCATGAATCTTTTTGTGAATCGGGCTTTCTGTTTGATATTCTAAGTTTTCTGGTTGAAACTCTGAGACTCTACAATATGCAGGGATGATGCTCTTGAATAATTTTTAGAGTTCATATGTCAATATTAATGGGAATTTAAGTAGATGTGGTTTTTCATGAGAGAGTCTTAACAGTAGTCAGTACACATGTACAAACTACCTTTTTTTTCTTAAAGAATTTATGATATGCCTTCAGTAACAGTCCTTAAAGGAAGACCTCTGCTGACAATTTTGTATGAATAAACATAAAGCAGAGCTAGGGGTTGGTTTGTACAATGTGATTTTGAAGTTTCTAAACTTCTAAAATATATTTTAGTGATTTAAACTAGATACAGCTTCTTCAATTTCTCTTTATTATATGTAGTGAGATTTATTCTGTCTGACAAAAAAAAAAAAAGTTATGTGGAAGAGAATTCCAGATTTCCATCTTTCTGGGTGCCAGATGTTAATTTAAGTAGGAACACATGGATATCAAACACACTTGACATTTCTGTGCATTTTAAATATCCTAGTGTTCAACTATTAGTGATCTTGTAATTATTTTTAAAAAGATGTATAACTTCTGTAATGCTGTAGATCATATAACAGATTTTTGTGTACTGGTGTTTAGAATGACATTTTGTGGATTGAAATTTGAATCAAACTCACTTCTTTGGTACAAAGGAAAATGAATATTGTATTCTGAGCCTGACTTCTTGCTGTGAATGTTATCGCTTCTGCCTGACAAAACGAAGGTGTGGAATTTGAGCTGGGAGATGGGGGTTTGGTTTTCTGCTGCTTGTTCTCTACCCACGGAGGCACCGAGCCTCTTCTGTCCCCTTCCTCACTGCTGCAGTGATCTGAGCTGGACTCGGGGCTCCCTCAGCTGCTCTGCACAGCACTGGTGGCTGGTGTGAGTCGGTGCTGGAGATTCTCTGATGAGATTCTCTGATTCCTAGACTCCAGCTCTCCAGTGATTCCCTTGCTGCTATGGCTGCTCATCAGTGGGCAGTAATGGGAGACTGAATGTTGGTTATTGTTAAGATAGAAAAGTGCAGCTTGTGTACCAGTGTTTTGTTTGTTTAGAGTACTTTGTGAAAGTAGTCAGTCTCTGCATTTGACTGGATTCTTCTGGTGAGCTTTAATGTAAAGAACATTTGGTGTTATTACAACATCATTGGTTTTATGTAACATGCTGTTAATATACTTTAGGTTTAAGATGACCTAAGTAAGAGCTGGGTGGGTGAAGGAAAAAATAAGTAGGTGGAGCAGTGTTGGGCCTTGTGATCTTAACCGGCACTAGCAAAAGGTGTTAAAAAGACTCGCTGCTCAGCTGGCGATGTGGGTTATATCTTGCCTTTCCTAGACTTGTAGCATTCATGTAAGTTGGTTGGAGTTCCTGTCTCTGTAAAGAGTTCAGCAGTTAATGAAATAGGCCTCTTCTTTCTTAACTTCCTTAAACAGGAAAAGTAGAGTTCACCTCATCTACTGCATAGCTATCTCTCTTCTTAAAGGCAGATCTTAAACTTAGGCTCCTTCAAATCTTAATGAAGTTTAATAGTTGTATCCCAAGTGTCTCTTGATTAGTCTTACCCATATGTATCAGGATAAGATGAACTGCACCCCTGGAAATAGCGTGTTTCTACTCTATCATTTACAAAGGTGATTTAGATGACTAACTTGGGTATCTGTGCATAGATATCGGTATTGGATCAGATAAGGCACACTGCAAGAATAGAACAAATGCATTGGCTTTGCCAGTCAGGGTTGTTATTGAGGATAAAAACTGTTTAAGACTGGGGAGTCTGATGTTTCACTGAAGATGCAAATTCTGGCTTAATTTGTGTGTTGCTAAATTGGAGTCTGTTTAAAAACTATATGCACATTTCTACAGGATTATTTTCCAGGACTATCTCCAGTTTGTGGAACAGGATTTTTAAAAGTACTCATTTAATGTCTAGAGTGCTTTCTTTTGTCAGGTGTGTGATTTTGAAGAATGTATCTGCCTGTTTATTCTATCCTACTTGATTTATTCCAAAATGAATGATGAAAAATGACAAAGTGAAGTGTTAGATGTGTCTACTATTGCAAAATATCCACTATATTGTAAGTATTGATCTTGCAGGATTTTTTTGAAAATATTTGCAGTTGATTTGAGATTAAAAACGTTTAGTGTGTAATTAAAAAAGGATATGTGAGCTTCTGTTTGAGGAATAGCTTACCTGCAATTAGTGTCGATAAAATGGAAGCCAAGGGTCTTTAAAATCTCCTGATGACTAAAAGCAGTGGGAGAGAAGATACTAAATGTACCCAAAGAATATTTAAACCTTTTCCAGGGTTGTGGGTGTACCATATGCATTTTGTAGTTTTTATGTTACAATATTCCAAATGCTTTTTTTTTTTTAATAGCTCACCCATTATCGTTTGAGAGGAATGACGAGGAAAGGAGACTGGCTTTTTGAAATGTGAAAACAGTAAATTTGAGGAAAACACCAGTACATTGTATTTCTGTATTCTACTCCTAATGCTTATGCACTCTGTTATCTTGAGATTGGATTAATTTGACTGGATGCTTCAGTGCAAAGGCATAAGGGGCAAACAAAGACTGTTTCTTTGCAGTATGAGGGAGTGATAAAACTACACAATAAAACTATTAATTTACATGTAAAATACACTTATGATATCTGAGTGTGAGATACATGTATGTACCAAAAAATTCAAATTCAGAATTTGTCTGTTGCAACAAAGCTGCAACCTTCCCTCTGAGCATTCTGATTTTGTGAAAGCGTATTACCAAAATATTCAGCTTCTGAAATGGACAAAAAGGGTAAATAATTGCTGAGGACTCACCTGATAAAACTGGAATTATAGAGAGTTAATGGTCCTTGGCTCTTCTGAGGTATGGTGAGCTCTTGTTACAAACACTTTGCCATCTTATGGTGGTTTGGACACAACAGTACACGTACTGCCTTATTTTCCTGAAATCAAAGCAAACACAAGACTCATGATACCTGTAAAAATGCCCTTTGATTAGAGTGCTCTGTTCTCCAGTTGCCTCTAATTTATAGGAGGTTTTCTGTGCAGGTGGTTATGTCTTAATGTATCAGGTCTGAACATTATGATACTGAGAATCCTATACTGGGGGAATCTAGCCATACTTACTTTTTCTGTTTGTCAGCCACTGCTGTCCTGTCTGAGATTGGCTGCATTCGAGGTGCATAAGGGGTATCACTTCAAACCAGGGATTAGTTTCTCCATTCTTCCTCTGATTGTTATTACTTACAGCTTTTAAAAGAAAAGCTGTCATGACTCCTTAACATCTGACTAGGAACTCTAGATCTTGAAGCTAATATATTGTTAGGGTGTAATGTTTAGATGGAGGGATGTCCTATCCTTTGCAGTTGGTTGCTTGATGGTTGTATTTATGGTTCCACTTCCTGACCTTACTACATATTTGAGTTTTCAAATGTTGAAATCCTTCATTCCTTCTGCTAGTTCTGTATTCAAACTCTTGATTAGTGGCTGAGATTTAAAAGATTAAAGCAGCCTTGTGATGTTTTCAAGTTTTCAGCAACAAGAAGTTTCTGCACAGGACCATCAGTTTCTTGAGCTTGTTTCTGTTGCCCTTTTTTGTTGCAACATCTTGATACTATAGTCCTACTTCCTTATCTGATAGTAAGTTCTCCTCAGAAGGTTTTGACTCATTCTTGAGATGTTGGAGTTACAAGTCAAAGTTGTGCAGGACAGGTATTGTGATGTTGTTGCATTCTTATCTGAGTTTAGCAATGTAATCAACTTCTTGTCTGTGAAGCTGTTGTGGTCACCATTGTGTCCCCATCTTGTTAACAGCTGTCCCATAATGAACCAAAAACTTAAGAACAATTTTCTTCATCTTTCAATTTATCAGAATCTTAGTGGAAGAAAAGGATTGCTAATTTCCTACTTAGGCTTACTAACTATCAGGCTCTCCTGGGGTAAAAAAGCTTAGGGGAAAGATACTAGGCAAAACTGTTGAGAAAAGAACACTGTTGGGCATTTCTGGCAATTTACCTCAAAAGAGCTGTGAGAGAAAAAACTTGAGAATTTAGGGCCAGCAGGTAGCACAGATGTCCTTACAGACTCTGTATGATACATTAAATGCTGCTGCAAGTTTAGTGATAATCAGTTTGACTTTCAGCCATGTTTATTAAGTGTGATAAAGCTTGTTCCTTTTTGAAGACAGAGTTGTTTATAATGTTCATTATCTTTTGAGCCATGTGTAGTTTCGCAGTAAAGAACAAATTAAGTCCAGCATGTGTCTTAAAGGGATCTGTCCTGTTTCATTGTTATATCAAAGACCATATGAATTACTTAGGATCAACAAAACTGTAGATGAAGTTGCTGGTAGGTACCAGTTTTTAAAGTCAGAATTCTGCTTTAATGATTAAGTGAATTTAGTAAATACCCTTGTCTTATTTGATTATTTCATAAGAAGAGAAGTCTGACTTGGGAAGAATAGAAGAATGGCTCTTCTAATATGGAGAACTTGTTTATTTTCTCTGGGGAAATTAGAAGTGTGGATATTGCTTGCTATGGACCTGAGAAAACTTGGCTTATTCATCAACATGATAATCTTCAGCTCAGGAAATGCGTTTCCATATTTCAACCCACCAAGCTCATAGAAAATTTCTAGGATTTTGGAGTGGGGATGAAGGGAATGTCACATTTTTGATTCAAAGTTCTACTGTTCACGTTGTGAAGCTTTTCGAAGCTATTGATATAATGTTTTGTGGCAATGACTGAAGAATTAATAATGTAAGGAGTACTAGCATGACTGAGAAAGTTTATCTCAGCATGTCAGAGAGCATTCATCATCTGTTCCTCAGCATGGAGGAGCTCTGTGCCAGCAGGGAAAAATTTCTGTGGTGCCAAACCAGGACTTCAATGGGCTCTGTGACAGGCTGCAACAGCGTTCTTTCTTCAGACCATATTAATGCCTATGACACATCTCATAAGTTATAAAACACTTTTTGTTGTATTTGTGCTGTTATCCAAGGTTATTAGGCCTTGCTGTTCAGTACATGACTTCTTTATCCACTGATATGTCATGGCTTTTTTTAAAAATCTGTGGTTGTCTGATGTCATTATGCATGTACAAAATATATTACTTGTTAGCATTTTGGTTAAGATGCCTCTAGATACCTTTTCATATCTAGCTATAGATGAAGGAAATCAAATGAAATACAGTCACTGGAAGGAGCAGTTGATATGCTGGGGAGGGTAGGTCTGCCATTCAGAAGGACCTCAGCAAGGTAGAGGAAAGCACTGGTAGAAAGCTCTTGAAGTTTAACAAAGACAAATGTGAAGACCTCTGAAAATAAACAGCCTGGTGCAGCTGTGCTGGCAGACAGGGATCTTTGCATCCTAGTGAACAGCAAATGGACCATGGGTCAGCAGTGTGCCTGTGCAGGAGTGGGAACTGGCAGTGTATCAGGCTGCATTAGCAAGGGTATAGCCGGCAAGTTGAGGGAAGAGATGGTTACCCTGTATTTAGCTGTCATGAGGCTTAGTCTGGAGTGTTATGGCCAATTTGGGGCCCTGATGGTAAAAGGAAGATAATACCAGAGTGAAGGACGTGCTGCTAAAGGAAAACTGGAATGGAGTACATGGAGTTCAAGGAGAGGATGATGGCTGTCCTTCTTCAGGCTAGGAAGGCTCATGGAGGACCTAATTGGTGTCTTCAGTTACCCAGTAGATTATAGAGTTCAAGTAATAAGTATAGGGGTGGGGTTTGTTTTTAGGTGCACAGTAGTAAGAGATGATGATTGAAAGATGCCGCAATACAAATGACATGCACTGAGGGTTAAGCATGGGAAGAGGTTGCCAAGAGGGGTTGTGTTACTTCCATTCTCATTCCAAGTGGAGAGGATCGGGAGTATTGGTTATAAAGTAGTTTTAACTTGCTTTGAGTAGAACAGCATCATCAAACTATTCCCTTTTTAGCGTTTTTGCCATAGCTGTGTTATGTTACAGCCTCTTATAGGTGAAATGTTTGTTGATCCTTGGGTTGTTTGAGCAGAGAGGGCAGACAGTGTGTGGAGGCGTGATATGTGTCTCCCGTAGAACTGACTGTTTACTTGTTTGGTACAGTATTGCTATTTTTCCTGTGAAGTTCACAACAGATTTCTGTTGCAGGACTTTGCACGTCAAAATTGTATTTCTCTGTCCAGTGGCATTAGTTGTGGTGGTGTGTGTGTTCCCCTCAGCAGTTAGTCTGTGACTGTTTCTAAACTAATTTGTAAGTGGTTGCTTAGCATCTGAAGTGCGATACCAAGGTGCAACTGTTGTATGTGTGGAGAGTGATCCAACCAATTCAGTGAGCAAGTACGGTATCTTATGTGGTATACCTGTGTTTTAATGTGCCTTTACATCATATTTACAGCTTGTAGTCTATCCTCTGATTAATGTCTACTGGCCTTTTTGCTGTCTGTCACCTGATAGGCTCTGGCATAGAGGAGGAGACATTCCTGTAAATCATCAGGTGCATATTCTTGTCTTGCACTTCTGTATCACATCCTATATCCAGTTCTTCACATTCAGTAGTACTTTTTTTTCAAGTTGTCCTTAAGGTGTTTTGAAGTTACCTTGCTTTGAAATCTCTCCATACCATAATAAGGAACTTAGTGACTCATACACTCCTACTTCCCTCCATCACTGAGGATGCTGAATGCAATCACTGGCAGGAGTGGTCCATAAGCAACTCCACTGCTCATTTTGTTTGTCTGATAATTGGGATCAGAAGGCTTAAAAGCCACGATCTTACTGGTCTTTTAATCTGAATCAGGGCAGCACAAGTTGAAACAATACATTTCACGTAAAGCATAAGTGCTTGGTGATTTTGATATAGTCTTTTACACACATCCAAAACTGTGATAGTACTGTGGGATGCACAGATAGCTCTCAGCTAATCTCTACTAGTACCTGTATTGGGGTTGTATTTAACATGAGAGTTGAAATAATCAATTGCTTTTACTTTAGCCAATTATGAACCAGCTTTATCCAGCCCTTCCAATTAGTGAGCTGTACATATCTTTGTAAATGCTTTTCAATTTTCCTAATGTCCTTAGATTTTAAAATGAAATGCAATTGAAGAGGACAAAGGGAAGTTAAAGACAGTAGCATTTGCTTGTTGGTTCATGTTCAATGTTCTCTGTCCCTCTGCTGGCAGTGGAGCGTGGTAATGCTTCTTTATTTGCTCTTCTGTTACACAGCTGGTCTCATGAAATTATACTACAGTAAGTGAAAGAAAATGTGAATGTAGTCATACTTAGAGTATGTGTACTCAAATACTTTTGATATAGCTATTGATAACTTGTGCCTAGTCTTGCATTGCATGTTAACTTTATACTGTTGAACTGTAGTAGATGTTAGTTGAAAGGACATGTCATCTGCAGTGAAGTCAAAGCTGTGTATTAAGGGGCTATTCTGCATAGACTGCATGTAAGTAGGAGAGCTGTGTCTTTCCAAGATTTGAAGACAAGACATTAACAGTAGTAATAGTGTTGAAACTGTGATGGTGAGAATCTGTTATTCCCATTTTATGAGTCCAAATACATGAATGTTTTCAGAAGTCCCAGTCTGAATAGCAGCTGATTTTGTGTACTTGTTTCTATTCTGAAAGTATATTCAAGAGGTGAATCTAAGATTTAGGTTTTAAACTTTACTCAATTGGAAGTAAAAATCCCCCCAAACCCCAACAGAAAAACCAAACTAAGGGCAAATACTTTATTAATGGGCTTTTATTTTATTTAATATAGTTGGATGTGTTAAGTCTAGAATTACTAATAATTAATTGTTAATTATCCATAGCATTTTTGACTTCTCCTAATTTGTTATTTGCTAGCATCTAATTTATAATGACTGCTGATTCCAGCCTCCTCACTTTCAGGAACACAGTTTAAAAATGCAGGATAGAACATGATGAATGAGTGAAAGACTAAAGGCAGGATGTGGCTTCAATGACAGTTAGATACCATTTGAAGAACAGCTGCCTTTAAAAGCACAGACCATTGCTACCTTTTACACTGTAAGGGTAAACACACCAAGCAGACACTTGTCTGTGGCCACAGGGTGCTTGGCAGTGTGTAATGGTTTAGTCCAGAGTAAGTTATTTCATTAGCATGTGTCTGCAGCTCATGGCCCGAGTGACCAATTCTCTTTCTAGAGGAGAGTTAAGCTGTTGTCTATCTTTTGGTCCTTGGGACTCTTAAACTTAACCTGGAAGTAAGCCTTTCATGGGTCACTTAAGGAAAGTGCTGTGATGGGCACCAGAGAGTTCAGCTTTCCTTTGTTGTATGTTGAGCTACGTAACTGGTGACATTATCCTAATTTGAAAGCATATAACATATGCTATGTTGAATCTTGAGTTTTCTTCCATCATCTTCTTTATTCCTTCTGCACTGCAGCTGCAACTGTGCAGGAAGACCTATCTAGTAAACTGAACAGTGTTTTAGGAGGGGAGGTGGATGAGAGGAGGAACAGCAGAGGAGGGAAACACATTCCTGAGAGTCCTTGTTACAGAGCATGAAGAGTACAGGAGACTGCTCATTTATAAAAGTTGTCCTCCACCCTTAAGCAGCTGTTCTGGTTTTGTGTGTTGCTATGCAGTGTTTGAACATCTCGGGAAGCCAGAGATGTTTGACTGATTCATATACTGAGGCAGATTTGATCCTTGTTCCTAATGCCAGAGCTTTCTGGCTAAGATTACCCTGATGCAAACCCTGCTCCCAACACCCACTTCACTAAGGAGCAACATTTTTGGTACATGTCAGGTCTGGCACTTGGTCCTCAGCTGTTTCATGACCATTTCCTGTGTTTGTAGCCGGACATTGTCTTGACTGTGGAGATGAAATTTACTTGGAATTATGATAGTTTTCTGTGAACTTGAAGTAATTCCTGACACAGATGTTTTAGAGAGAGAAATGCACCTTTGTATTCTGTGGCTTCAAAAAGTATTGAATTAAAAAAAAAACAAACCAGGAATAGCACTAGCATAGCACAGCTCAGATCAGCTGTTCTTAATGTGTGCCCTAACCCACTATGAAGACATTTTTTGTGACTAAATGATGTTATTAGATGTATGTATCTGTATTCTGATAGTCTGAGGGCATCCTCTCATTTGTTCTTATGTTGTAATCCAGTTTTAGTCTAATACTGTGAATATGTTTGCATGAGAATAATTTTTATACTAGTTTTTATGTGATGGAAACAGTGACAGTAGCCAGTTCTGTGAAAAGAAACAAGGAGTCAAAATGGGTTTTGACTGGAACCTGACAGCTGTTTGATCCATATCCATCTGTAGGACAGATATGCCTTCCCTCCATCATGTGGCCATGATGAAATAGCCCAGAGAACGGGCCTGGTGCTTCAGGGGCCTGTGGTCATTCAAAGATGATCGACAGTGAATCAGGTGGTGGAGAGGCTGTATGTCTCCTTTATTCCATGAGATCTTTCTGCTTTTCTTTATACTTTTCTTTATACTTGACCCACCCCTCATCTTTTCAGTCTTTTGATGTTCTGTTGTCACTTCTCTTTCAATTGAGTTTATTCCGTCTTAAAATTTTTCCCCTTGGAATACAGCTTTAATTACTGAGCAGATGTGTTGTCTTTATTCTGCCTGCTCCAACTGCCTTTGTCTCTCTTAATCTTGAATCTTAAACTTTTTGGCTCATTAAGTCCTGTGGAGCTAGAACTCTTTGTTAGTTAATGGCACTAAAAAACCAACATATTCTTATCAGATCTCGCTGCAGCTCTGTAAACAAGCTACTTAACCATGCTTTTATGTTAATGCCAAAGAAACAAATAAAAATTGCTTGCGCTGTGATTATAAACAAACAAATACAGAATTGCAATCTAAATATTGGGATACTTTTCCTTCCTTTTTTTTTTTTCTCTGTAATGCACTCTGAAACAAGATTTAACTCTGGAAACTTAAATGACATTTAATCATTATGGAAGAAAATAAAGTAAAAACAAAATTGATGTTGCCAGAAATGCTTCGTGATCTGAAGGTATAGAAGAGGCAGAAGCCAAATTGTAACTGTGCAAGAATGTGCTTAGATATAAAACCTAGGGTATAACTGTGGGAATGCCTTTAGATACAAAAACTGGAATGTAACTATGTGTTAGTGAAATCTGCAAAAAGCTGGGAATGTCATGCTCAATGTTTGAGAACTGCAGGCAATTGGCAGTGTTTTTCAGAACTGTTCTTGTAAAAACTGCTTTTCCTGAGTTTGGGGGCTGATCCAGTCTTTTTATTTTTTTGTTCTTGGCTTGAACTCATGTGAACTAGAACAGAATTAGTAAGAGACAGTAAAGCTGTGGTTCTGTGTACTCTCTCCTCAGTGATAAAGCTGGCTTAAGAAATTCCTGCTCCAAATTGTACTTCCCTGCCTGTCTCACTTTTTCCAGGAAGTGTTTTTCGTAGGAGTGAAATCTGAAATGTATCTCATCCAATTTTCCAAGACGGACTGCTGCTGGTGAGCAGTGTGGCTCTGTAAACAGTTATGCTGCAATGACTGAAAGAATGAGCCACCCTGAGATGGGAACAAGGGATGGGAATAAAGCTCTTCCTACTAACCTCTGTGTAATGTGAAGTCCCATCCCCACTGAATAGATTTCTGCCGTGTAGCATTTGTTGCCAGAAATTAGTACATTGAAGCTCTCAAGGCAATAGCCTGATGCAACGGCAGTGGTTGTGAACTCTGACCTAAGTGCTGTTCTTTCTCAGTCTTCTCTTGGTTTTTTGGGTAGTGATAAGCAGGGAAGGGAGGTGTCAAAGGAAACATCAGCTCTTAAGCAAAAAGTTATGCTTTTAGAAATGCTTCATGAAAGCGACTTTTACTGGCAAGTAAAATTTGACTGGCTTGAGAGTTGCAACCAGTCTAGATGAGAGGCAAATGATATAAACAACTGTGCCATCTGATCTTACTGCTAAGTCAGTTAACTCATGGCAAATGCTCTATTTTTCATAATCTCATTGCAAAGTCATTCATTAAATAGCTGTAGGTTTGCAGGTCTGAGCCAAGAGAGTCACCAAAAGAATTTCATGAGAAATTTCACTCAGACGTTTAGTTTCTTTCCTTTGTTAATACTTTCAAACATATAGACTAGTGGCTATACAAGAATAGAGGAAACCTATTTCAATGTGACAAACATTAGGAATAATAAAATTTCATCTCAGATCCTTATTACTAAGCTATATGTTTTATCAGTGATGTAGTTTTTCTTTTTACTTGACAAATTTTCTGCAATTCTGATGATTCTCTAAAATCTAATCTACGCTGTTTTATAGTTGAAATTTAAGTGAAACAGTGATGGAAATAAATGGGTTAAATGAACATGTCTGTGCCCCTTCCTCCCAGTCCCAGAGTGTTTTTGTGTAAAGTTTTACAGGAAAACATTTTTTAACCATGCAGGGCAGCTTTAGAAGAAGTAGAAGGAGATGTGACAGAACTGGAACTGAAACTTGACAAGGTAAGCTTTTTAATTCAACAACGTCTATACTGAAAAATATGAAAAGATGTGTTTAGGTTTTGTTTTAAAGTTCACAGCTGGGAAGTGGCAGTGGCTGACCAAGCATTCTGCTCTTGCAGAGGGAATGGGTCTGGCTGGAGCGTGCAGCTGGGCCTCAGAGGCCCGAGCTTGAGTAACAGCAGCAGCCAGTGCGAGCTCACGTTCTCCCCAGCTGAGGGTTTGGATTGTGCAATTCCCTCCTGACTCTGTGGCCTCCTCACACTCATGTGATGGCTCCGCACTGGGGGCTGCATGCTAAGTAATTCAGCTTTCGTGTGAGTTAAAAGCCAAGGCTTGGCCATCCCTGCACTGAGAGCTTATGTTTTATGACAGCTGCGTTCTGTGAGGACATCTGGATGCTCTTTGTGTTAGAGATTTAAAGACAGTGCTCTCCGTCTTTGGTAGTCTGCAGTATGGTCACAGCAGGATAGGTGTATATACAATCCTTTTTTTTCATCTGGAGGACATTCTACTGTAAAATTCATCCTGCTTTCTGTCACGCTTTGTGCATGTATATAAAACGTTTTATGTAACATCTTTTCAGTGCCTCACAATCCATTTATTGGTCTCTTAAACAGTATTTGGAGGCTTTTATGCTTTGTTTTCACGTATTTTGAGGGTGACTTATTTTTGTTTTACATCAGTAGAAAGTCTCACTTCCTTAGCATATTATGCTAAATGTTTAAAATTATTTTTTTGCCTGTGTTTTTAATGTGGTATGCAGATGTCATTTATTCCCCTCCTTAGCTACTTTTTGAATATGAAATTTTGTTCCTGGAGCTGTGAGTTGGCTGATGCAAGATAGAGACAGATAAAGTCGGTGTCAAGTGTAGTGTTAAGTCTGAAGACTTTTTGCTACTACTTGTAATAATATTTCTAGTTTTGTAGTTAATGATGTATAACCATTTGCTCTTTTAAAATAAATTTAACATACTTAATTTTGATTTGGTGTCAGTTTTGGTTAAACTGATGGGTATAATACACATTTTTACTTAAGGGATGATGAATCTGTTGGTTGATTAAACCATGTAAGTATTTAAAGGATCTGAAAAATCTGTCTTGGAAGTTTGTGTTTCCCACCAGTCTAAAAAGGTAATTTTTGGGGAACAGAATTCTTAAATTCCTTAAGGGGCATTATTCAGGGCCTTGTGCCCATCCTCTTGCAGGAGGCCAGTGCCAAATATACTATTCTATCATGTAAAAGCTATAATTGTAGTATTACTCTTTGCCCTGAGACAGTATCCTAGTACTATTTAAAACAAAAACACCCAAACCCATTTGGTCCCCTGACAAGAAAGCAAGTAATAAGGTAAATATTTAAGTAGTTTAATTGTAATGTAAAGTGTAAGTGGTCTAGTATAATGCTTAAGATGAAAGTCAAGCTTCTTGTGTGAGCTGAAGTAACTATGGCCTGAGGGTAGTGATTTGTTTAGACTTGGTTGGTAACTTTTTCTGCTCAGTTATTCATATTAAACATATTGTTCCACAGTTGTGACTTGAGGCTAAACTATCTGCATTTTTTTCCCCTCTGGAAGAAAGGATGCTGGGTTCAGGGTAGTGAATGAAGCAAAAGTGAATGGAAAACAGCATGATGTTGATAGTGATTTTTTTCTGTCCATTATTCAAACAAGTTGGCCGTTCATTTGTATGTGGGAGAAGATGCTTAAATTTCTTCTTTTCCTAGGAGGATCTGAGTCTACATAAAAATTGCTGGATGAATCAGGCAGGAAGGTCACTTGGGTGGGTTCCTTGCCCCAACATAGGACCAAGTACTTCAGTGTTGTTCTTCATGAGAATCTAACATCCTTGAAAAATCCTTCAGCGATGAAGGTTTAATCTTCTGATTTTATTTTCAGTTTGGTTTGGAGTGGGGGAGCTCAGTTATAATACACCTTCTTTCACAACAGCATCTTAGTGATCACACTAATCATTCTTTATTTCATTAATATCTCAGTGCATAAATAGTTCAAAAAGGGGGACGATACTGATGGCCTTCATATCAGACTCTGCAGTACCATGATAGCTGAGGTGCTGACCTAAGCACTGTGTGGCAGGAACGGAAACCCATCAGAGGAAGCGTAGTCTGTTGTATGAGTGAAAACATGATTGATTCCACCTTCTGAGATGTAACCATCTCTCTTCAGTTGTGCTTTGTGCAGATGGCCTTTTGCTTTCCTGTGACTGTATTCTGAGTGTTTTAAGATGAAACAGCTGATGTGGGTTTCTTTGGGTTTTTTTTGGCTTAGAAACCCCATTTAATTTGCTTGGGTTCTAACCAGTTATAGTTTAGTTGCTGCACTTTTGGCCCTCGTACAGCCCCCTCGAAATACGTGCAAAATCTCAGATAACAATAAAGCAAATTAAAAAAAAATTAAAGTAACATTCTCAGTGGCGTATCAGTTGACCTAGAGTAGTATTTTTATAGCTATCACTGTACAATAGAAAGCTTTTCATAGAATGCAGGGCTCTGAAAGTTGAATTCTAAATTTACAAATTTTGTTTCCTAGACTTATCTTAGTGTGTTTCATGTTTATACGGTGGTGTAAAAAACAAAACAAAAACTTCCACTTGTCATTTTCTTCCTCTTTTAGCTGGTGAAGCTTTGTATTGCAATGATTGATACTGGGAAAGCATTCTGTACAGCCAACAAACAGTTCATGAATGGAATTCGAGACCTTGCACTGTATTCCTGTAAAGATGCATTGGTTGAGGTAAGCTCTTAGGAGGTGAAAATGATGGAAGAGCATAGCTTAAAAAGGGTAAAATATAACAGTTGGCAGGAGAAGTAATTGAAGTTTATCTTATTTGCATTTTTGCTTCTTTTTCTTTTAAGATGTCTTAAGAGTGAGCTGCTTTTTACTGTGATGCATTGCAAATGTTTGTGCTGTTTAGTTTCAGGTTTAACCTGCAATGGCAAGGGTTTTTCAGATTCCAGAAAAAATGTAATTAGGTTAGGAATAGTCATCTTGGAAGGAGTGAAGAAAGTCAGGTTGAGGCTGTGAACAGCTGCCCTGGTGACTTCACTAAGTAAAGGGGTTCTAGTAATGAGATCTTAAGTGTCAGTTCTCTGCAACTAAATTCCTTGAGTTGATCTCTTGGGTCCTGCAACTGGCTTTTTCTAATACATAGAAATTTAAATTTTTAAATGTACAGAGCCCATTTTGGTGGTGTAACCTCAGACTGATGTCTTGTTAGACTAATTTGGAACACCTAATATTTCCTGTCTATGTTACTTTGAAATGAGGTATGAAATTAGCTAATATGCAGGTATGATTATGTGCACATCTCTGTAGATCAGCTGTATTTAATATGTATTATGTAATAGAACATCAGTTACATGTATGCATCTTCACATGCATTATCTATTTCAGTTTATGTGTGAACTTCAGTATAGTCTGTGCGACTGAAACTGTTGTCTGGACATTTACTTGCTAGAAATGCAGTGTGATGGCAAACTAGTAAAACTTACATTATTTGATTCCAAGTAGGTTTTTGTTACACTTGTGTAAGCAATAGGCAGTTAGCCAAATATATTAGGGATAGTTGTTTTCTAACTGTGTTTGAGACATTGATTCTACAGATTGATTTGCTAAGCGTATCAGCTGTGAGGCAGTAGTTCCTACAGTAAATCTGTGTGTACTGATTACAAGAAGTTAACCAGGTTTTTGGAGTTAAGAGTATTAAACATGAATAAATAGTGTAATATTAAATACTGTAAATTCATGTGTTAAGTGAACTTCCCAGAATTAAGTCAACTTAATTTGAATTTTTCCTGCTTTGCTTCAGTTTGGTCCTTTATATATAGGCAGTAACATTTTTATTGCTTGCAATTTTAATAGGTTTACTTGGTATTACCCCATGTCCTCCTCCTAGTGTAATGGTTTTAGATTAATAATCATGTTAAGGAAAATGAATTCTTAAGTTCTTCACTGAAAGCGTAAATCTCTGAAATGTGATTTTCATGCTGTGTATTTGGTAGGCCTTAACTTAAACCACTTTGTTTTTCTCTTTACAGACCAGCTTGACAAAGTTCTCTGACACCTTACAAGAAATGATCAATTATCACAACGTAAGTATTTCTAGCTGAAATGTGACACTGATAGCATATATATCTGATAACAGAATAATGCTAAAGCTTTTCTTGTTGATAACATTTACAAAGTTATGGTTTAAGTGCTATTAAATACTTCTGATTTTATACTTGTAAATATTTATATCTTGTTTATGAAATATTTATAATTATCCCCTTTTCTGCAGATTTTTATCTCACTTTTTTTGTTTGGAATGTGTAAGCTTTGCCAAAACCCAGTGCTGTAAAACAGAGCCAGAACTGGATTGTTTCATCATTTTTAATTCAACTGATGGGTAGCAGTGACAAATTGTGAACATCTTTCTTTGCTGGACTGAAACAATGATTACCTTTTCCATAACTTATACATTTTTTCCTATCCTTTATAATGCACAAAATGAAGCACCTCTGGTTTGTGTATAGTTTCATTTTTGGAAGTATGACAGATCTAGACAAATGTAGAGGATTTAAGACTAATGGTGATTTTTAGCATTTCAGGCTTTATCAGAAAGCTCAGTTTTTCCTGGATTGAAAACTGATTTTTTTTCTCCTCTAAAGAATTTAGTCTTGTATCCTGAAAGCCAAAGGGATATGTTCATTCTTCAGTTTTTTCCATCTTCTCTTGTCCTCTACTGCTTTTCTTTCATTTTTCAGAAAATTGCTGGAAAGCAACTGAGGTGTCTCTAAAGTGCTGCGAGTATGCAGGGCGCTTAATTTTTTTTTTTTTATACGACATTTTAAAATGTGATGAGATACAGAGAATGCAGTTCAAACAGCTTTAGCTGAGATTAAGTTTGTTATCATTAACTTAGCTTCGTAAAACTATTTTATTAGGCCTTTTCTTTGAAAATACATGCTTTTAGAAGGGAAACAAAGGGAAGCAGGTTAATAGTGTTCAGTTGGATTTCCTTTCCATTATATAAGGTGTACAAATCTACAGCTCATATAATGAAAACTGTAAAGAGGACAGTAAGTTTACAGTGATACTTTGATGGTGTAGAGAGAAGCTAGTGCAATGGTTCAAAGCAGAAGCAGTGGGAGAGTGTTACTTTCATGCCAGTGATTTCTGCAGATTAGATGGAGTAGATGAATCCAGCTGGCTGTCCCTGTTTTACACTCTTGATCACACTTCTTGCTGCTGGTTACCCTCTTCACTGTGTCTTGGCTATGTGGTATATGCTCTTTTTGACACATCAGACCAAGGTCCTATATTCTTGCTGCCATTCTTGTTCTCCATGATTGGGGCTTGCAGTGGTTTGGTAAAGTTTGGCACAGCACAACTCTCCCTTTGGGGCAGTTTGAAGGCAGAAAGCAAAGAGCAGGCCATATTAAAAGAAGTTTTATGTGCAGATCTAAGTAGGACCTCTCTGAGTTCTGTCCTGCTTTTTTTCTATCCACTTCCTTGCTGTGCTCAAGCATAGTGTGTAGAACAGTGGCTTTTACCAAAAGTCACAAACGTAAGAAGTCTGAGGCATGTTACGGGGTTCTTATGTAGAGCTTTGCCAGACATGTTGTTATCCTGCATTGATTTTTGTGAATCTGCTTAGTTCAGAAGGACTTACTATTTCACAGTGTCAGCTCTGTTGACCGAGTTGGCAGGAGAGGCATCATGAGTGAGAAGCAGCTAGAGGGAAAAAGAAAGGGGTAAGAGATGGTCCCTCTGAGATCTGGATGACTGTCAGTTTTCTCATATGAGGCTTTACTACAAATAAGGCTAGGAACCAGGCTAATGCAGCATCTTCACTGATGCAGCACTGGGGGAGTAGCTTTGACAGCTTACAACAAATAGCAGGTTTTGTAGGCTTCGTTTGGAGTGTTAGAAAGGCTCTAAATCTAGTCAGATCATGGTCTGGGCACTTTTTTTTTGTTCTTTTAGGGCAAAAATATGTATGTATTTTTCTGCCTAGCACTTTCTTCCTCTTCATTACTCTAAGTAGAATTGCAAGGCTCATATTTCTGGGAGTCCACTAATCAGTTGAGTTCCCATCTGGTTATACTCTTTCTGTGTTGATCTTGATTGGTGCACTCCTCAGGCACTGGCAAGCTTAAATGTCAGCAGTGGGAGTAGTCCCAGCATGACTTCCAGCTTGTCAAGAAGTTCTTCATCTATTCTAGTTGTCTGTTTTTCTGGTTTCCCGAAGTGGGAATACAAACAGGATCTTCCATGTGTTACTGTTAGTTATAGGATAATTCAGGTTGGAAGGGGCCTCAGTAGATATCTTGTTCAACTGTATGCTGAAATCAGGGTCAACTCTGAGGCTGGAGCAGGTTGCCCAGAGTTTTTATCCCATTTGGTCTTGAAAATCTCCAAAAATGGAGACTGGATGGAGGACATAGTACCACTGTTAATGGGTGACTTAGTTGTGTTTTCCTTCAGTATTTCTAGAAAAAAAACCCAAGCTGTCAGTACTTGGCATTGTGTGGCTTTTCATTCACAAATTTTGTGAACAAGGGAACTGAGAAAACTTAAAGAAGACATTGTTTACCTGAAACCTTGAGTTCTTGATTTGTTCTTTCCACAAATACTTAAAGATCTTCGCCCAAGAGATTCTAGTCAGTTGGGCCAGCTACTACTTCATTATATTCTTTCACCTCTTTATTTTTTGTGCTTGTGCCCTGTATATTTCCATAATGCAGAATGGGCGATGTAGAGGAGTTGGAAATTAAGGCATCACTTGTGATCTGCACAATGTTAAGTGGCAAAAAGATTTTTCCATAGCCATTGACCTGTTCCCTTCTGTCCTAAAACTCAGAGGGCAGATGTGAAGCTGAAGGAATGTACGTTTTCATTCCTCAGAATATCTGGGGACATGAGGGAAAATACAAGTTGTCCAGCATTCAGGTATGCTTTGGCCTTGGAAACTTAACAAATTTCTCAAGCTTTACAATTACAAGTAGATTATATTCTGCCCCCTGCCTCCTCAAAAAATAAATTTGAGAAGCATGGTTAGAACAACTAATCTTAGAAAAAGAAGCAGCCATTCTTTTTAACAGTTTAACAGTGGGGGGCTTTTTACAAACGTGTTATGTAAAGGAGATGGTACTAAATTACTCATGTATGTTACATTTTCAGCATTAATTTCGCTGTGTTTTTTTTTTTCCAGAAATTAAGGACATGTTCTTTCTATAGTTTCATTTGTCTTTTAGTTGTTCATTAATTGTGAAACTCTAAGAATCAAAAAAATTGTTATATTCAAAGTTGTTTTTTTGAGGCTGTTTGTACAGTAATATTCTTGATTGCTTAATAATCACAATAAACATGTTCTGTGAAAGTGGGAATGTCTTACACTGTCAGGATGAGAGAACAAAATGCCAGGAGCTCTTGTCTTTCCTTATAACTAGTCTTCAAGAAATTAGCAGCAGAAGGTGTTGGGTTTCTGTTATTTTCCTTTTTAAAAATATATTTCAAACTACTTTGAAGGGTTTAATATTTGATATTAGAGACACATTGGTTTAATAATAATTCTTGTCTAATTCTGCATAACCATGTGTATGTCTAAAATGAAAAGTTATGAATACCCTTAAGTTATTGACCTACATAATAATGCTTTTCTTTCAGATCCTGTTTGACCAAACCCAAAGATCTATTAAAGCACAGCTGCAGACTTTCGTTAAAGAGTAAGTTAATTTGTACTTGTAATGGGAAAATTATAGGTGAAATAGAATTTAAAAACATTTGATTTAAGTGTGTTGGTGAAACATCTCTGAAAATGGGCAGCCATAACTTGAGAAGTGTGTATTAAAGCTTGTCAGAAATTACTCCAAATCAGTGAGGCTTTAGATCCAGCTGCAGAAATGTTGAAATAGTATGAATTACTGATCTTAATTACATGTTGTCATTGTCTAAGCTTAGGGAAGAAAGTGCTTACCAAAGCTTTTCCCCAGTAAGTACAAGATGCATTTATTTAAATTTCAGTATTGTCATTTCCTCAGAAGAGAGAGACAGAAAATCTTCTATCATACCTTGTACAATTTCCATTCGATCCAAGCATTTTTTGAAGAATATGAAAACCCCACCTATAACAGTTGTGGGTATGGTCAGTCTGGTGTATCTTTGAATGCTTTTTTCATGCTTTGGAGTTTCTTATCCCTCTTTCCTTTTCTTTAGAGATATTAGGAAATTTAAAGATGCAAAGAAACAGTTTGAAAAAGTTAGTGAAGAAAAAGAGAATGCCCTAGTAAAAAATGCCCAAGTTCAAAGAAATAAGCAACATGAAGTAGAGGAAGCAACCAATATTTTGACTGCAACACGGAAGTGTTTTCGACACATAGCTCTGGATTATGTTCTTCAGGTAAGTTGAGCAATAAAAGTTATTTTTCAAAACCATCTGTTATGTAGAGATCTGTCCTTTAGAACTTATTGTAAACTTCTCAGAAGTTGTAGAGTTTCAGTTAAAAAGGAATAACTTTGTCTGCAAGTAATTTATTTTTTAATGAAATCTGAGCAAAATTAAATTATTTGGTCCATTCTTATTGCTTAATGCTTTGGTATTCAGTACCGTTGCTGTAGTGGCAGAGTTTAATTTTCAACTTGAATGTTAATTTTGAAAAAAAGTATTTGCCTGATACTTACATAAATGTATTTTGTGAGTTGGCTATGCGGTACTTCCTTATATATTTGAAATAAAAACTTTAACCTAGCCTAGGAAATACAAATTACCTGAATGATTCTGATATAGGATGTTGGATCCTACTATTTCAGCTGTTTGCTTTGGGTTCTATTTAACAAATCCTACTTGTCTAGAAGCCTCAGAGTTTGGCATTGTGCCACAGGGGAAATCAAGAACATAACTACTCTGTTGCCTTTTAGTGCTGGTTTCCTGTAGAGTGTCGAGAGATGTTATTTGTCCTATACTTTAAATTCTGTGAAATAATAATAATGGTTCTGTCAATACTTACAATTCATCTGTTCTGTAGTTACCCACAACTACAGCAAAATAGGACTATTGCAATTTGGACGGTATGAGGGGTTGAGGGCTCCTAAAATGGGTCTGGGGTTCTCCTATGATCAAACACAAAACAACCCTTTAAAATTATATTGGTTTCCTATTAGGTGTTATCTTGATTTGTGACACTCCAGTCAGTTATTTAAAGCTTAGTTAACTGTTCTTTTAATTGCCTGTATTCTCTGTAAAGTGAAGTGATCTCAATCTGATCACCCCATGCAAGTGCACAGATATGGTGGCCAGTGGTCAACACTCAACTCCTGCCTTTTGAATACTAAGGTCCAAGTTCATGCTGGTGTTTAAAAAGTCATGTTAATTGAGTACTGGTTGATTATTTGTACTAATATCAAATAGTAGTGGGGGGGCAGCTGGCAGTCATGAGTATAGGCCAGTTCTTTGTGTGTGCATTGAACTGTAGATTGTTTGCCTCCTGGAATTCCTATGTTCAAAGTATAAGCAGTTCCTGCAATAAAGCGTTTAAAGTAATGGGGAAAAGTTTGAGTATCTCTTCATTAATGTGGGCAAAAATGAATTAAGTTTTAGGAATTCTTTCAATTGGGTGACTCTTTTCTTCTGGAAAAGTGGCTTCACAACTATGGTCTCTTTGTAGCTGTATTGGCTTTAAACTCTATTTCAAAACCTTTGCTTTCCTTTTTTTTTTGCCTTGCAAGTTGAGGGTTTGTTCTATACAAACAATCTTAAATTTTTTTGCTGCAGAAGGTTTTCCAAAATACTGACTGTTTAAGTACAATCTGGAGTTGATTATAACTTCAGTAAGTTTATTTATTTTGGTGGAATTTTAAACTGACACAGGGGTGTTAAATTACAAAATCATGCATATTTCTGCTAAATGGGGCTTTTAAAGTAAAATCTGTAGTTCCGGATGACAACCTCAAAGATTAGGGGACAAAGAGTATAGAGGAACTAAGTGAATGTGAAAAATCAGTTCTTTTTTTCTATATAATGTGAAATTATTCAAGTTGTAGGGCAATGCCATTGGTCAGTGACTTCAGCTAGCTTAAAAGTGCAAGTAAATATGAGAAGATTACTTCCTGAAGCTATCATGGTCTTGCTTGATTCAGAGGCTGGGGCTATATCCCAGTTTTGGGACACTTCAGACAATGTCAGCCTGGGGGAGAAATAAACATGCCCCTGTAGTTTCCACTCCACTGGCAGGAGACCTCAGTGGTGTGAGTACAGCTTCTTTAAGAAGTTGATGGGCTGGATTACCTCATAGTGCCAAAGGGCATTTGAAACATGTTGAATTTGATCTCTTGAAAAGAGGTACCAATTTTCCTTGCTTGAAAGGTGTATTATATTACTTCTAGCTAGCATGTCTTGTATTTTCCCTTCCAGTATAAGAAAGTTGTGACCATCACTGTGGAATTCTAGCTTTGCATACTTTTTCTGATTGCATCACTTTAATATCATGACAAAACTATCATGCATCATCTGGAAGTGCTTTATGAAGTCTGATAATGAGTTACGTTTTTCAAATGTTTTAAGATTTGATATGGTTGGAAGTAATTGAAAGCTTCCTTCTGTGGGGAGAATTTACAATTATAATTTGCTTGGTGTTTTTTTTTTTTCCTAGATCAACGTTCTTCAGTCTAAAAGGAGAGCAGAAATCTTGAAATCAGTAAGTTATACATTATTTTCTGTATAGAAAAAATATAAAAACATCTGAAACTAAAAATGTGACTGTAAAGCAGTATATTAAATATTCAGTCCTTTTACTCATCAAAACATCAGTACATTTGGCACTTTGGTGGTCAGTTTGGCCTGTACTATAACTGGGTGCAGATACTTAACTAGTTTTGGCTCAGATTTGAACACTTTAGGCTTTCACTGCTGTTGACTCTTCGTTACGTGTTTCATGGTTAAAATAAAACTTTGTCTTCTAAGAATTCTGCTGTTTAGGTCTGCTATATTGATTTATAAACAATAAGTTCTTATCTATTCTAAGATGGATTCAGGTCTTTCTAAAAAAATGTTATTTTTAAATGTGAATAGCATATTGTAATAACAAATACACAATATGCTTTAGTATGGTATCTGCTAAAATAATATACAGCTATATCTGCATGCTAGCTTTCTTCTGATTGCATTCCCTTTTTTGCTTCACATTATCTCTGTAAAAAGTTTACTGAGGTAGAGACTGCCAAATTAAATGGTGCTTTTCTTTCAAATGTCTGAAGTTGCACTCCCATAATTTCCTTAATTCCTTTAAATAGCAAAAACTTTAGTTGGATCAGCTTTATAGCTGCTTGCCATTCTGCTCTGCATCTTCCCAATTTGTTTCCTTCTTTAAGACTGGACAGTCTTCTCAGCCGTGTTCATAAAGGTCATGGTTCTGGATCATTAGTAAATATATTCTGTAGCCCCTCTCTTAATTTACATGTCCTAGCTAAACAGGAGATAAGAGACGTTTCAGGTGACATGCATTAGAAGTAATTTTCTGCCCTTAAGTAGATTTGTTTTGTTAATGAGGTTAATCCTATTAACTAATTTCTGAGATTTTTTTGCTTGGTTCAGTGTTCCAGAGTTATAACATTGGAAGGTCTATGAATTACTGATGTTAAATTGACTGGGCACAAGAGAGCAGAAATTAAGCCTGGAATTGTATTTTACATTTGTTCATGTGGATTAGTTAAGTAATATGTTTATGTAATACCTGATAAATATTTATCATTTTAAGAAAATATGCTTTTCTTCCTTTTAGATGTTATCATTTATGTATGCACATCTGGCTTTTTTCCATCAAGGCTATGATCTCTTTAGTGAACTTGAGCCCTACATGAAGGATCTTGGTGCGCAGGTAACAAATTACTGTGAAAATTCCTAACTATATGCTGCAATGGATGAAAACTTGATATATGTGTATATATCAGCTACATCATAGATCTGTTAACAGAAAGGGATCTGTAGTGTGGTAAAGGCAAAGCATAAAAATACACCCTAAATAGTCTGAATGAAAATAGTTGGAAACTGAAAGCTGTCTGTTTACCTTATAGGATTTACATACTTAAACATAGCCATGTAGTGCTGTTTGAAGTACTCTGGTATTCAGGACACTGGATTATTTTGTTTTAAATTTTTTTGTATATGACCCAAATTACTTTTTATTGTTAAATATATTTATAGATTAGGGTTTTTTCCTTCTACTTCTGTACATTATTTACTGTAAGTTATGCAGTGTGCCAAAAAATAATGTTGTTAGCAACTTAGACCATAAACCAGAAGTCTGATTTTAGTAAGTAGTGCAAAACTGAGTTCATACGCTGAATCTTCCTTGCTCAGTTTTGTTGCTTAAGAACACACAATTGCAACTTCTGGGTTTTCAGTGAGGGATTCATGGCAGCGTTAGATGGACCGCAGTCAACTGCATGCAGGAGACATTGAAAATGGTTATGCAGAATAGATTAAGAACATACAATATTCAACTGAAAATCTGTCCGTGGTGCAGGAATAAGACTCATCAGTGTTTTGACTTGTTCTCAGTGCAAGTTAAATGGCCCTGGAAATACTTTTACAACACACACGCCCCATCAGAAGACTTTGAACAACTGTACTGATGCAAAACTGTCTTTTGCCACTCTCCAACATGATCTACAAAACATAGCCAACCTAAAGTCTAAGTGTCTAACCAGATACAAAAGCAAATAAAAGGAAGCAAATATTTATTTTCATTCACCTGAATAGATGTGTCATTGTCTAAAATGACACCGTTCTGAGCTGGTTATTGCTGCCACGGTGCTGTTGCCATCTGTGCCCCTCAACTTGCTTCTGTGTCTGTGCAGTGAAGCAGATTGGGAGCTCTAGAAAATAACTCCAACAATCAAATGTCTAAATACTTTTTTTCTGCTAGACTAGTCCCCAGTCAGGTTGCTGTGGTTCTTAATTACTTGTACAAACACATGTCAGGGAGGTGTTTGCTTGTGTCTGTGCATGTGTGTGGTGAGCAAGTGATGGAGCTGAGAAGGGAGACGGGCTGCTTGATCTGGCACTGCCATCAAGAAGGGAAGTGATTGTACAGCTACAGCCCTCCGTGTTGGTTTTGTGTAATAGTGGCACTTAAAAGGTTCAGTTGCATAGGACTCTGTCCTTAGTTGTGCTTTTTATTTTCTCATCCTTCCATTTTGGCTTGTAATTGTTGAACTGTAGTGTTTTGACAGTATAGAATGTGTGTCCTGTACCTCTGCAGAAGAGGGAGTGGGGAAAGGAGACAAAAGCTATGGAGTTGGTAGTGGTTTATGCTGCTAGCTAGGCTTTATTTTTTTCTATTTAATGTAGATTATTTGAGCAAGTAACACAAGATTATTTTTGAATGGCTGGTCATCCTTTTGCTTGATCTGCTGAGGAGCATTGTGTAATATTATTTTTGGTGTTGGTATCATAGCAACTGAAGGAGTTAAATTTAGAAAATCAAAAGCTGACAATGTTTAAAATACATTGCAATTGGAGCAAAGATAGACTGAAGACCCTAAAATTGTACAACTTACTCTTTTGTGGCAGACCTTGGCACTTAATTAATAGGTATTTTTCATAACAGTAGCAGCTTTGTGAATAGCTTATGAAAGTTTCACAGTTAATGGCTTTACAGTTTGTATTGGTTGAACGTTCTGCCTGCTAAAACAGGTCAGAGAGAAGGTATGTTGTGACATAAACCAGGGATTTGTTAGATTTTTATGAAAATATTGTCAGATTCTTTCTGTTGGTAAATGACTCTTCATTTCCAGGTAAATATTGTATATAATCTTAATTACAAGGTTTAACAGCACCTAAAGTATTAAAATTGAAGTGACCCTGAATAGTGTAGTTATAACTCTTCTTTTGCTTTGCAATTTCAAAATAACTCATTTACATGACGGAGTAGAATTGAGCAATTTTGCTTTCTGGATGTTTTAGGTCAGGGTAGGATTACTTGTGGATCAGCTTTGTTAGGGAGATCTTGAATGGCACACAAGTGTAATATAAGCTTTTGCATGGCAGTTATGGTATTTGGCATTTTTTATGTGAAATGTGGTATTAGTTTAAAAAGAAAACTGCTTGAATTTTCATTCTGAGGTGACTATTCAAAAACTAAACATTTTAGTCTTAGTTCTCTACAGAATACCACTTAATAGCACTGTATGCTTATACATTTACCAGTAAATGCAGTATTTTGAAAAGCCTAATTTTTTGAAGACTACCTATCAGTGATATAATGACTGGGATTTGCATAGTTTAGTTTTGTGATTGGCCACAGCTTTTGATATTTTATATGCTGCTCACCTGAGTGAAAACAAGAAATTATGGTCTGAACTTGGAAACTGGAATGGTGCAATGCTGTCTTAATAGTAAAAAAAGGTAAATGATTAAATGAACTGCTATCAAGAACTTTGTTTTGACACTTATGCTGTATTAATTGTATCCTCAAACACTTGTAGTTAAGATAAATTAGAGGTAATTGCCCTAGTCTGAATATGGCTACCTTCTGTTTCATCTAGCAGGGTAGAAGGAAGAATTTCTTGGGGCTCATGTGCAAATTCCTAAATCTGAGGTTTTAGCAAGAAACTTTATTCCTACAAAGTGGTGAGCAACCCTTGAACCACTTCTCATCATTATCACAAAACAAGGGGTTTCCCTGGGTTCTTGGTGCAAAACAATCTTTGAGCACAATAGCAGCCCAGTTTCTGTTTTAGTGGCTCTCCTATCATTAAGACATGTAGCTACATAAATATGACATCTGAACACTTCAGTCTTCAATGTGGTCATGTTCATAAATACCCGGAAGGTGTCAAAGTGCTGGTATAGCCATTTGAGCCAGAGAAGAAGCCAGGGAGAGAAGAGTTAAGAAAAGTAACAGTATAGAATTGGATCCAGATGTCCCAACTATCTGATGGCTCTCTAATTGTTGGAGAGTGTGTAGCACAAGGGTGTAAGAGCCAGTTATTGTCCCTTTTTTCTCTCATTTATATCATTTCAAGCAGGGGACATACGACACTGGTGAAAATGGCCAGAGTCAGCAGGAGCTCTTGCTTGTGAGGGTGGGTGGAGGCCATCCTATTTGTGTGTGAATTAGAGGTTCAGTTAGTCAAGCTGTGCCCTCTGCCATGTGACTGACCTCAGCAGGAAACTGGTGTTGCACACTGTTCCTAGTCTCCTTATTCTAGGCCTGGAGTAGAATGAGGTCTGTCCCACAGATGTAAAGCTGCGGGCTGTACTGCTGTGTTCAGTATTCCATCTGTATCATTCCTCAGTAAAATGCTGTGACTGGGGTTAATGGCAGATTTGTATTACAGCCTGGAAAAAGGAGGAGTTCATCAGGTTCCATAGTGTGTCACATATGTACCAAGCTAACTGGTCTTTCAGGCAGCATCTGCTGCTCCACTTCACTGTATTTCTTATTTAAACATCAAAGTCTAAAAAAAAAAAAACCAAAACCAAAAAACAACCCAAAACCAAACCCCAAAAGCCAACCAAACAACAAAAAACAAAAAACCCACCAAAACCCCAAAACACCATACTCTTTTACAGGATGTCTTAAATTTCCTGCTTTTTTTCCTTTCTGTTAAAAAAAAAAAAAAAAAAAAAAAAAAAAAAGTTTATAGGGTAATGCTATAGATGTGCTTAAAGCAAATTTTTATAAGTCTGTAAGGATGCTAACTTAAATCCTCTGTGACAGCCTCTCTTCTGTGCCAAATCATCACTGTTGTTTCTGAAACTAGAAACAGTTTGAATGGTTCTACCTCAGATTTCAAGGATCTTACTTAAATACTGCTGGTGACCTGATCAAGACTATCAATACAAAAGCCTGCTTGAGGCAGTTTCCCTGCTTTGTGGAGGGAAGAAATCACTAGCATTCGCTCCTAGTTTTTGCTGCTAATGCCAGTGGTGCTGCATAGGCCAGTCAGCCAGCAAGAGCAGCTAAAGCATGAGTCATTCTCTTCGGAGACTGAGCACCAATGCGGTACAGTCGCATATGCTTGGCACCATGCTGTTCTTTGAAACATTTCTTCTAAGGCTTACAAGAAATGTACACCTTTCGTAGAGGTTAAATCAGGATGGTAGTGCAGTGCTTTAAACGAGGCTTCAGTGGTTATTCAAGGTAAACACTTTGTGACCATAGAAGTAATTATACTATGCAAATAAAAGTAAAGTCATGCTATGTCTAGACATAATATGTTCTTTTTTGTCAGTATTATGATATCTACTGAGCCAAATTTCTCTTGATATCTAAAGATCCAATTTTCTGTTTCTCTTTACAGCTGGATCAGTTGGCTGTAGATGCTGCAAAGGAGAAGAGAGATATGGAGCAAAAGCACTCCACTATTCAACAAAAGGTACTTGAGAGAATGTAAAAGGCAGACTGCACACACATTTTTGTATCTAGCAATTCTCCCCAGCAGTGCATTTCTGCGTTGGAACCGTGAAGGATGGTATCTTTAGTGCAGAGAAATAGACTTAACACATCATTAAGCGTAGGGTTGGATTGCAGATATTCATCTTCTGTTGCAGAACAGAATACTATGTTTAGTTTTGGCTGAAACGTAAATAGAACAGTAGAATTTATTTGAATGCTGGGATGCTAACATTTCATTAGAACTCTTAATTCCTATTGCATCTTGGATTCAGTATAGTTGTAAAAGTTGCTATTTCTCCCTCCTGTGTGCCTGTAGAAGAAGTGTGTATGTTGCACATTCTTAGTCATATGTATCACTTTCTGGACTGTGCCAAATAAGAGTGCAGCACTTTGAGGTAGTGTGGCAGTTGCTATTGCATATAAAGAGCAAAAGTAAACTTTTGTAAAGGCTGTCTAAGTATGAAAGTGATAACATTAAATTGCTGGTTTTGGAAAACTTGTATGTGCAATAATTCTTAATTTTACTTGAGAAAAATGCAGATAATTCATGTTGGGGGGGGAATAACTTCTGTTGTTTGGATGTTTCAGAAGCTCTAGATCAGTATTGGTTTTGCAGGTATAATGCTAGAAGTTAAAAATATTTCCACTGAACTCTCCGGTAGTGAGCTAATACTGCAGGTACTTTTGAAAGGGATTAGATACCAGTTTAAAGGTAATGCAACACTTCTTACTCTCATTCAAATACATTCTGTATCTGTTCAGGTGGCATAAATTAAAAAAAAAAAAGTCTAATGTAAATGAAATCTGAGTAAATAAATTCAAGCATGAAAACATGCTAAGGTTATAACTGAGGTCGCCTTAGTAGGAGTCAGTACTAATGGGAAAAGGTAACGCTTTTGGTTGCTGAAAATGTTTTTGTCGCTTCATCCCCTTATTCCTGTAGGAGTTGGTGGGAAACATTAGGATTGCTGTAACTGAAATTGAGAAGGCACAATTATGGGTTTTAGGGCAGTGCTGATGTGCTGTGTTTGGAGGCAGACAGGAGATGACTGGAGGCAAGGAGGGGGAAGAAAGTGGGGAAATGGGAGAGAGATGGAACTTGAGAATCAGTGTTGATGTTCAAATTACAATTTGGGGGGGTTCAGTAGGCCTAGTTTCAGGCTTTGAGGGTTTAACTGTTAGAGAACAGTGGTGCTTGATGGAGGATGTAAGTTATGGGCAATTAGCTTTTAATTGGCCATAGAGATAATAACTTGTTACTGTGACTTACGGTCATTGCTGTCGCCAAGGGTGTTTACAGTCTTTGTTTTTTCTTCAAATGCTGCTTAAGGCTGCTTTACAGGTAAACTATTTCTAATAGTATCAATGGTTATTGAAACTTTTAAGCTTCGTGAAACTTGATAAGCTATATCTGTATAATATAAGTATTCTTGGTTTCCAGTACAACTGGTAATTATAATGAGGTTATTTATATATTGTTGCTTTTCTTGGTTTCTTACTCAAATCATGTTGTCTGTTTTTTGTCTCCTCCTGCTTGCTTTTGCCAGCCTTCCTACCAAGTTTGCTTCCAGCTCATCATGATTTCAGAATCTTGAACTGCCTTAGATCTTGGATCTTGTTCTTTATACCATTATTTGTCATTTGGTCAACCTGACCAGGATGGCAACCTTTTTCTCTCTTCTCTTCTCATGCTTGTCATGTTGCTTTCCACTGGGCTGCCTCTTAGGCATGTGTTCCCAAATTTTCAGTGCCAAATCCTTCCATGTTTTATAACTACTGAAACTTCTGCTTCTTGTGTTGAATATTCCATGAGGTATATATTCATTTTAATATACTGAAGTTTTAATCTAATGCTTCAGAATGATGCCTTTTCTTCATTGTGTGGATAAAGAACAGTTCCTTTTCCAAAATGTATCGGTAAGTGCACGTGCACACGCCTACCCACCCCCTACCTGTGTTTGCATATATGTGCATATGCATGCAGAATAACTGCAGTAATTAAATAACTCATCTCACTTCTTTATAATAATCACCCCATTTAACTAGGCTGTTGTCTGAGAGGCTAATACAAAAGTCATGGAAGGACTTGGTCACCACTATAGTTGGATTTCTATTTTATGAGAACTGATGTCTGATTTTGGTTTTGTTTGTTTCAACTTTTGTGTTCAATTTACTCAGCAAGTATGCAGGAAACTTTTTTTCGTGTAAGAAATTATATTTTTTCCGTATTAATCTGGAGCAACACATACTACAAATTAATCTAGAAATGTCATGATCATTCTGGGGACTTTTTGCAATATATTTTTATAGGGAAAAATTCATATCAAAAGAGTGGCGTCACACTGTTAGTATCACTTAAGACTTATAACTTTTGTTTTCTGAGCAGTTTGCAGTGCGCTGCTGTAGTAACACATTGAATTAAGAAATAATTTAAAAATCAGTTGGACCTGTAAACAGCATTATGGCTTTTTGCTTTTGTGACAGAGCTAATATTTTGTTTTAAAATGTGGGAAATGATACAGGAAAAATGTTTGCTTTGAACTTCAAATAGGTTTTGTTGCATTTGAATCCCTTTTTCATTTAAAAAAAAATCTGCATCCAAAGAACTGCTCAGGAAACAGCTGGAGTGAGAATGATTTGAATGATTTTTTAATATCTTGCATAAACAAGGTGCTAGGAAACCAGATTCTAGCACAGTCATAAAGCAGGCATAAACCAGAACTGCTGTTGAGTAAAAATGCAATCTAATTCCTGTCTCAAAAAACAAAAGATGCGTCAGTATTTCAAATTATTTGTATGCTCAGTGACTATACCTCACCTTCTTTTGCTTTGTCTTGGACTGTAAACATTGCTACTTGCTGTATCTGTTGTTGCTTTAATCCCTTCTTCAAAGGACCTCCAATTTAAGCATGACAAACATAATTTTGCTGATGGAATGGGAAGGGAATGGAAGCAGTGTTCTAAACCGAGGGGTTGCACAATTAGTCTTCTGTTTTGTACATGCTAGAGTAACTTTTCAGATCAGTGTTTTCTTTTGTACGTATGCTCTCCCATTTACTGCCTTTTAAAAAACTTTAATAATGCTACTTGTATAAAGTAAAAAACATACTGAGTACGTGTTCAGTGTTAAAATGCTGATACTCACACTCCCTAAAATTTACGGGTTAAATGGCTTGAATAGCTTTCATGACCTGCTAGCAATCTTCATATTAAAAGTAAATAGAAAATTCTGCAGTTGGAAGATATGGGGGCTTGTGTTCTGGTAACAAGAAAATTATATATGTAGCGAAATGGAAAACATGCAAGCTATGAAATGAATCCAGTATGTGTGATAAATTGAAAAGACCATGTGAAAATGCATTCACTGAAATGCTGCCAAGAATAGTAAGTATTCTGTGACCCACCAGATTAGTATGAATTGTGGAAAAGAAAGTTGTTTTTCCATTGCCAGCTCGTGTGCTATCTTTCATGGACATTTAAAGAAAAGGAGAGGGAAAAAAGCACGAGAGCACGCTGCGTGCTTCACTTATATAACGCACTTCTACATGTTTCTCTTACAGTAGCTGGCCAGCCTTGAAAAATTAGTATCAGAATAGACGCCATTGATGTTCCTTCCTTCAAATCTGAGTGAAATGTGCAATATAACAATTCAGTGTAACTTTAAAAATACTGGTTTGATTTTCTTCATTCTGATTATGTGAAATGTACTTTAATCCTAACTGACACCTAATTAGCAAATAAATTATATTTAAAATTCAGTTTTTTATCAGCTGCGTCTTTGCTTAAGGAATAAAAAAATTCTGAATCACTTAAAGTGACTGGGCTTATTAACATGTGATTCTCTTACACAAGACACTGGAAAGATATGGATGTATTTCTCTCCTGATTATTTTTCATGATTCACTAAACTTTTCCATGCACCAGAATAAAAATAAATTGACTGCTTTTCTCCTATTCTTCAATTATAAAAGAGCAGAGACTATAAGATCAAACATGGCTTATCTAGGTCCTTTTTCTAGTTTTATCCCTTTATTGAAATGAAGTGGGGGTTGGGGTTTTTTTGTTTGTTCTTTTTCCGAACAACTTTATCAATGAAGTTTTAAATGGAAGTTTTATGGATAAAGCATATCAAAGCTTTACTCCTTGCCTCCCTCCCCAAGTTGGTAGTCTGCTATGTATAGTTAGGAAAATATTAAACTGTATACTGTCTGTATACTCTTTATCTGCTCTGTAAAGGTGGAAATCAATCAGGGAAGCCATTAAAAATGACACTAAGTGCACTTCATGAGGAAGGCTCAGTATTTTAGACATTTTGGACTGAGAGTGTAGCATAATAAATGATCCAAACAAGTTTTCCTGTCATGCTTGTATATGTCTTCAAAGCCTAAATCTAGATTCATTGGAAAAGGCAGTTGCATTTTCTGCAGCAGTTTTCCAAACCTTGAGGAAAATGTGATTACATAGTAGTTGGGACAGAAAAGACTGAGGGAATGTATGTTGTCTTTCACCAGACAAGGAGTTGCAGGCATCACTGAGGCAGGAAGATGCAAATCTTTAGCAGGTTTCATTATGTCTGGGAGCTGGTAAGTTAGAGTAATTAAGCAGTTTTTTGGGGAGGGAGGGAGGGAGTGTGACATCAGCATGCCTACGTCTGTGCTTATAGGGGTTTGGTTTTTGGGTTTTTTTTTTTTGAGAGGATAAGAAAAAACCACAAAGGACTTTTTAACACTTTGTGTATGTCCTAAGTTTTGAAATACTAAGTTAAAATTGAACTGTGATATTTGGCTGTTTGTGCTTACATGAAGCCTTTAATGTTTAGCATGTTATGATCTAGAAAATGGGCAGAAAATCTAAATTATTAAATGCTGAATAGTAAATGCACAAACTTGTAATTTTTTGAGAAGCTTTTGTTTGCAACATTATATATTCAGATCAGTATACAATAGTGATATGCTAGTTTCATTTCATTTTGTAACTGTTACTTTTGCACTGATATTCTGCCAGTGAGTTAATAAAAATGTAGATTTAACATTTTAAATTTCACTAATCCATTCAGATTGGTAAGAGCTGAAAACACTATGAGTAATTTTATGGAATTTGGTGCTGTGCTGGCCTAGGAGCTTAAAGGGCCCATTTTGATATTTATAACCACTTCACTGTCTTGTTTAATTAACCTTGGATTGGACAAAACCATCTGCATGTATAAGAGTAAACATCATGTGAAGCAGAAAATCTGTGTGAAGGCTGGACTCCTACGTAGAGCTAATGGTATTGGTGTTGAAGCTGACTACTTTTTTTGGTATAGCCTCTTTTCCACTATGTATAGACAAATTCCTAAAAAGCAAAGTAAAAAATGGATTTACCGACACTCTTTTCACACAAAGCTGCTCACAATTTACAAAAAGTACTTGCTGAAGCTATGGCAGAGTGATATTATGAAATGTCTTGCATCTTCAGTATTTAACCTGTTTTTTGTTCTGGAATCTAATTTATGCTAATGTGTCTCATCTGCCCTAGTTAAGGGGAAGAAGCCATATCTTGGTAGTCTACTTTAAGGGTATATTGTACTAATAGTCAAATAATAGCGTATATTATTTTGATCTCTGGATGTAGCTTTTGATAAATTGTTATTCCATGTGTGCTTTTTCATGCACCCCTAGTAGCTGTTAGCCTCCATTCACTGAATACCTGAGCTCTGTGCCTCCCTGGGAGAAGAGTCCATGCTGTTTCAGATGAGATATGAAAGCAAATAATCACCATATATATTACTATTTAGTCTACTCTACCGTTGCTGGAAATGTGAAGCAGTTAACCTTTCTAAAACTTGTAAAGCTGTTATTAACTGTTACTATATTGATTGAAATGTATATTCCATTGTCTTACTTGTAGCTTCACATTTTTGTCAAAGATCATAAAAAATCACTGCTAAGTTCTTGTCATCATTGCCATCACCCTGACTACTTTAGAGATAAGTGATAGCATCATCTTTATTTGCTTACTTCTAAGTTCTGATTGGGCTCACTTGTAAAGATAACAGAGCTGAAGAAGATGCTAAAGCATGACTGCCTCTATACAGTTGTCTGCAACAGGCTGCAGTTTTGACCCCTAAGTCTCATTGCCCCTTTTCCTCTACCTTACCTTCCCCTTCCTTTGGAATATATGTGAGACCATTTGAGCAGACAGTTGTATCAGATGCTCTGTCAGTAATGTTTGGCTGCTACTTGAACATGGAGGTGGTGAATACCTGAGCAAGAAATTCCCCTTGCATGCAGGTAAAGTAAAAATCTTCAGCATTCTCATCTCCTAAAAATTCTTTTTTTAAAAAAAATTGTCAAGGGCTGAGAGTCATGGCTTGACTAATAAGTATTGAAAGCAAAGCATTATTCCTACATGTTTACTCTTTTTGACGTTAATACTGCCCAATTTGAAGTTGTCTTTTTCTTTTGTACTTTTGTCCTAGGATTATTCCAGTGATGATACTAAACTAGAATACAATGTAGATGCAGCCAATGGTATTGTTATGGAAGGTTATCTATTTAAGCGAGCCAGCAATGCCTTCAAGACTTGGAACAGGTAATTATTCAGAACCTCTATTTACTGGCTTATTAAGATACTGCTTGTTAAGCTAAATTCTGGTCTGACTTAACCTATGTAACTCACTGATTCCGCAGTTTTGACAGAACACTTGGACGACTCTTAATTAATGCAGAGGTGACATTTTAAAGCCATTTTTCCTTATTTTCTGTCCTAGTTGTTGGCAAGCCTTTTTCTAAGACTGTATCTTAGTTTAGAGAAGTCCTATGTACAGAAAACTTGCTTTGCTGTGTACAGTCCAGCTCTATAATTCTATTTTGGCCTTACTTTGAGGTTGAAACAGAGCCATCATTGTAATTGTATATGTATATGCTGGGAAAATAGGTGTTAGGAAGACAAAGTAAAATGGCAGTTGTATAGCCATTGAAATAGGGGAACACAGTAAAAGACTCAAGTTATTTTTCTTGAAAGATAAGCATGTAATTGTTATTCTTGACAGTTCTTGTCCTGTGCAGTGACTTTCTGCTTAGTAGTTTTGCTGTTCCAGTTGGGAATTCAAAATATGTTTTAAGTCATGTCTCTTTAACAATATATTTTAGATTTTTTTTTCTTCCAGAACGGGTTGAGTTATAGGTTTGAACATATAAAAAAAATTCCAAACAATAAAATTTTTTGAGCGCCACGGTAAACAGCTCAGTAATGAGTCAGAGCTACTTACTTTACTATTTAATTTATATTTGCTTTAGTTTTTTATTCTGTTTATCATTGGATTATTCAATAAAGCTAAACCTTTAACCTTAATCTTAGATTCTTGATAACTTATCTCACTGTGATAGACTAGTTGGATGCTTTAGAATTAGGTAGAAAATAGCATTGGATATACTATCCATAAACACAGTTTGGAAATTGAATCATTCACTTGAATTTTGTACTTCACATTCACAAACCATTACTAATTGTTATGAAACTACTATTATTATCACACATAAAATATGTTTAAGACCTTAATGAAGACAACTATTAGTTTCTGAATCTAGCCCCATTTTTCATGTTTTAATAAAAATAGAGGTGTATTTTCCTTATTTTTATTTCTGGATACATTTGTAATGGCATGGTACGTTGTGGGCATTGAAGTCATTGCCACTTTCCACTGCCTGATTCCACGGATAGAATGCTTTACTTACGTAGTATTGCAGTTTCAGATGCAGGGAGATAATACTAATTCAAGTTTACCATATATTAGAGGCGAGAGTGTTTTGCCAGTCATTAGGTAGAGTGCAAGAAAGGACCATGCCACTGCATGAAACGGTTCTGTGCATAAAAATGTATAATGATATACCAGAGGAGGAAACATTTGTAGAATTTGTATTTTATATGAGGGAATTCAGAGCTGAAGTCAGAGGCCCCAAGACAGGCAAGATATTTTCAGTGTTCTTAATGGATAGGTAGCTTGCTGCTGCTTTAGGGGAGGTGGGTGGAAAATCAACCAGCTGAAACAAAACCAGAATTTACATAGAAAGAAATACTGAAATTTCCCGATGTTCTGAACCAAGGGCAATGGCACTGGTCTTCCTTGCTTGGCTGCTGATTGCACTGTCAGTAGTAATACGCGTTTAAAATTGTAGCTTCTATTTTCCCTCCATTGGTATCACTTGGTATTTTGATGGTTCTAAGCCTTTTTAATACTCCTTAAAGACCAAATTAAAGGCACCAAATATTGCAGTTACCACTATTAGTGTATACTTGCCAGCATTAAAAACATAAGAGAAAAGGAATTGGTACAGTGGATTTTATCTGGGCTTGACATGCATCAGTATGATTCTAGGTACCAAATTAGATAATTGTGATGATTTTGTGTGCATGTCTTGGTCAGTGAATCCATAGACACCATAATGGATTATCTTAGAGGGAGAAAAGAATCAGAACTGTATAATGCAGCCTTTCGAAGGGGAGCAAGTCTGTTCTAAGGAATGATAACTTGTTTTGTTTCCCAATCCATGCAAATTTCTGGCTAGGATGATTTAGGTTTCTTTCTGGAGCTACTGGCAGCTTGGGTTTGTCTGAAGACTTTATTTATTTGGGCTTTTGCATCAAATTTCCTGTTCTTGGGATAGTTCTGCATGACACGGACTTGAGAAACAAGTAGTGTTTGAGCAGGTTATAAAGGAAACCACGAGAGTATTTGCAATTCAGTGTCGCTGTGCTTTGAAAGAGCTGGAGATTTTGCAATCTCTTTTTATTGTGACTGAGTGAATAGTGTATAATGAGCATGAGCATTTTGGATAATATACTTTAGTGGAATCAAAATAATATCACAGTAACAGGTGTGGAGACCTATTTTTTGTATGTATGTCTATCTGTTTTTAAATAATATATCTTATTGCACACAATTTTCCTTAAGGCATCAGGAACTGAAATCAGGTGTATTTATTATTGTGGATCAGTAAGTGGAAAACTGTTTTGGTTCCTAAAAATACAAATGAAAAATAAGTCCGTATCATGAAGACAGATACACGTGAATAAATGTGTAGGGAGAAAAGCATTTATCAAACATTTCTAAGTGATGAGTAGTCTTTAGGTTGGATGCATTAAATGTTTTCCTTTTTAATTCTGCTGTATTTTCAGATCATGCTAATTCTTTGCTTATTTTGCTCATTTTGCATTTTTCATTCCTTTTCCTCCTTTCCCTTATGTTTTAATCCTACCCCATTTTTTCACATGACAGGAAAAAGCCAGATCACATCAGGTACCAACCAGCTTCTTTTATACCTTCCCAATGTTTCTTTGGCACGCAAAAAGCTCTTAATTAACCCTGCATTTAATTTTGATTACTTGCAATGGATGTATAAGTGGCTCAGTCTAAGAAAATAACAGAAGGATTCTGCCTGGGATGCCAGTATACCTGCTGCTCAACACCTTTAAAAGAATTTAAAAGATTGAGCTAGAGTTTTAGCTAAAAAGGAATTAAAGCAAAGTTTCTGCAGTCAAACTTTTGAGCATACAAGATCAGTGTTTTGACTTTTTCCAGTTGAAATTGGTGAGATTTTTTTCTTATCAACTGCATTGGAAATAGAGATGTAGCTTTTAAATGTTGTGCATTCTTAATCATGCTGTCTTATATGCATGATGATAGCAACTAGTGAATAAAACTGTTTCCTTTTGAGAATCAATAAACATTATTTATTTTTTAAATGTAAAATTCCATTTAAATTTTCTATTTCTTTTGGTATTACTCTCAGTTCTCAGAAATTGGAAGCGTTTTTCAATTAATTTTGTATTGTTTCTAATTTAACAAATAGTCTCTTGAATTGTGTAGGTATAAATGATGGAAAACATCCAGTTTCTATACCCAAACAGCTATATTTTAAGCACTACTGATGAGGCACTGCAAATTAAGATTCCTCAAGTGTATTTTCTCTTTCATGTTTCTCTCCTATTTTTGACAGAATTACACGTTTAAAGAAACTTTGGTAATAGTCAGTACTTGCTGCACACGTTGCCTAAAGGTTTATGAACATTAATTCTTAGAACAGGATGGATGTGGTATACACTATAACAGCACCTTCAGTACATGTATTGTACCTCAGAAGTTCCTGGCTGTTACTGCTGTAGACCCCCAGCAGTCTGTTTCCTACAGGAATGAGTTCATTGATGATACTTAGTTAATATGAAATAACTCAGGTTTTGGTCTGATTAAAACTGCTGTGGTGCTGACATGTTGGAGGGGAGTCTGCCACTTCTATTTTTTTCAAGCGTACCACAAAATATTAACTTTATTTTCCGTTGACACCTACTTTAAAAGTGTGATCTACAAGTTATACTAAATTGTAAATTGTTGATCTTGTTCAATAAAGTTTCTTTTAAAAAAAAAAATCAAAACCCCCACACTTAGTGGCTGGCCTTAAAAGTTCTCTTTAACATATTTAATTTCTCTACTGGGAAAAAGAGGGGCTGTCATACTTTGAAAAATTCTGCACTAGGCTTTAAAGATAGCACAAATTTGTTTTACAATTTGTGTGCTCACTTATATTCAGTTGATCAGATTGAAACTTATTTACTTTAGTAACACACAAAATATTTAGCTGTAGAACAAACAAGGCATTGCATTAATGAAGTTAGTGTCGCTACCTAAGGTCATTATTAGGGATTTGCTCCACTGCATGTTTTCCTGGGGCAAGGCTGCATTTTTTTTTTTCCTTTATCACTTAGGCACTACTTTTCATGTTTTTCTGTTTGGTGTTATGTTCAGAAAAAGCACATAAAGCCTGAGTTTATTTTCTTGTTCTAGTCTGCTTTTTTTGTTGTTATCTATTTAAATATTAGCAATTACTCTGCCTTATGCTCATATTTGAGACTTAGTTGCTGCAGCTGTGTCTTTTTAATAAATGGTAAAGGTGATACCTTTTAAATAGCAGTGACCAGAACTACTGCTGTTAATAAATTGAAAACATAGTTAACCTTTTGCATTATTGTTATCAATTAACCCAAAAAGATGACTTACTATGTTGGAAATCCAATATTAAAGGAAGATCCTGTTGTTTCTTTTAAGTGTATCTGCACAACATTTGAAAAGATTAATTGTTAAAAGGTAGAATCTCATCTGTCTACTAAGTACTAACTTTTCTAACAAATCCTTGATTTACTGATTTGAATCTAACTTTTTTTTGTCTACCTTAATTTTTCTCAACAATCTCTGTGTGCTGCTTTTCATGAATGGCTTGTGGTGGTTGAATAAGTTTATGGAGCCCTCTTGTTACTAATTGTGGTAAAATGTAGCTTGAAGTTCAACACCCTGTGGAGAATAACAAGATACATTGCAATACAGTATTTTGTGTGCTGTCACCATTCAAACTAATTGGCAGTGAAGAAAAAAAGTGATGTGTGGTATAAGTGGGGTATTTTAGATACTGGAATGATGCTGGGATAAACACAGGTTCACATTATAAGCTTGAACAAAACAAAAAGTATAAATTTCACTGCAGGACTGAATTATTTTTTACTTTCCCTTCTTTTTTTGTTAGTTCAAAACCAGTAAATGACAGGTTAGCTTTGTCTTTGTGCATCCCTGGAAGGCCTAGAAAGTGATGGTTACATTTGCTGCTTTTTTATATATCCAGTGGTCTGATAAAGTGCAGCTGTTAGAAGCACCTCAGATCTTTAACTTTTTTCCAAAGTATCAATGATCTCTCAGTTCTCTATGGGCTGTACTCAATCTGAACAGTGAGTTTGGCAAAAAAGGATACAGTTCAGAGGAGTTTTTTAAAATGCTATGTTATCTTTTGGATATTAGAGGGATGCCTTCATTAAATTTTTATTTGATATTTTCCTTCAAAGCTGGGGCTTAAGTTAGGATCCTACTGAAAAGGTTTTTGTTGGTTTTGCTTTGGTTTTGTATGCAATCTTTTTATTTCAGCATCTAAAATTTTAAGAGATGCCAAATATAGTTAGACATTAAACCTGCATGGGATAGCAATGCTCTAGTATTTTTAGTGCCTTAATAAGTTATTCCTTAGTCCTACTCTCAAAATATTTCAGGAGTGAGTAGTTTACATAGTTTTAAGTATTTTTGTTATTCAAACTATCTAAATGTTATCAATTGCTTAAATTTGTAGGTTGCTGCTAAAATACAGAAGTAAATGTACTTTGAAATGAAAATGTTTTGTGTAATAGCTCAACTAATGTTGTCATAACATGAATGTGTTTGTTTAGGACTTAAATTATTTGAACCTTGCTTTCTTTTCTGTTTTGTCTCTGCTTTCCCTTTTTTCATTATTCTCACAAAATACTTGCCAAAACTGACTGTGACATTACTTTTGTGAATTCTTTTATGCAGTTTCTCTGTAGACTGTAAGCACATTTTGGTCAAATAAGCACTGTAAAATCAGTTATGTATTCTCTGGATATCTCTTCATTTGAATAGGCGCTGGTTCTCAATACAAAATAACCAACTTGTGTACCAGAAGAAATTTAAGGTAGGTATCAAAAAATTGGCTTGGGATAGTTTGAAGTGTGGGTGATGGTTTTCTTGATTGATGAAGGAAAGGAGAAACAGTGCTGACACTGGCATCTTGTGTGGTCTTCAACACCCTACTGCATGTTCTAAATTAGTTTCTCCCTTTGTAAAATGAGCCTAATGGCTACACTTACAGATTGAGATTCCTGCACAGTAGCTTGTAAGCACATACTTTATTTGCTGTGGGGTTTTGTTACCTTGTTGCAGAGAAGGTTTATGAAAAGCCTTAAAAGTTGTTGGTCCCAGAAGGCTTGTACACACTTGCTGGCAGTAAAATATTTCATGCTGTTATTTGGGCAGTTGTGTTTAACTCTGTCAGGACTTGCTCCCTCCAGTTATTTCCTGGGTTCACTTACCCAGTGTAGCAGTTTGAAGGGAGGATGGGATGGGAAAAGGCATGAACGCATTTGTTAAGAACAGTCAGGGATGCTGTGTAGATGTATTTAATACTGAAAATATAAGGTGGTTTGGCAGTCAGGATCTGTCTCTCTTCTGTTGGGAAAGTACAGTTGTTGTACACTACAGCAGCAAATGCAACTCTGTCCCAAGCTGTAGGAGCCAGCCTTTTCAATCAACATTTTGGCCATGCTCCTTTTGTTTACTGTTCTAGAAACTTCTTGTGCACCACATAGCTGTAACAGTTGTTCATGTTGGGAAAAAATAGAGAACTGTGTGGAGATGGGGAAGAAAAAGGAGCGGAAAGAGCTTATGACAATTTGTTTCTCTTCAGTGTTAATAGAGCAGGTTCAGAGGTCATTCCTTGTTATCTGATGCTATCAAATCAAGGGTCTTCATTTTTGTGGTCAGAAAGGAATCAAACAGTTGGGTTTGTGTGTGCACATTTGAGTTGGGCATTTTATGTTTGTGTTACATTTTTGGTTGGTTTTGGGGGGGTTCTTTTGTTTTTTTAATGCACCTTTAAAATGTCCTTAGCTTAGTACAGAATTCTTATGAATTGAGTCAAATCTTCAAAACCACGGCATCCAGCTTCTGTTTTTTGTACTTGGCACTTAGAATACAGCTGATTTAGATATAATCCTTCTGATTTATTTGTGACTTAATTGCATCTCTTGGAAAGTATCTTTTGAACTCCTTTGGATACTGTGTTTTAAGGTGGTTGATTATTTAGTAGGTTGGATTGTAGTGGAAAGAAATTTTCCAAAGTCTGTAAGAAATTTTCATTAAATATAACTAAACATTAAAATTTATTTAAATATTTCCTAATAAGTATCTTTGATTCCACCTATTAAAATTTTTTGGGGAAAGAAAAATTTTTGTAAGCAAGCAAATAGAATTAAATGATAAATAATTTGGGATTATTAGCAACCTCATTATCTGTCTTCAATGTAACTTTTTTGTTAAATTTTGTCTCTTAGGATAATCCCACAGTAGTAGTTGAAGACTTGCGGCTTTGCACGGTTAAACACTGTGAAGACATAGAAAGACGTTTCTGTTTTGAGGTGGTTTCTCCAACAAAGTAAGGAGAAGCGATGGAGCATATTGATTTAAAAATAAAAATATTGTTACATTCAGTTGTCCTGAAATGCAAGGTTAACATTTCTCTTGGGATAGATCAAAACAGGAAAAGTATCTGAACAATTCTGTCCTCTGAAACTTTGGCTAAGAGTAAGTGATGCTGTGAGAAGTGTTTCTGGTATTTAGTTTACTTTTGACATTAAAATAAACATGCATTCTTATGCTTTATGCATAAATGGCTTGTGGTTGTGGAGCTGTTGCGGCTTAGTAGTAGCTGATACTATCAAGCTGCTTAGTAACGTAGAAATTTTCTCCAAATTTGACTGGTATAATGAGAGAGAAATGTTTTAGTAAAGTTCTTGCCTCTAATGTTAAGTTACATTTCAGAATGCACTAAATTATTTTTCAGCTCTAGCAGTGCAGTGTATCGGTTGTATTTGGAAAAAATTGACAGTCCTGCTGCTGTAAGGGCAGGACATGAATTTCTTATGAATAATTTTGAGATGTGACCATATTTAAGTTATTGATATAAGGTCAACCTGCTTTTAGGTTTGGTTGTTATCTACACTCCCCTCTCCCACTTACATTTCTCCTTTTAATAGATTGAGGTCCTAATGTTTGCAGCCTATACTTTTTCAACCCGTAAGTGTTGGAATAGTTTTATATTTCATGACCAGTTTCCTTTGACTGTTGGTGTGAAGAAAAGTAGTTCATTTTTTGTCAGAAAGCTTTAAAACAATTTTCTCTTGATCTCAGTGAACGAAACTGTGATTCCAAGGACTGATACCTGTATTTTGTGCAATAAGTCATGGAGGTAAATTGCACATGAGGATTTAAGAATGAAAAATTCAGAATAAGAGAAGAAAGGGAATAGGAAGCTAATCTGTTATCTGGGTTATTTGGAGCATTGTGTGTGTATATATATATGTTTTAGCATAACCTGCAAATAGTTTTGAAATCAGGAGTTTGCAATTTATAAAGGTCAGCTACTTCACTATGTCAAAATAAATGGGTTTATTAGATGATGCCTAATAAACTATACTTGCAATGTTAGCAAGAATCTGAAGAGTTTGTATTTTATTGAACAATGTCTGATGTTGCCTGCTTGGTCAGTCTCTCTGAATCTAAGTACATGTGTGATTTGTCACAGAAGCTGCATGCTTCAGGCAGACTCAGAAAAGCTGCGGCAGGCGTGGATTAAGGCTGTTCAGACCAGTATTGCTACAGCATATAGAGAGAAAGGGGATGAATCTGAGGTGAGTTTAAAAAGCAACCGAACAACCACCCCTTTTTAGATTCTGAAAATTAAAATCAGAGAAAGCCTCTATTTATGAGAGAGAAGGAAAAGTGTCCATTGTTTGTCTTCCAGTGGAAATACAAAGAAATTCTGAAGGCTGTGACTTACATCTTTCACTCCATCTTACTAATACTGGCCTGTATGTTCTGATGAGGTTCGTGTGTAGTGTGATTAAAATTCATAGGATTACTCCTATGTTCAGTTCTATATTTCTTCTAATAAGTTAAACATTTTTAAAATTCTGGCTTATAATTCTAACTTCTGCAGAAGTTACCTTTCTAGGATTCTAGTGCACAGTTAGAACTTTTATTGCTTTAATTTAGTACATGTCTCATTTTTTGTTTGTTTGGGGTTGTTTTCCAGAAACAGGAAAAGAAATCATCCCCTTCTACTGGAAGCCTAGAATCTGGGAGTGAGACAAAAGAGAAGTTGTTAAAGGGAGAAAGTGCTCTACAGCGAGTTCAGTGTATTCCTGGTAATGCTGCCTGCTGTGACTGTGGTTTGGCAGATCCTCGCTGGGCCAGTATCAACCTGGGAATCACGCTGTGCATTGAGTGCTCTGGGATACACAGGTTGGGGAACTTTTCAGAACTGTATTTGATTAGTGCATTGACTTAATTAGGAAGGGTGGCGTTTGCCTCTTCAAATGTGTATTGAAGCAAGATTAGAGAGCCCTGTTTATAAACAGAATTAAGGTAACTGCTTTATTTGCATAAATTAATGGTAAAGCTGTCTGAGCTAAGACATAGCACGTAGTTACAGGTTAATATTTTTGTTACGCTGTTTAGGAGCTTGGGAGTCCACTTTTCAAAAGTAAGATCTTTAACGCTGGATTCATGGGAACCTGAACTTTTAAAGGTATGATAGTATTTTTGAAAGCAGTTTCTATTTGATACTTAACATTGTTGTTCTAAAGGCTCTGCATCAGAAAGTTCAATGCAGGAAACACTTGCATTTGTACCTAGTGCATGTCTTGTGCTTTTGCATAGAAAATGTTTAGTTTTTTGTTGTTTTTTTAATTCACACTTTCTTAAAATAAACGCAGTATCAGCAGTCATTCTTGTTACAAACTTGTGAGTCAGGAGAACTTATGATACCTTCAGGTCTGAAAATGCACTTTGAGTAGTTAAGTTTCATCTGATACTTTCAACATATAAAAAGGGAAATCTGTTTACAGACCAATAATATAGTGGGCTGAAAAACTTTGGAAGTGCTATATCAACCTAAAGCATGATCATACTTGAAAATTCAAATGCCAGCTCTTACAGTGAGATGTTTATTTCATATCCCTACTGGCTTATAGGAGAACATTCATGTAACTGCTCTTGTGTGCTATTTGTTTGCCAAAATTCTAACATAAAACATGGTTATAAAGATCATGTGACATTGAAATACCGAAAGAGGAACTTACATGTGGATGTATATGTGCAACTCGATAACCAATGCAAAGCATTTGTTTCTGGCTGTGATGTTCTGGTACTTAGGTATTGCTTCTCTATCCTGAACAATCAGAAGACAGTGTGGGTAGGAGTGTTTCTCTTGTGGCTTGACCTTAAATAATTTTAATATCAATGTGTTCATGCTGAGGAAACAAACAAATCCCTCAAAACTACACCCATTGTCCTGTTCACAAAAATACCAGAGCTCAATATTCTACCTGGTATTAGAAGCAGGAAATCTGTTCATTGCATCAGTAAATTGGACTTTATGGCACGAATTCTCCTTAAAGTACTATCTGCAGACTGTTTTTGTCTTTGATCTCGTTGTCTGTAGACATAACAGATTATAGTTTAGCAAAAATGTCTGTTGGACAAGATGGAATAGAATTGACTGAATTGTTTCTTGCTGATGGGATAAGAATAGCTACTGGCAAAGCTGGTGGGAAAAAGTACCTTTGGTCAAGGCCTGCAGATGTCATTCCGATTGCACAAAAAAGATTCTTGAATGACAGATGGTCTTTTCTGCAGTCCTTTTTCAGAAGGGAATGCCAATTTAAGAGTGATTATATTTTTTGCTATCTTACTCAGAATTTGGTCTCTCAACCTTGTTTCTTTACCATGACATAAACCTATGCTTATTTCTGTAAGTGTACTTTTACCAGTGAAAATACTGAGTTGTAAAAATAGGCTTGAGTGAGGTTAAAAACAACTAAATAGGTAGATACAGCCTTTTACAACTGTATCTTAATTTATTTTGCTTCATAGCTTATGTGTGAATTGGGAAATGATGTTATAAATAGAATATATGAAGCGAAGTTGGAAAAAGTGGGAGTAAAGAAGCCGCAACTTGGAAGTCAAAGGTAGTAATTTACTAGAAGTGCCTCTTCCTTTTCTTGTTGCTTCCTTCAGCCTCAGCTTTAAAAGATGCTGGCAGTTAACTGTGTAACACTCCTTCGATTTACTCTTTGTTGCCCCTTATCACCAGCATGTTTTGCTCTTCCCCTTTTCTCACTCTCTATCTCTATTGGGTATTCCTTCTGTTGGTCCCTTTTGGCTTCTCCTCTTTGTTCTTTTTCTGATGTCACTCCCTCCTTGTGATGACAACTCTATAGCATCCTGTTCTCTCTCATCAATGTGGGCATGCTGATTTTGTTTCCTATCTCCTTTGTACCATCTCAACCAGCTGTGTGTAGTCTAAGTGCTTCTGGAAGGAGCCCTTGGCTGTGCCTTTTGTTTGCAGTGACTTTGTTCTTGAGTTTGACTTTTGTTCCCTGATCCCCAGAATGTGCTGCTCTTTCTGCCTACGTTGTACATGAGCTCTGCTGCTTTACAGCAACCTTCTAGTGATTGTGCTGCTGTCTTCCATTTCTCTGATGTTAATTGTGTTTGAAAATAGTTTCCTAATGACTTGTTCTGCTGTATAAAATGTCTTTAAAACCTTGGGTTTTACCAGCCTTCCAGTTCTGTGCTGCTTGCTGTCAGGCAGTTGTATGGTACAGAAACAGTGTTTTATAATGTTGGCAATTTGGAGACAACAGTGATAATATAAATAATGTAGAGGATTTGCTAGGTATTCCTTCAAGTGGTAACTCCTTTTCAGCAGTTTCAACAGTAATACTTTTATAGCCCCTTCCATCAGTTTGTCACAACTGGTGTGTGTGTTTTAAGATGATAACCTCAGGTTACAAGAAAAAAATATTTCAGTATGCATAATGGAACTGATGGCTGTGCCTACCTGAGGCTTATTATTGTTACTGTTCTCTTGTGCAATCTTGATGTTCCTTTAACAAATGTTGCAATTTGTATTCACCTAAGAAACTAATTATATGCCCTATTAATTGGTTAACAACAATGTAAAATATGTATAAAGGATTAATACCAAGAAGTAACATACAGTGACTAATGCTTATTTCTTCCACTTTTTAAAGTCTCTGCCTGAAAGAAAATAATCATATGTGAACTTAACAAAATTACTTTTAAGCCTTAGGCAAAATCTAATAAAGAATCCAGAAGGAGTCAAGACAGTGTGCTTTTCATATTTCTGGAAGTGTGCTGTAGGCGTGTCTTACGTGCAGTGCCAAACTACAGCTTTGGTTACTGGCTTTACTATGAAGTAGATGTTCTTTTAGTACATGAAAATACTAAAATATTAACTTACTAACACCAGGGATTTTGTATATGACAGGCAGGAGAAGGAGGCATACATCAGAGCAAAATATGTGGAAAGAAAGTTTGTAGAGAAGCAGTACGCATCAGTATCTCTGCTTGAATCTGGAACAAAATTTTTGCCTCAAAGTCAGGAAGAGAAAAGGCACAGTGTCCCTGAAAAATCCCTTTTGGCAGGGGAACAAGATGTGGCATCCCAAAAAGGTATTTACACACTTCTTTCCTTATCTATATTACATCTGTTCCTTTTAAAGCAACATAATTTTGTATTAATTGATTTCCTGCCTCATTCAGAGAAATTGGAACTTATCTTTTAATGGGTCATAGCCTAGTTCAGAATTATAGAGGAGAAAAGACTTGCTCAGGAATGTGCATTTTTAGGTGGGGAAGGATTTGGAGTGGGGATGCTTATCATTCAGAAACATATTAACCACCCTCTTTCCTCCGTATTTTCATCCTTCTTAATTTTTCCAATAACGTTCTTTCCTGCCCTATCCCTTCCTTACTGCCTGCTTTGTGCTTTGCTAACTTGCATGTCCCAGCGGTTGCTGTAAGTAGCGACGAGGCGAGGCGGGAGTCTCTGTTCTGTCCTGATGAACTAGATTCACTCTTCTCCTACTTTGATACCTCTTCAAAACTACGTAGTAGTAAGTACTACAGCTACGGCGTGTTGAGTATTTGCACTAGTGATCCATTGTGTCTTGTGGCCATCTCCCTGCCTTTAATCTATTGTCTCCAGGCTACTGCATTGCTTAGTGTTTTCATGAAATAATTTAAGCTTTTTTACTTATCCTGATCTTTTCCTTTCTAATAATTTTTGACATTTATTATTATTATAAATGTTATGGTTGTGATATGTGACTACATATTATTTTATGGATGCATTAAGAATTTTGAATAATTACTTGTAACTTTTTTTTAAATTACATATTCAGGACCAAGTATAAGAGCTTGCTTTATTATCATGGTATCTGTGAAGAGTGGGTAACTTACAGTCTGCATAGTAATTAGTGTTTCTCTTCAAAACAGTACGAAGCAGTGACAGTGGGATCCAGCAGAGTGCTGGTGACAGCAGAGAACACCTTGCCTCTACTATATCAGCTAACAGTTTGTATGAACCGGGTGCGTTAGGCTTTGCACTTTAAGATGAAAAATGAACTATTTCTAGGTAGCATGTTCTTGTAGAAGAGATTGTTGATACAATTCATGTCTCTTCTATCCTTGTGGGCTGAAACATTTTTAACAAGGGTAATAATTGCTCGAGTGACCTTTCTCTCCAGGTTTGGTAGCAACAATGATGCTGAACCTGTCTAAACGGGTTCCGAAAACTATGTTTTTTCCAGTCAGATGATACTGAGCCAGAACTTTGTTGTTTTGCAGCTAGAGCAATGCTGCATTTTGATACAGACAAATCTCCACAGAAATATATAATCCTTTTTTAAATAGTTAAATCCTTGGGGATAGATTTCCTGTGAAGTCCTAGATAATAGGCTTTTATGTGTTATTTGGGCATTCTTTCTTACTTTTTCTGTTTTCTACTTACATGGAGTTGACCATGTCTTTAAACATTGCCCCTTCTTTACTCAAAGTTATAAATTGCTTGATGAAATTATCTGCTATCTAATATTAGCATCCTGGTCTGACAAATGTATTGAGTATAGCTTGTCAAAACATCAAAAACATTTATTTATAAAGAAAACTTAATTCTTCTACATCAAAGCAATCTTCTGAGTTATATTTTAAATCCAGTAGGCCACAGCTGTGATTTGTAGGAAGCAGCATGTGGCTTGGATCCTTTCTTTGTCTGCATTGTAGAAACACTTATGGTGCTGTAACTTATGAAAGTTTATATACAACAATGTCTTTATTTCCCAAACTTCACTCTGTATAACTCTTTTTGAGATGAAAAGAAAGATTATGATTTGGTTCAAAATATTATAGCCACATCAAGTAAGTGGTAAATGACAATGGTATCTTTTAATAAGAGTTAGGTCAAAACAGTATTAGCCTCATATTCAGGTGTATCAAGCTGTTGCAGATAAAGATATATTTGTATGACTACATCTCTGCAGGAAACCGGTTTTATTAATAACTTGCAGTATGGGATAAAATACACTGCTAACCTAGAATAACTTCTTACAAATGGCATGAAATATGTAGGTTGAAGGATATTCACAGGGGCCAGTAATGGGGAGAGAATGTTTTCTGGGCAGTAATAATTCCATGAAGTGGCCATGCCTGAATGCTGGAACAAGCGAAAGGCATCTGTGATTTCTGACAGAATGGAACAACAATGCACAGCATTCTGCAAAACCTGCACTACAAAATGACACTTTTAATCAGAATTCTGAGAGCTACCTTATAAAAATGGGCATGAGATAAGGATTTTTTTTTTCTTTTCAGAAGGAGACAAGCAAGAGTTTTCTGTGTTCTGTGACTCCAAACAGCCTAGTCCAGGATTGCAGCTGTATCGAGCTGCCTTTGAGAAGAATCTTCCTGATATGGCAGAAGCATTGGCCCATGGAGCTGAAGTAAACTGGGTCAACGTAGAAGAAAACAGAGCAACACCGCTCATTCAGGCAGTGCGAGGGGTATGTGATATACAGCACCGACTGATGGGGGAGGAGGGGAAGGAGAATAGTAGGAATATTTTTGTGTCACTGTTCCTTTTGAACTGCTTGCTTCACTAATGAATGATAATGTGATGCTGAAGTTGTCTTTACAGTATTCTCTCAAAGTTGTTTCTGAACCGTTTTTTTTCCTGTCAGTGCTTTGTTTGGAATTATATAACCTTGTAGTGTTTAAATTTGATATGGAAGCAAACCCCTTTTGTTTCCTTTGCTACATGACTCAGCAGTGAGAAGGCAGAACAGATTTGGCTCTTAGTCTAGAGATCTGGTGCTGAATTGTTTCTTTCCTTTTATTCCATAGGGTTCATTGGTTACTTGTGAATTTTTGCTGCAGAACGGGGCCAATGTGAACATCAGGGACATGAAGGGAAGAGGACCCCTGCACCATGCCACGGTTCTAGGGCACACTGGGTAACTCACTGCTCCTGAATTTGTAAATGGCTATCCTCTACTATAGTTGTTAATGTGAAGCTTCGTTTCCCTAAATATTCTGGCATTTTAATATATTTCAGGTGATCTAGGTTTTTCTTAAACTTCTGTGGTGAGAGAGGAAGTAACATTTTGAATTAGTAGTCTCGTCCACTAGCAAAACACACACCTATAAACACACTTTGGTCCATTTTGTAAAAACATGTATTTAATAATGCTTTCAAATAGCATGAACTTTTGGTGAAGACTCATGAGATTTTTCTTGGTTTCTTAACAAATATGATGCAAACAGGAGAAGTAGTGATGTGTGAGGGCCGAGGCTTTTTCTGACTCGTCCCACCTGTGTGTTGCACTGAGAGTGTATCTCATCTCAAAACGTCCTGCATTACATCTTGAGTTTTGGAATCATGGCTATTAACTTAAAAGCGGTACCAGCTCAAGTTAAATGAGGACGTAAGAATCTTATTGGTGGTGCCAAAACTCTTTGTATGCATGAATTCTAAATAGAGTGCAGTAGCTTAGGAGAGTTTGACATAAACGTAGTCTGTATGCTTATAAAGGTGAAGAACTATAATAGCAGAGAGAAATGAGATCTGTTTCTATTGGGTAAATCAGGCACCTGTGAACTATATTCTTTCCTGTATTGATTTATCCTGCTCAGTGATTCTTGTCTGTCATGGTAAAAGGGATGAGGGTTTTTGGTTCTACAACCTAAGATGATAGAGGAGGGTGGAGCCTCACTTCTAAAGGGTTCAGCTCCTTGCTGCACTAGTATGATTTGAGTTAGGCTATCTTTCTAATGTGTATTAAATAACGAAAGATTTAGTTCACTACTGTGGTAAGGTCCTAGGTGTTCTAGATGAACAGCACTGGTTTGATATGTTCAAGAGACTTTTGGCAATTTAAGCCAAATACATTGCATCCAGCTTGAATTTCTTTGCTTTTTTCCTTTATTGTTGTGAAAATTATTCTTAAATGCTTTTTCTAAACAGACAAGTGTGTTTATTCCTAAAACGAGGAGCAAACCAGCATGCCACTGATGAAGATGGGAAAGATCCATTGAGTATAGCAGTAGAAGCTGCAAATGCAGATATTGTAACATTGTAAGTTGTACGTTCTGTTTTTTGACTAGGTAACTAGGTTTTCCTATTCTCTTTCAAGTTAAAAATATAAGAAATGTCAAAATTCCTTTACATAAAACCAGGGAGAGATGAAGAAAAATCAGAGTCCACTATCCACAGATGACCTCACTGGTATGAAGTTCAGGAGTACATTGTAGGTCTTTAATTGCAATCTTTTTTAGTACTTTAAAGATGACATTGTTCTTTTTGTTTCCTAAATCATAGGTTGCGTTTAGCAAGGATGAATGAAGAAATGCGTGAATCGGAAGGCCTCTATGGACAGCCAGGTCAATACTCTACTAATAACCATACTGAAATGCAGTATAAGAAGTGTATTCAGGAATTTATCAGTTTACAATTAGATTCTTAGGATCTGAGGGAAATTTAACATAGCTTCATACAATAATGTTTTTTATAAACAATTGGCACATGTTAGAGTTTCATTGAAATTCACTGGTATGACTTTGTTAGAGTATTTAGGGGACCTAAAAGGAGAGTGTTTAAAGTGCATTATTATAGTAGTGTATGTTACTACAGCCATTACCAACCTGTTTTGCTGGTAGTTGTCCACAGTTTTCTCCTGTTGATGTTCCACTGAAATTCATGTAATGTTAGGATGTACCTGACATTGATAGCAGCCTTCTAAGCCAGGTTGCTCAGAGACAGTTGAGGAGTTCATCTTTATTACAGGATACCATTCTCCTTCCTGTGGAATGGTCCTCTTTTTTTCTTTTTTAAGAAAAAAATGCTTGCACACCAATGTAAAAATGTACATCAAATATTTCAAAATAACTCCAGACAGAAATAGGAAAGTATTATTTCCTTAAATTTTATTTTTTAAATTTATTTAAGATACACATAAGAAATGAAAGTCATTTTTAAGTATGTATTTTTGTATGCTTAGTATCTTACCATTTGATTTAAAAAAAAAAAAAAAGAATTGGCAGACATTTGAGCCAACTGGTACAAGAAAGTAACAAATTATATTTAATGAATATGTGCAACTTTATTCTCAGGCACTCAGTCCCAATTTACACTATGTTCTGATGTGATATTTATGCAAGCCATTTCTTCTATTATGGTATGCTTTCATAGGAACCTAATGTAATCTCATGCAAATATCAATAATGAAGGCACACTTGATTGTCAAGTTAGACAGCTAAAAACATGCTGCTATACCTGGCAGCAGTGAAAGGCAAACCTTATTTTTAAGGTTGAGTGCTGAGTACTCTTGCTCGCTCCTATATAACGCACTTACCTATTTCCACTGATTCATAAGGATCGTGTGTGCTTATGTCTTTTACATGACTGGAGCTGGAGTATACTCAAGGGGCAACATTAGGTTTTACGTCAATATCCCAGATGAACTCTATTAAATAAATCCAACTTATTCATTTTCTCCTTAAGAATAGATGTTTTTCAAATTTATTTTAAGTAGATCTTCTAGGAAATTCAAATTAAAGGTACTCAGACATTCAAATGCTTTCTTTGGCAGAGCAACTGATAATCTAAAGGTATATACTTAATTATGAGCTTAAATGAGGAAGAATTCCCCATTCAGAAAATGCAGCAGGCCATGTATATGAAGTCTATTGCCAGTTGGCCATATTGAATGTAAAGCTGTATTCTGATATAGTACTTTGTTGACAGGCTGAAGGTAACAGGTAAAAATATTTTTGTATTTTTGAGGCTCCTCTTTTTTTTTTTTTTTATTTTAAGAGGTAAAAATAATAACTATCAGTTTCAACTAGTAAAACGCCTTTGTTTTAAGGGAGGTAGGTATTTTGATTCAAAAGCTCTGCGTTAAATCATAAATGAATATTTTTAGATCTCTTCGACCTGTCACAAATCCAAAATTATTATAAATCAGAAAATATGTTTCTATAGTTTGTACAAAATGCCTCGGTTACTAAACATCACAAATGTTTAGTGAAATGTTTCATTCATAACAAATACAGGCCCTGCTGACACGAAAATATCAATGTGTTTAAACTGAAGATGGGGGAGACTGTTTTCCCTGACACCTTGTTTAAAATATATTTTTTTTAGACATATTCTTCAATTGGGTAGGTGAAATAAAAAGCTGTCTAAGTCTTTCATTGAAAATATCTTGACCTTTTTTATCAATTTGTATCACAGTAGAATCTAGAGACTTCACTTGATACAATCTGATCCAGATATTTTACAGATATTTCTGATCCTTGTAAACAGGCGAGATTGACGATGGAAAGTAGAGCTGCCACAATAGATAAATCTTGCCCAAAATCAAGGGGAGGGTATCCTTAGAATAATTTTTGAAATTCAGGCTGTGAGCTGTAGCAGAGTGTTCCAGCCAGCAGACCTTCTTGTACCTTTGGATAGCATAGCTCTGCTCTCCTTGATTCTTTACTTGCTGAAGTCTCTCTTAAAAGTTGAAGTAAATATTTGGAGTGTTTTAAATGTTAGTGTCTGCTAGAAGGTTTATGTAAATGTGTAAGTGTAAGCACAAAACCTGTCTCTTTTGCAAGGTATGATACCTTTACATGGTCACAGAGGAAGCAGGTCTCTTTCGCTGCATATACATGTTAAATTATCTGCGCTGCCCTTATTTTAGAACTCCTCTGTTCCAAAATTATTACTCTGGAAGAAAATAAGGGTTTTCAAGACAATTGTGTGTTTACTTTGGGAGCTATGTGAGGGTAAATATCAATGTATGAGTTTGCTGTCATCAGAGTGAAGCCAGCTGCTTGTTTCTCTGCTCTAGTAATGCAGTTGATAAACAATTACTAATGTAGCTAATGGCATCAGTGTTTGTAATTTAAATATACCCAGATGGTTTGAGCTACTAAGAGAATGTATATGTTGCTTTGCAAGGTACAGTTGGTCTTCCAAAATATTCTTAGATTGGGAACTAGCTGAAACTCGCTTGTTCCACAAAAAAGTTCATTTCTGATGGTAGAAGCCATATGCGCCATTGTACTGTTTCTTGTATAAACTCGAGTGCTCATCTTCTGGTGCTACAGTATGTCTGCTAACTACTTGATATTAGTATTGCTACTTATTCTTCCTATCTCTTCTTGAATGTATGATGTGTGCCTTTTGAGTTACTCTGGTGTTAAATGGTAAAGCAGTGTTATAGTATTTTTGTACATAAAATCTGCACTTTAGGGAAAACATTGCTTGGAAAGGAAATTTCCAGAATTCAATTTTAAAGTAGTATTTTAAAATAATTAAGGTTTACAGTATTAGGTATTTTAATGCAGCATACAAACTAAAGGGGCACTTTATTTTAGTCTATTTTTGTATGTAATATTTTTGTTATGTAATAGAGCCAGAAACAGAGCCGCAATGCATCTTGCAAAAGTAGCTTTTTGTTTTTTCTTTCAAGTTAATTTGAAAGAACCAAATATGGCAACTTGAACTACAGTATTAGTTCACCAGTGGAACCCAGTTCTGTGTTAAAAACACAATTGCTTTTATTATACAGGCTTGATTTCGATTTGTGCTCTTCATAGCTGTTCTTTTGGTGAATATTACAATTCCCTTTATGCTGTGCTTATCTCCCAGTACAAGCAGTTATCAGGAACTGTCACAATAAAATGTGTTCTGTGCCTACTTCATCTCTAGAACATGCTTGAAACTAAACCTGAAAATCAAATGGGAATTTCACTAGAACTGACTTTTCCTAGGAGAGCAGTATTGAATGTATTTATCTTTTAAAGTCTGGGAAGAATTGTGTCACTACGTTTTCATATAAACCCACACACCATGCATGTTAAAGATTTCTGGAAGGTCAGTTAACACTTCTGAAAGTAATTTCAAATGAATGGCATCTCATCTCCAAAAGAATAATAGTTTTGATATTGGAAATGTGCATTAAAAGGTGGGAAAACAAAACAGTGTAACTTTTCACTGTAGTGCAAACTTTTAAAGACAAAATATCCTTTTAAAAACAGCTCATTGGGGGGGGTGAAAAAAAAAAAAGTAGTGGAATAATACTTTTCTTCCACAACCATATTGGGCAAAAAAAATAATCTTCATGTTCAACATACATGATAGAGATTTTTGATTGATTTGTTTGTCATGTCACACAATCAGGGTGTCACCAAGGAACAGTAGTGCTGGGACCTTGTGTCCTGTGAGGTCATCTGTGTTGGAAAGACAGTGAAATTTGGACGGCTGCTTAGTTCCTGACCAGACCAAACATTTTATACGCTTAGTTCCCTTTGAAGGCAATAGGGTATGGTTAATATTTTAAAATGAAACCTGAACTTAAGGCTCAAAATGCTGCAGCAGATGAAAGAATGTGAAAATGTCCATTTTAGCGGCAAAAGAATGACTTGGCAATGGGTCAAGAAGTAATCATTTCTGAATGTGTTTTCCTGTGTAGACAGGGAGGGGGAGGGAGATGGGCCTGGTGGAAATTGCTACCATCCCTCCTTTTGGAATGTGTTCTAGTAGTCAGGTTGTATTGAAGCACAAAGAGTGAAGATTAAGAAACCAAATAAAATATGCTTAAGGAAAGTATCATCACTCTTATAGATAAAACTAAAAGATGTAATGAATATTTAGTAATGCATGTAGAAATTTATATTTGCTGAAGTAATAGACCAAAAGGATTTATGAACAATAATTCTCTACTTAGGATTGCTTTTTTTTTTATTATTGCTTGCTGATTGTTTCTTTCATGTTTCTGTCTGGCTATAAGACTTCTGACCTCTGTTTCCAAGTGAATCTTATGCCATAATTCTACTTTCCTGAAGAGAATCCTGGTTAGCAGTTCCTTGCAAAAACAAGGATTTTATTCTTTAATAGCTAATAAACATTTTTATTTTTATGTTGCTTTAAAATGCTTTCATTTTTCCTTTCTAACTCTGAACTTTCCTCTGTGTGGCTGCCTGTGAGGTACTATTCCAGGTATAGTTTGGCTTTGTTTAATTTGCTTCTACAGAACATGCATGCAAGTAAACAGTACCAGAGAGTTCACATCAGCATCATTCCATCTATAAGCGATCTTTATATATGAATAAATGTTATACAGTAATTGGTAGCACAGTAGGATGTTTGTGCAATGGTGGGTGATGTTAACTATCACAGATGTTTAAAACTCTTTCCGTTTTCTTTTCTACCTAGGAGATGAACTTTATCAGGACATTTTTCGTGACTTTTCTCAAATGGCATCAAATAATCCAGAGAAGCTAAACCGTTTCCAGCAGTCAGATTCCCAGAAGTCTTAAGTGTCAAGAAGGAAAAGAACCTGATCCTTGTGCAAGTGTTTTTTTACTTTAACAGAATGAATTATACGCATTTTGTTAGATACTTTGGATAAAATGACCACTCTAATGTAGCTTTAGATTGTGGCAGCTGGGGAAATGTCTGAGTTGTTTTATGTTCCACAGTACACATACCTCAGCAGCTGAAGAAAATGTTTAAAAAAAGGAATACCTGCTAGCTCAGTATAAAAATAGTACCTCTTAGCAAGTACAATGTCTGTGGTTTGTACATAAGTTATCAGAGTGTAGCTGTATGCCTTGCAGACTCCTGATGGCAGGATGATCAGACGAGCTTTGCTATTTAGTATCACCTACTGCCATCTGTCTCCCTATTGCCATAAAGAATGTGCCTCTATCAAAAAGGTCTGGGTTGCATTTTCTGGGACTGTTTGGAAGGGAAATCAGGTAATGATTTAGTGAGTTGCCCTTCTATTTGTGGGCCTGTAATTTAACAGATTCTCTTGCTCCTATGCGAGCTCTGGGTAGAGATAGGCTCTTAATAACAAAACATGGTAACTCCTGCTCTTTTGAAAGCTCTTTCACAGTGGAAGCTTTAACACCAGGCTGGCCTTTATGCTTGTGACTGCGGGTCAGTCACAATAGGTGTATATCCTGGAGGACCAAACTTCTAAGAGCAGTCTATTTTCCTTTTTTGTTCTCTTAAATTAAACGTTCTGTGCAGCAAGTATACTTTAAAATGAGCTCGTGGAACCTTTCATGAAAAATAAACTTAATCCTTCTGGACATGATGTGGGATTTGTTTGTAGTATTTTGACATCAAAACTTGAAATTTGAGACAGGAAAGTAAATATCGAGCCAATGGAGTTTGTGTAGAACAGTCATATGAAGGCTGTTCGTTACCTTTTCTTTTTGCTGGTCTCATGACTAGCCCTAAACTGACTATATAAAAATCTCATACATAATGTAGCCACCCTAAATTGAGGGCAGTCAGTCCTTTATATCAGGAAGCAGTATCCTTTATATAATCTGCAAAGATGTGGATGTATGCGCGTTGTCTAAACTAAGGTGTGCACAAGAAAACCTAGGAATTTCACTGCACATTTTTGATAAATAATGAATGAGTGTAGTCTCCAGCTGTATTCTGAGGGTAGCAACACAATTTGCTTTATTCTGTAGTGCTCTTCACTCTGGTGATGTGCATGCATAAATGGTGTCTGTGGATATATGCTTCTGTGTCAAGTTATTAAATACCTAGATAGTGATCACCTGAAACTCCAAACCAGCAGATGCAATTTATGCTTTATTTGTCTGCCCTATGGACAAGGAGAATTTTTAGGTAACATAGTATCAGTGTGAGGCTTTTAATAATCCTAATAGCCATGGCATTATGCTAATCTGCTGTTTAAATGTATTTAGAAAATTAATTGGCTTTTCTCCAAGGTGACTAAGATGAGCAAAATTGGATTAAAAAAATTCTGAACCACAGTAAAATTAAACTTTCTGGCACATGAAATTTTAACAAAGTATTTCAAATATTTATAATTTGTCATCAAATGTATAATTTTGCATAAAATGTGGATGATTATTGCTGCAAAGTTAATAGCATTTTAGAATCATCCAACAGATTCTTTTTCCAATCAGAAGAATTTCACAAAACAGTTCTTGTTTCATGTGTGGTCTAATTATGCTAGGAAAAGCAGATTCTGCCCATTTAAGGAGTGCATTTAGTCTGGATAATGAGAAATTTAGGAGTATCAGTTGTAAGCAGTATACTTCCATTAAGTTGTTTTCTAAATAGCTGTCTGTGAAATGATAATATACTTCCTAATCTGCAGTATTTAACAGCAGTGGATGTTTCAGTAGATCTTAGAGAAAGTAAAATTCCCAGTGTACAGGTGGGATAATGTAAGATATAACTATGTATAGTATACAATTTAGACATAGGTTTTTATAAAAATTTGTGGTTTGCATCCCACATGACAGGCAGTATATAGTGTGATTGTCTGTAATATAAAGCTACATAAAGCTTAATGGCATAATCACTATCTCAGTCCATGCTGCTGGAAAAATGTCCGAGACACTTATTTCAAATCTCCGCTGGTATTTTTCTTCTTAGCCACAAAAATCTCTGTGACAAGTTTTGCAGGAGGATTTCCCATAGACAAAGTTTCTTACCTGAAGTTCTGCAGATCCACATGCTGCATTCCCGACTCTTTGCTGTCTGGCAAGCACTAATTGTTTATGCTAAAGGACTAACAACATACCTGATCCACAGGCTGTATTACTCTTGTCAGGAGCTCTGGGGTTTTAATGGTTCAGGGAGTTGGTATGTCACTTGTGATCCTGCAGCCCTGTTCCCTGGTCCTTTTAGGTACTCTAGGATGTCCAGTATAAACTACATTCAGTTAAACTTTTTTTTCAGGTCAGGTGCAATACACATGTTTGTATGATACTCATCGGCCAAAATGAATATGCCATTAAGTTACATGAAATGTATTGAGGGCTTAGTCCTACCAGACACTGGCAGGTGATCAGTGCTTCAGGGCCTCTGTAACTGGCAAGATTCAGCCCATGGTAATACAGTTATCGCTAGGCTCTGAGGATCTGGATTCCATATCAAGTTCTGACTCAAGTGCTAATCTTCTGCTCAGTAATATTAGGAAGCTTCCATTTTTATTACAATATGAATCTGAGTATAACTAGAATACTAGACAGTAAGGCTCCATTGTGGCTTAACATCTTCTACTCTGTACCAGATAGTGAAAACCTTCAATTTCAGTTCACGTTTCCTCTGTAGGTATGAAACATAGTAGATCTTAACCAGAGGTACAAAGCAGTAGACTCCTAACGCAGTTTAAAATAGCCCTTTGAAAGATTTTATTATCATTTTCCTAGCAAGAGTTAGATCGTGTGTCCAAAAGTCTCTTGGAAAGACAGGTGTCGAGGAGCTCAATATATGTTCTAATGCATCTTGATTTCAGAGGTGTAATTTAATTATGTTGCATGTTGATTAAAATGATGTCTGTGGTGTCTCCTTAGTGGTCTGTATTGTTTTGATTGTTCATAAGGCTTCATATTTTATGTTAATATCAGTACACTGCATGTAAACTTAAATTTCTGTATTATCATACTGAATTATGCTACTGAATTATATTAGACATGCTGGAATTTATTCCCATAAATTTGGGTGAAGGTGTTAGATGGTAGAAGTCTGTCTTTGCTTTCCCAAACAGCACACACTGCACTCTGAAGGCATGTTTCAGTTGTTCATTAGTACGTTGTGCACTCCAGCCTCCTGACCAATTAAGACCTAATCCAAGAAGTCACTGAAATAGGTGGCAGTCTTTCCACTGATCTCAGAAGCTTTGGATTGTACCTTTTGTGGCTTCTAATGTTAACGTGTTAAAGAATCCTGTAATAATCCTGTATTATTTTTCACTCTGTGGGGTTTTATATTTTACCTGTTTATATATTGAGCTGAAATAGTTTTAGAAAATGCAACCAGACCTTCCAACTGCTGTCAGCAAATCCCCATACAAGAGGATGTTTCTCCTGTTTTGCAGTATGATATCAGTACCCACATGTTGTCCAAGTTACTAGAATTCTCCTCAATAGAGCAAAAAACTTAGGAGCACTAAAAAAAAAAAAAGGTGAGAACTAGAATAAGCATAGGGTTGGCTGTGACATTTCCAGGACTTTGGTGCTTCTCTGCAGCCATTGTTTTAAAGTGTGGATGCTAACTCTGCTTTTTGATCATGAGAATCTCAAATGACACGGTAACTATGAAAAGACCATTTATTTGATAGAATTACAAATAAAGTGTAAGTACTAAGGACATAATGCTTTTACATTGTCAAAAGGACTGAGCTGGTTATTCTGATTTAATATACTGAAAGTATTTTGAGAGTCAGTTTTGCAGACTCCCACCTCTGCCCATTCACACAGATGGACACTCTTTTCTAAGTTTATGCTGTCTGTTCGGGCAGCCTGACAGCCCAAACATCTTGCTGCACTGTCTATACAAAAGCACATTTTTGAAACAGGAACAACTCCAGAAAGGGAACGCTGGGGAAAAGGACGAATGTACCACTTTGCTATGTCGCCTTTCAGATGCTTGCTTTATCTTTCTCCATACAGTCTTTTCTTGTTCCTCTTGCACTGGAAGGAGATGAGAGGGGAGAAAAGAAATCCCCCTCCCTTTTCTGTTAGGCCCCTAGCTTTTCCACCTTTTGATCGTTTCCTCAAGCAGCGAGGTTACTCTGTCTGAAACAACGAACTTTTATTTCTGTATCCCCCTGTCCCGGGTGCGTTTTAAGCACTCCAGCGCAGTCCTGTGCCCTCCTCCCCGCGGCCCTCCAGCCGGCCCCGCTCCGCCTCTGCCCCGGCCGCCGTTCGGGAGCGAGCGC